>NC_054373.1:42764106-43112702 GCF_017654675.1 Xenopus laevis | reverse complement strand
GCATCGACTACTTTGCGATTCAAAGGACAATTGGGAATCGTCAGTGCTATTTTTTCGACTAGTGTTAGGCCCAGTTTAGGGATCCAAGGCACTTTTTCATAGGGGCGTATATCAATTTCAGCCAGTTTGCGCCACATGTCTTTATCTAAGCGTAGAAATCCAGACTCATTGTCAGGGCTGGAATCGCTATCAATTTTTCGTCGTTTTCTGTCACTTTCATCAATGTCCATGGTTTTCCTCTTTCTTGAGTGAGGTTCCTGATTATGAGAAGGTCTCAAAAAATCTGACACCTCTGATAAAAGTCGATGCATTTCTGGCAAGAAAGTAGTGCTGTCCTCAACAGGATCAAGTGGCAGGTGTTGAGATGTCTTCACGGGCCGACGCACATTTGTCTTTGTTATTCTTTTTCTGAAAATGCATTGATTCGGTTTTCTGCATCTCGAATCACTATGTGATCCTGTTCTTATCCTTCTCTTGGTTGAAATAGTTTCATTGTCAGTCTTTACATGGTCCCGTTTTACAAACTTTGAAATTACATTCAGAGGATTTAAATAACTTATGCTCTGAGCGAGAATGACTCCTGTTTGAGTTAAAGTATTATGTAGTGTTGATATCAAGGTATTCATACTGAATTGTATAAAACTTGAAATCACTTAGAACTAAAAACTAAAAAAAAAAAGGAAAAAAAAGGAAAATATTACAGGTTCAGTCATTAGAATGCCACCAGGCCATCATATAGTGCTATTCATTTAGAGGAATCAAATATTAAAATCACAAATATCACAAAGTAAATTAGCATTCTAGATATAATTTACAAGGAGACATTTGAAAACGCTTGCGTACTCACCTATCGTCAGAAGATAAATGAATTGTGTTTGCTGCAACAGTTGTAAACACAACATGGGCATTGTGATATCATAATGTGATGTCATAATGTGATGAGATACAGTGCAAGTTGTAGATATCAGGGTTATATTTATATGATCATTTATATTTGATTATATTTATACATATATATATATACGACACAAGTAAATGAAAAAACTAGAGTTATAACCTAGAGGCCTTTGTAATGTATATTAGTTTATGCCATGAACCTAGAAAATATGAGATAAACTCAATAGCATGGGAATAAATATAATCAATTAAAAATTCTGTAGCATTTCTGAGGTTCCAGTCAAGTTATCCTTCACCCTCAGCCTTTACAAATCCAGCTTTAGGTCGGTTATAACAGTTAGCTCTAATGCAATGTCTAGGCAAAGGTAGCAAACAGCAAGGTATCTGACCCAACTGTCACTCAAAATCTGTCTCTAACTCCTGCTTTGAGAGTGACATATTGCTAATGTTCTGACCACCAATTATTTATACAGATGTAAATAGCATTTTTCTATAAATAGCATTTTCCATGCTATAATAAAGCCAAAACCAAAAGTCTAGTATTGTACAGAAGTTATTTTGGTATGATGTTTTTTTTAAATACATTTTTATTTTATTGTCATTCTCAAATTACAAGTCACCAATATAAGAGCAGTCTAAATAAACCATACATATTGTATAATTGTTTAGCACCTATCAAATTTACTTATACTATAAAATGACTGTGCCAAATGGTAGAGAAGTTAAATACCAAATCATTTTAGTGATACGTTTATGGGACCGGTTATCTAGAATGTTTAGGACCCGGGGCTTTCCGTAATTTGGATCATACTTTGTCTACTAGAAAATCATGTAAACGTTAAATAAACCCAATCGGCTGGATGTGCTTCCAATGAAGATTAATTATATCTTATTTGGGATCAAGTACAAGGGACTGTTTTATTATTACACAGAAAAATAAATAATTTTTAAACGTTTGGATTATTTGGATAAAGTGCAGTCTATGGGAGATGATCTTTCCTTAATTCGGAGCTTTCTGGGTAACTGGTTTCCGGATAACGGATTCCATACCTGTACTACAATAGTATTCTAAAAGCCATAAAATGTATTTCTTATGGAAAGGGAATCCTAAACTAGCATTGCTGCATGGCAAGTCCACTAGCTATATGGGTATATGCTGAGTCCAGGGAACCCGACACCCTGGGCCCATTCTCATAGGAATTAGTTAAATGACAGTGTCAAATGGTATAGCTTTGTATATAGGTCTTTGAGGGAAAGAGGGAGGGATTGATGCATAGGTAGAGGGCCATTTTTATATTTCGGAAGGCTAATTAAAGGCATTTTCTACACGGATCCCTTTGTTTTATACTTTTTTACCGTTATCTTATTTTCTCCCGATGTCGCATACCTCCCAACTGTCCCGTTTTTCGCGGGACAGTCCTGATTTTGACAGCTCAACCTGCAGACCCAGGTTTGTTACTGAAATGCCCCAACTTTCTCTTTGATCTCCTGCACTGAACAGCCAGAAAAAGATACAACGTTTTTAAACAAAATTAAAGACTTTTGACAGAGAGCCCAGAATACATGGCAGGTGCACTTCGATACTTTTGTAACAATTTAGAAACAAGATTAGCAAAGAAACAATTGTAACAATTTAAGATAAGCACAGCAGGTCTCTTTGGGAAACTGTGACTTGCAGTTTAAAGGGCAATTCACCTTCATTAGCAAAACTGTAATAGCACATGAAAACCACAGCAGCTCTGTAAGCATGTTGCTGTTCCATAGGAATTGACTAGAAAGCAAGCTTATACTATCTACATCAATGAAAAAGCTTACATTTGCCTAATGTGGTGCTGCATATACTTCATGAAATCCCTGCACAATGCATAAAAGTTAAAAACTTGCTTATTCTCTTATTAATGTATGATAAGCACATGGTGGATGAAACTGAATGGAGGCTGTTTGGGCTTCTGTGCCATTTAAAAAGTTGTTTGGACTTATACATAACCAGTTTCTAGTATTGCAATATCCATATTTTTATGAGAAACAACTTGGTACTCTTTTTTGCTTATTTCTCAACAGTCCAAGAACTTTGTAAGTCTTTAGCTTTTGCAATCTTTGAATTAGAGTGCATCCCCTTGTACCCTGTTCTCTAAATACCTAAATTCTTCTCAATGATGGAGCCCGAGCCCAGGAGTACATTCTATGAAACGCTTTGATGTTTTATTTTGCATATTTATATTTCTATCCAACCGACAACTTTGTACTTTTGTTTTTGCTTATTTTTCAACAGTCCAAGAAGCTAGTTTGAAAGCTTTTAGCTTTTGCAATCTTTGAATTAGAGTGCATCCCCTTGTACCCTGTTCCTTTAAAGTTATACCTAAATCCTTCTCAATGAAGGAGCCCTGTTTCACCTGTAGTGTGACCGCCTTTGGCCTCGGGAGGAGCCCTCAGCTACTTGGATGGCACCAGGACTTAAACGAGAGGTGCAAGGCTAGAGGTTCTGGATAGACATAGAGGCACGACTGTTAGCTAGAGTCTTTAGGCCGAGGGTCACGGTACAAAACAGGAAACCAGAATCGTCGTCAGAACAGTCCGGGTCGAGGCAGGCAGACGTAAACCGTAATGAGGCAGGTAAGGATCAAAACCGGGTAATCAATCAGACAGGAGGGTTCAGCAGAAGGGGTAGTCGATATTCAGGCAAGGGTCAAATATAGAGGTCAGGATAGTCGATAGCCAGGCAGGGGTCAAAACCAGAATCAGAATACAAAATATAGAAGCTCACAAAGCACCAGGAACAAGATCCTATCACGCGCAAGGTCCTGTGGCTTTAATAAGCCTTTTATAGTTTTCAAATTTGGCGCCATTGCGTGCTGGCGTCACAACGCCAGCATGCCTGCGCATTTAAATAGCAAGGAGGCAATATTTCCATTTTAGTGGAAAAAAACAACTTGACCTTTGATAAATAACCCCCTTGTAGCATGTTGTCTCAAGTAGTTACTAAATCCTTGAAGAAGCCTGAGCACCGGAATTCATTGTAAGAAATACAGTACTCTACTGTGTTTCTTTGCATATTTATCTTGCAATCCATGTGTATTCTTCCATTTACTGTGTCAATAGATTTAGCAAAAACAAATCTAAAAATTGACCGGCTCCTCATAGTCAGTATGGTTTGTCTGCAAGATTTGTTTATTGGTAAAATCACAGGTATGGGATCTATCTGGAGACCCTTTATTCAGAGACATCCAGATTATGGGAAAGGTGTCTCCTATAGACTTCGTTTTAATGAAATAATCAAAAAATGATTTCCAGTTTTTCTGTAATAATGAAACAATTCCTTGACCACAAGTTATAATTAATCTTTGTTGGAGGCACACCCAGCCCTTTTGGTTTATTTAAAGGGGTTGTTCACCTTTGAGTTAACTTTTAGTATGACATAGAGAGTGATATTCTGAGACAATTTGCAATTGGTTTTAGTTTTTTTATTATTTAAGGTTTTTGAGATATTTAGCTTTTTATTCAGCGACTCTCCAGTTGGCAGTTTCAACAATCTGGTTGCTAGGATCCAAATTACCCTGGCAATCATGCACTGATTTGAACAAGAGACTGGAATATGAATAGAAGAGGACCTTAGAAAAAGGAGAAATAAAAAATAGCAATGAGAAAGATGAGAGATAAAAAATAGCAATAACAATACATTTGTAGCCATACAGAGCATTTGCATTTGTGGTCAGTGATGCCCATTTGAAAGCTGGAGTCAGAAGAAAAAGGCAATTAATTATAAAACTATAAACAATAAATAATAAAAAACAATGGGAAAGTTGCTTAGAATTAGCTGTTCTATTTCATACTAAAAGTTTACTTAAAGGTCAACCACCCCTGTAATGTTTACATGATTTTCTAGCAGACTTAAAGTATGAAGATCCAAATTACAGAAAGTCCCCTTATCAGGAAAAATCAAGGTCCCGACCTTCTTGATAACAGGTCCCATACCTGTTCTGCAAATTTAAATGCATTCCAGTATTTTATTTTTTACTATGCTTTCTATACTCATGTCATGCTGGTAGCACAGTGACTTCAAGGGTATAACTTATTTCTTGTAGTGCTGAGTCCTGGGCTTTATTCCATCATGGTGATCCCCAACAAGTAGCTCGTGAGCAACATGTTGCTCTCCAACCCCTTGGATGTTCACCATTGGCCTCAAAGCAGGTGCTTATTTTTGAACTCCAGCTTTGGAGGCAAGTTTGGTTGCATAAAAGCCAGGTGCACTGCCAAATAGAGCCTCAATGATTGACAATCCACATAAGGGCTACCAAATGGCCAATCACAGCACTTATTTGGCACCCCAAGAACATTTTTCATGCTAGTGTTGCTCCCCAACTCCTTTTACTTCTGAAGGTTGCTCGTGGGTTCAAAAGGTTGGTGATTCCTGTACAAGGAGTTTGCATATTCTGTATCTGTGTGGATTTCCTTTGGATATTGTGGTTTCCTCACACTCTTCAAAAACATCCAGGCATGTTAATTGGCTCCTGATAAAATTGACTGACCGTACTTTGTGTGATAAGGACCTTAGAGTGTAAGCTTCATTGGGGCAGGGACTGGTGTATAAATGTGTCTCTCTATAAATAAATAACAGATAATAACAATGAAGCTCTAGTGAGGCCAAGCCCCCACAAAGAACCAGCTTCTATCTATGGAAAGCTCTCTTCTGGTAGTCTTCATAAGCAAAAATGTCACCCCCACCACCACCACTGGTGAAGTCAAGATTTGAGCAATGCAATTTTGTTGATGCTGACTGACAATAAGCAGTGGGACATCTATTAAAATGTGGATATAAAAACATGTTACTGCCTGGAAATGTTTATGTCACAAGGCAGAGCTAAGAGCCTTTGAAAGAAAAGACGTATGGAATTTGGGCACAATTGTAGTGAATGCCGCATCAGAGAAGTGAGTGATGCATGGCAGGCAACAAAGCGCATTCTGCACACATTCTTTAGCTGGCCACAGATGCAAAGATCCGATCATACGAATCAATGTACGATCGGACTTTCCCATCTCCCGACCTGCCACTAACCATTCAGATCAAAGTCTTACCATTCCGACCAAATAAAGTAGTTAAGAATAGATCAGCCGATGTTCTGCCCCTGACAGCAATCGTACGATAGACAAAGCTAGTGACAGTCTCCCACTGAAAATCGCATGATCGGCAATACACGCATCGATATTACCCGCAACTGACAGAAATTTTCTAACCTGTCCAATCGGCAAAACGACCGATCTCCGCTGTATGAAAAATGTTGGGACTCTCCACACATGTTCCGAAAATCGCACGAATCCTCGATTCGTACAATGAGATCTTTGCGTCTATGGCCATCTTTACAGTCCGCTCAGCTGCCCACATATCAGACTTTGAAGGTGGAAAATGTAAGTGCGCTCTGTATATTTTTATCCTTTGCATTTCAAAAAGAGCATTAGTGTAGAATAAACCAATACGTTTCCAAGGTTAGTAACGGCACACGGAGCAGGATTTACACAGGTGCAATGAGACAATGCACACAAATGGTCTCATACTCAAGGTTTCATTCATAAGCCCTATGTGTGTCTAGGACTAGGTCTTTGTTGTCTTTGGTTCTTTGCCTTTTTTGGTTTATACCTGGGAAAGAATCCGATACTGGTTAAGGAGGCAGATTCAAAAGGAATATATTTTGGACAGCTTTAAAAAACCAAAACCTAATTCACTGGGGAGAAGGTAATTTGTTTGGTATCCCACAGTGATTATAATCACTAACCCTGGACCCCAGGATATTGCTGCTCTTTGTGGAAAACCCCACTGGCTATGGTATCTTCTATAGGAACTCCTTTGCTGCCATCTTTCAGTAGTTCCCCAATTGTTCCATGCAACCAGCTTTGGACTGGTGGGGCCAGGGCGCCCCCCCCCGAGGCTGCTGCCTCATGGGTCCCTACATCCCCTGAAGCCCCCACCCTAGAGACAAACCCCACTCCAGCACCCCGCATGTACCCCACATGTACACAATGGCCGGTGCCCACTGGGTTTTTTTCCCAGTGTCCAGCTGACCCAGTTCAACAAAAATTGAGGAAATTACTATTCTGTACATGCACCAGTCCCGAACCTTTAAAATGGAAGGGATTATTGGGAAATTGCTGATGACTGCACAGGAACTCTCATGGAAGGTATCCTGGGCTCAGGCTCACATTGGCCATCTGTATATTGGACCATACTAACTGCCTAAGAAATAGGAACCCCTAGTGATTTAAGCTTTTTTTGGCTTTTAAATGTCACAATCAGAGAATACCAATGTAGCTCCTTCCAGTGGCGTAACTGGGCCCCAGATCCGCAGCCACCTGCTCAAGGCAACTTTTATTAAGTTACAGAATGGCCAATTCTAATTTTCATTTCTCATTTCAATTGGTTTTCATTATTTATTTTTTATAGTTTTATAGTTGCCTTTTTCTTCTGACAGCTTTCAAATGGGCGTCTCTGATCCCTACTGAAAACAAGTGCTCTGTAAGGCTACAAATGCTAATTTGCTTATTTCTAATTGTTATTACTCATCTTTCTATTCAGGTCCACTCTTCTTCGTATTCCAGTCTCCTTTTCAAATCAATGCATGGTTGCTAGGGTAATTTGGACCCTAGCTACCTGATTGATTATAATGCAAATTGAAGAGCTGCTGAATAAAAAGCTAAATAACTGACGCCCTTTTGGGGCCCGGGCTTTCTGCTGCGGAAAACCAACAAGGAAGTGCAGATCTAAAGCAAATAGTCTAAAAACGAGGTACCAGCAAGGATTTAGAATAAACGTAGTCAAACAGGAGAAGAATCAGAGACAGGCGGCAGGAATCGTAAACAAGAGTCAGGCAGTCAGTCAAAAAACGGATAATTAGAAGAAGAATACGCTTGAGCAGGAACAGTAAACTGAAGCCTAGCTTGGGCTCTTACAAAATGGAGCACACGTCATGACACTATACATCAAACCATGCGGAATCCAGGACAAGACGCGCTGCGAAGTTACCTTTGTATGCGTGTGTTGTCCTTTTAAAACAATGCTTAATTTTTAAAAAATTGATTGAGAGGCCTGATGAACGCAATTCATCATAAGAATAGTATCTTTGGCCTGCGTTTTTGTCTTGTTACTGTGTATAACCTCTCTTTCTCCTTATATCTTCAGATTAAGGAGCTCACAGGTTAGTCTACCATAGCTGACCCCCGCCCCCCCCGCTATTTGTCTTTCTAATGCAAGAGTTAGAGTCAAATTTTGATTGACAGATTTGATTTTGGATTACATTTACATTGGTGTGTGCTCCCTTTGCCTATGAAAAATAAAATAAACTGCATTCTTTATTGCATCTGCTAAAAAGTTCTAATTTATGCCAAACCTCCGATTCTCTCTTGTTGTGCTGCCTATGGCAGACAGGGCGGATATGTGGAAAGGCCACCAAGACCTGGGCCTAGGAAGGTAGGATTTTTCGGGGGCATCATGCTGCCCAACCACACCCACATTAGAAACACTAGGGATTTGCAAGGAGATACAATAATTTTTTCAATCTCCTGTGCACCAATCCCCATTGATGGCAGAGCTTCCCAAACTGTGGGGCTGGCCTTTTTAGTTGAAGGCCTAGCCTAATGCACAGACTGAGGATTGTGGTGAATTCTTATTCATTCTAGATACTGTATTTGTGGCAGCTCAGCTTTAAAGGTGAATATATTGAAATTTAGGAGTGGGGCGGGTAGAGCAGGGTCAGTTTATTTGCAGTCTTAAATATTTTTGTACCAATGGAGGAATGAATGCCTGATTAGTCAGTGTGTTCATGTATTTGAAGCTTTGGTATGAGGGCCCTGATAAGGTTGGAAAATAATTACCCCGTTAAGCATACCTGAAGCACAAAAGTGGAAGGTGCTTACTTTTAAGGTTGTATGGTAAAATCCAGTTTGGGTGGATACAAATACAATGATGGCGGGGTGACCAGACCTGTAGGATATATTTATTAACTACATGCTTGCTCAGACCAACCCACCAAACCAATCACAGTGCATAAACATTGGCTATCTTTTTTGTTACCGCATATATACAAGACAATTATGAGGAATAAAAAAAGGTTATGAGATTGTCCTCTCTGGTGAGGATCCCAAGTTCCTTTGACCCTTTGTGCCAAATTTGTTTTTTAAACTAGAACCTGAGATGTAGATGGTATAGGATGCATTAGTGGCATTCTCCTCTAGTTCACATACAAATGGAGCCCATTGAAGAACCTGTGAAGAACCAGAGAAATGTAAAGGGGTTGTTCACCTTAATTTTTAGTGTGATGTAGAGAGTGATATTCTGCGACAATTTGCAGTTGTTTTTAATTTTTTATTATTTGTGGTTTTTAATTATTTAGCTTTTTTGTTCCACAGCTCTTTAGTTTGGAATTTCAGCAGCCATTTTGTTATTAACCTAGCAACCAGACCAGCCTGGGATATGAATAGCAGAGGGCCTGAATAGAACAATAAGTAATAAAAAATAACAGTAAAATGGTAGCCTCAAAGAGCAATAGTTTTTGATTGCTGGGGTCAGTAACCCCCCATTTGAAAGCTGGAAAGAGAATCAATACAAAAAAAAGCTCCACAAAAATAATATAATTAATAATATATATTTTATTTATGATTTCTGTACATACATATAAAAAAAAACACTGTAAATATAGTTAATGCTCAGTAAACATTACCAAGCACTTAAGTCTTTACATTTTTACATTCTTCCTGTGTGAGATGTCCATCAGGGATAAGGATTCGAACTGGTGAACTGCATGGATCAGAATCGTAGGCATGCATTTAAACACATTCTGATGATCTGACACGGAGCAGTTTGTTCCCTTTGGTCTTTAGGTCTTCGTCTTACAGCCTCCTCTCTTTTCCTCCTTGCTCAATTACTCCTAGAGCTTGAGAGTGGCATTTGCTCTTGTAGTAAACACAACATACTGCTGCAGTTGTGGGATTACTGATATTTTAGGAAATTTTAGATATCTTAGGAAATTCAGTAATCTCTTGGCACATAAAGCACTTAAAAAGGTGCGCCCTCATTTTTGAAATGTCAAACGTGCAGCTGAGATCTCCATTATTTAGTATCTCGTAAGCCAAAGCGATTGCATATAGGACACAGTCATTAGATCCCTCAGGTTGTGCTTCTACATCAAGATATGCAACGTAATTCAAAGGATCTGCAACCACATTTTCATAGATGGTTTCAATCTGCATGAGCACTGATCTTGAAACTTGAAGAGGGAGAACATGTGCAATCTCTACTTGACCATTTCTGTAACAAGAAGTAAAGCAGTGGTTCTTTTCTGTATCGGCATGAATCTGTACAGCTGGTCCGGACACAGGTTGCATGTTGTACCAAGGTGTCTCGGAAGACTGAAGCCCCTCGGTTATAAACTGCTGTTTTAGAAGTATTTGTGCTGCATCGACTACTTTGCAATTCAAAGGACAATTGGGAATCGTCAGTGCTATTTTTTCAACTAGTGTTAGGCCCAGTTTAGGGATCCAAGGCACTTTTTCATAGGGGCGAATATCAATTTCAGCCAGTTTGCGCCACATGTCTTTATCTAAGCGTAGATATCCAGACTCATTGTCAGGGCTGGAATCGCTATCAATTTTTCGGCGTTTTCTGTCCGTTTCATCAATGTCCATGTTTTTCCTCTTTCTTGAGTGAGGTTCCTGATTATGAGAAGGTCTCAAAAAATCTGACACCTCTGATAAAAGTCGATGCATTTCTGGCAAGAAAGTAGTGCTGTCCTCAACAGGATCAAGTGGCAGGTGTTGAGATGTCTTCAGGGGCCGACGCACATTTGTCTTTGTTATTCTTTTTCTGAAAATGCATTGATTCGGTTTTCTGCATCTCGAATCACTATGTGATCCTGTTCTTATCCTTCTCTTGGTTGAAATAGTTTCATTGTCAGTCTTTACATGGTCCCGTTTTACAAACTTTGAAATTACATTCAGAGGATTTAAATAACTTATGCTCTGAGCGAGAATGACTCCTGTTTGAGTTAAAGTATTATGTAGTGTTGATATCAAGGTATTCATACTGAATTGTATAAAACTTGAAATCACTTAGAACTAAAAACTAAAAAAAAAAAAAAAAGGAAAAAAAAGGAAAATATTATAATAATGCAAGCTGGCTAGAGTCTAAAACAGGTTCAGTCATTAGAATGCCACCAGGCCATCATATAGTGCTATTCATTTAGAGGAATCAAATATTAAAATCACAAATATCACAAAGTATATTAGCATTCTAGATATAATTTACAAGGAGACATTTGAAAACGCTTGCGTACTCACCTATCGTCAGAAGATAAATGAATTGTGTTTGCTGCAACAGTTGTAAACACAACATGGGCATTGTGATATCATAATGTGATGTCATAATGTGATGAGATACAGTGCAAGTTGTAGATATCAGGGTTATATTTATATGATCCTTTATATTTGATTATATTTATACATATATATATACGACACAAGTAAATGAAAAAACTAGAGTTATAACCTAGAGGCCTTTGTAATGTATATTAGTTTATGCCATGAACCTAGAAAATATGAGATAAACTCAATAGCATGGGAATAAATATAATCAATTAAAAATTCTGTAGCATTTCTGAGGTTCCAGTCAAGTTATCCTTCACCCTCAGCCTTTACAAATCCAGCTTTAGGTCGGTTATAACAGTTAGCTCTAATGCAATGTCTAGGCAAAGGTAGCAAACAGCAAGGTATCTGACCCAACTGTCACTCAAAATCTGTCTCTAACTCCTGCTTTGAGAGTCACATATTGCTAATGTTCTGACCACCAATTATTTATACAGATGTAAATAGCATTTTTCTATAAATAGCATTTTCCATACTATAATAAAACCAAAACCAAAAGTCTAGTATTGTACAGAAGTTATTTTGGTATGATGTTTTTTTTAAATACATTTTTATTTTATTGTCATTCTCAAATTACAAGTCACCAATATAAGAGCAGTCTAAATAAACCATACATATTGTATTATTGTTTAGCACCTGTCAAATTTACTTATACTTTATACATACTATAAAATGACTGTGCCAAATGGTAGAGAAGTTAAATACCAAATCATTTTAGTGATACGTTTCTGGGACCGGTTATCTAGAATGTTTGGGACCCGGGGCTTTCCGTAATTTGGATCATACTTTGTCTACTAGAAAATCATGTAAACGTTAAATAAACCCAATCGGCTGGATGTGCTTCCAATGAGGATTAATTATATCTTATTTGGGATCAAGTACAAGGGACTGTTTTATTATTACACAGAAAAAGAAATAATTTTTAAACATTTGGATTATTTGGATAAAGTGCAGTCTATGGGAGATGATCTTTCCTTAATTCGGAGCTTTCTGGGTAACGGGTTTCCGGATAACGGATTCCATACCTGTACTACAATAGTATTCTAAAAGCCATAAAATGTATTTCTTATGGAAAGGGAATCCTAAGCTAGCATTGCTGCATGGCAAGTCCACTAGCTATATGGGTATATTCTGAGTCCAGGGAACCCGACACCCTGGGCCCATTCTCATAGGAATTAGTTAAATGACAGTGTCAAATGGTATAGGTTTGTATATAGGTCTTTGAGGGAAAGAGGGAGGGATTGATGCATAGGTAGAGGGCCATTTTTATATTTCGGAAGGCTAATTAAAGGCATTTTCTACACGGATCCCTTTGTTTTATACTTTTTTACCGTTAGCTTATTTTCTCCCGATGTCGAATACCTCCCAACTGTCCCGTTTTTCGCGGGACAGTCCTGATTTTGACAGCTCAACCTGCAGACCCAGGTTTGTTACTGAAATGCCCCAACTTTCTCTTTGATCTCCTGCACTGAACAGCCAGAAAAAGATACAACGTTTTTAAACAAAATAAAAGGCTTTTGACAGAGAGCCCAGAATACATGGCAGGTGCACTTCGATACTTTTGTAACAATTTAGAAACAAGTTTAGCAAAGAAACAATTGTAACAATTTAAGATAAGCACAGCAGGTCTCTTTGGGAAACTGTGACTTGCAGTTTAAAGGGCAATTCACCTTCATTAGCAAAACTGTAATAGCACATGAAAACCACAGCAGCTCTGTAAGCATGTTGCGGTTCCATAGGAATTGACTAGAAAGCAAGCTTATACTATCTACATCAATGAAAAAGCTTACATTTGCCTAATGTGGTGCTGCATATACTTCATGAAATCCCTGCACAATGCATAAAAGTTAAAAACTTGCTTATTCTAATATTAATGTATGATAAGCACATGGTGGATGAAACTGAATGGAGGCTGTTTGGGCTTCTGTGCCATTTAAAAAGTTGTTTGGACTTATACATAACCAGTTTCTAGTATTGCAATATCCATATTTTTATGAGAAACAACTTGGTACTATTTTTTGCTTATTTCTCAACAGTCCAAGAACTTTGTAAGTCTTTAGCTTTTGCAATCTTTGAATTAGAGTGCATCCCCTTGTACCCTGTTCTCTAAATACCTAAATTCTTCTCAATGATGGACCCCGAGCCCAGGAGTACATTCTATGAAACGCTTTGAGGTTTTCTTTTGCATATTCATATTTCTATCCAACCGACAACTTTGTACTTTTATTTTTGCTTATTTTTCAACAGTCCAAGAAGCTAGTTTGAAAGCTTTTAGCTTTTGCAATCTTTGAATTAGAGTGCATCCCCTTGTACCCTGTTCCTTTAAAGTTATACCTAAATCCTTCTCAATGAAGGAGCCCTGTTTCACCTGTAGTGTGACCGCCTTTGGCCTCGGGAGGAGCCCTCAGCTACTTGGATGGCACCAGGACTTAAACGAGAGGTGCAAGGCTAGAGGTTCTGGATAGACATAGAGGCACGACTGTTAGCTAGAGTCTTTAGGCCGAGGGTCACGGTACAAAACAGGAAACCAGAATCGTCGTCAGAACAGTCCGGGTCGAGGCAGGCAGAAGTAAACCGTAAGGAGGCAGGTAAGGATCAAAACCGGGTAATCAATCAGACAGGAGGGTTCAGCAGAAGGGGTAGTCGATATTCAGGCAAGGGTCAAATATAGAGGTCAGGATAGTCGATAGCCAGGCAGGGGTCAAAACCAGAATCAGAATACAAAATATAGAAGCTCACAAAGCACCAGGAACAAGATCCTATCACGCGCAAGGTCCTGTGGCTTTAATAAGCCTTTTATAGTTTTCAAATTTGGCGCCATTGCGTGCTGGCGTCACAACGCCAGCATGCCTGCGCATTTAAATAGCAAGGAGGCAATATTTCCATTTTAGTGGAAAAAAACAACTTGACCTTTGATAAATAACCCCCTTGTAGCATGTTGTCTCAAGTAGTTACTAAATCCTTGAAGAAGCCTGAGCACCGGAATTCATTGTAAGAAATACAGTACTCTACTGTGTTTCTTTGCATATTTATCTTGCAATCCATGTGTATTCTTCCATTTACTGTGTCAATAGATTTAGCAAAAACAAATCTAAAAATTGACCGGCTCCTCATAGTCAGTATGGTTTGTCTGCAAGATTTGTTTATTGGTAAAATCACAGGTATGGGATCTATCTGGAGACCCTTTATTCAGAGACATCCAGATTATGGGAAAGGTGTCTCCTATAGACTTCGTTTTAATGAAATAATCAAAAAATGATTTCCAGTTTTTCTGTAATAATGAAACAATTCCTTGACCACAAGTTATAATTAATCTTTGTTGGAGGCACACCCAGCCCTTTTGGTTTATTTAAAGGGGTTGTTCACCTTTGAGTTAACTTTTAGTATGACATAGAGAGTGATATTCTGAGACAATTTGCAATTGGTTTTAGTTTTTTTATTATTTAAGGTTTTTGAGATATTTAGCTTTTTATTCAGCGACTCTCCAGTTGGCAGTTTCAACAATCTGGTTGCTAGGATCCAAATTACCCTGGCAATCATGCACTGATTTGAACAAGAGACTGGAATATGAATAGAAGAGGACCTTAGAAAAAGGAGAAATAAAAAATAGCAATGAGAAAGATGAGAAATAAAAAATAGCAATAACAATACATTTGTAGCCATACAGAGCATTTGCATTTGTGGTCAGTGATGCCCATTTGAAAGCTGGAGTCAGAAGAAAAAGGCAATTAATTATAAAACTATAAACAATAAATAATAAAAAACAATGGGAAAGTTGCTTAGAATTAGCTGTTCTATTTCATACTAAAAGTTTACTTAAAGGTCAACCACCCCTGTAATGTTTACATGATTTTCTAGCAGACTTAAAGTATGAAGATCCAAATTACAGAAAGTCCCCTTATCAGGAAAAATCAAGGTCCCGACCTTCTTGATAACAGGTCCCATACCTGTTCTGCAAATTTAAATGCATTCCAGTATTTTATTTTTTACTATGCTTTCTATACTCATGTCATGCTGGTAGCACAGTGACTTCAAGGGTATAACTTATTTCTTGTAGTGCTGAGTCCTGGGCTTTATTCCATCATGGTGATCCCCAACAAGTAGCTCGTGAGCAACATGTTGCTCTCCAACCCCTTGGATGTTCACCATTGGCCTCAAAGCAGGTGCTTATTTTTGAACTCCAGCTTTGGAGGCAAGTTTGGTTGCATAAAAGCCAGGTGCACTGCCAAATAGAGCCTCAATGATTGACAATCCACATAAGGGCTACCAAATGGCCAATCACAGCACTTATTTGGCACCCCAAGAACATTTTTCATGCTAGTGTTGCTCCCCAACTCCTTTTACTTCTGAAGGTTGCTCGTGGGTTCAAAAGGTTGGTGATTCCTGTACAAGGAGTTTGCATATTCTGTATCTGTGTGGATTTCCTTTGGATATTGTGGTTTCCTCACACTCTTCAAAAACATCCAGGCATGTTAATTGGCTCCTGATAAAATTGACTGACCGTACTTTGTGTGATAAGGACCTTAGAGTGTAAGCTTCATTGGGGCAGGGACTGGTGTATAAATGTGTCTCTCTATAAATAAATAACAGATAATAACAATGAAGCTCTAGTGAGGCCAAGCCCCCACAAAGAACCAGCTTCTATCTATGGAAAGCTCTCTACTGGTAGTCTTCATAAGCAAAAATGTCACCCCCACCACCACCACTGGTGAAGTCAAGATTTGAGCAATGCAATTTTGTTGATGCTGACTGACAATAAGCAGTGGGACATCTATTAAAATGTGGATATAAAAACATGTTACTGCCTGGAAATGTTTATGTCACAAGGCAGAGCTAAGAGCCTTTGAAAGAAAAGACGTATGGAATTTGGGCACAATTGTAGTGAATGCCGCATCAGAGAAGTGAGTGATGCATGGCAGGCAACAAAGCGCATTCTGCACACATTCTTTAGCTGGCCACAGATGCAAAGATCCGATCATACGAATCAATGTACGATCGGACTTTCCCATCTCCCGACCTGCCACTAACCATTCAGATCAAAGTCTTACCATTCCGACCAAATAAAGTAGTTAAGAATAGATCAGCCGATGTTCTGCCCCTGACAGCAATCGTACGATAGACAAAGCTAGTGACAGTCTCCCACTGAAAATCGCATGATCGGCAATACACGCATCGATATTACCCGCAACTGACAGAAATTTTCTAACCTGTCCAATCGGCAAAACGACCGATCTCCGCTGTATGAAAAATGTTGGGACTCTCCACACATGTTCCGAAAATCGCACGAATCCTCGATTCGTACAATGAGATCTTTGCGTCTATGGCCATCTTTACAGTCCGCTCAGCTGCCCACATATCAGACTTTGAAGGTGGAAAATGTAAGTGCGCTCTGTATATTTTTATCCTTTGCATTTCAAAAAGAGCATTAGTGTAGAATAAACCAATACGTTTCCAAGGTTAGTAACGGCACACGGAGCAGGATTTACACAGGTGCAATGAGACAATGCACACAAATGGTCTCATACTCAAGGTTTCATTCATAAGCCCTATGTGTGTCTAGGACTAGGTCTTTGTTGTCTTTGGTTCTTTGCCTTTTTTGGTTTATACCTGGGAAAGAATCCGATACTGGTTAAGGAGGCAGATTCAAAAGGAATATATTTTGGACAGCTTTAAAAAACCAAAACCTAATTCACTGGGGAGAAGGTAATTTGTTTGGTATCCCACAGTGATTATAATCACTAACCCTGGACCCCAGGATATTGCTGCTCTTTGTGGAAAACCTCACTGGCTATGGTATCTTCTATAGGAACTCCTTTGCTGCCATCTTTCAGTAGTTCCCCAATTGTTCCATGCAACCAGCTTTGGACTGGTGGGGCCAGGGCGCCCCCCCCCCGAGGCTGCTGCCTCATGGGTCCCTACATCCCCTGAAGCCCCCACCCTAGAGACAAACCCCACTCCAGCACCCCGCATGTACCCCACATGTACACAATGGCCGGTGCCCACTGGGTTTTTTCCCAGTGTCCAGCTGACCCAGTTCAACAAAAATTGAGGAAATTACTATTCTGTACATGCACCAGTCCCGAACCTTTAAAATGGAAGGGATTATTGGGAAATTGCTGATGACTGCACAGGAACTCTCATGGAAGGTATCCTGGGCTCAGGCTCACATTGGCCATCTGTATATTGGACCATACTAACTGCCTAAGAAATAGGAACCCCTAGTGATTTAAGCTTTTTTTGGCTTTTAAATGTCACAATCAGAGAATACCAATGTAGCTCCTTCCAGTGGCGTAACTGGGCCCCAGATCCGCAGCCACCTGCTCAAGGCAACTTTTATTAAGTTACAGAATGGCCAATTCTAATTTTCATTTCTCATTTCAATTGGTTTTCATTATTTATTTTTTATAGTTTTATAGTTGCCTTTTTCTTCTGACAGCTTTCAAATGGGCGTCTCTGATCCCTACTGAAAACAAGTGCTCTGTAAGGCTACAAATGCTAATTTGCTTATTTCTAATTGTTATTACTCATCTTTCTATTCAGGTCCACTCTTCTTCGTATTCCAGTCTCCTTTTCAAATCAATGCATGGTTGCTAGGGTAATTTGGACCCTAGCTACCTGATTGATTATAATGCAAATTGAAGAGCTGCTGAATAAAAAGCTAAATAACTGACGCCCTTTTGGGGCCCGGGCTTTCTGCTGCGGAAAACCAACAAGGAAGTGCAGATCTAAAGCAAATAGTCTAAAAACGAGGTACCAGCAAGGATTTAGAATAAACGTAGTCAAACAGGAGAAGAATCAGAGACAGGCGGCAGGAATCGTAAACAAGAGTCAGGCAGTCAGTCAAAAAACGGATAATTAGAAGAAGAATACGCTTGAGCAGGAACAGTAAACTGAAGCCTAGCTTGGGCTCTTACAAAATGGAGCACACGTCATGACACTATACATCAAACCATGCGGAATCCAGGACAAGACGCGCTGCGAAGTTACCTTTGTATGCGTGTGTTGTCCTTTTAAAACAATGCTTAATTTTTAAAAAATTGATTGAGAGGCCTGATGAACGCAATTCATCATAAGAATAGTATCTTTGGCCTGCGTTTTTGTCTTGTTACTGTGTATAACCTCTCTTTCTCCTTATATCTTCAGATTAAGGAGCTCACAGGTTAGTCTACCATAGCTGACCCCCGCCCCCCCGCTATTTGTCTTTCTAATGCAAGAGTTAGAGTCAAATTTTGATTGACAGATTTGATTTTGGATTACATTTACATTGGTGTGTGCTCCCTTTGCCTATGAAAAATAAAATAAACTGCATTCTTTATTGCATCTGCTAAAAAGTTCTAATTTATGCCAAACCTCCGATTCTCTCTTGTTGTGCTGCCTATGGCAGACAGGGCGGATATGTGGAAAGGCCACCAAGACCTGGGCCTAGGAAGGTAGGATTTTTCGGGGGCATCATGCTGCCCAACCACACCCACATTAGAAACACTAGGGATTTGCAGGAGATACAATAATTTTTTCAATCTCCTGTGCACCAATCCCCATTGATGGCAGAGCTTCCCAAACTGTGGGGCTGGCCTTTTTAGTTGAAGGCCTAGCCTAATGCACAGACTGAGGATTGTGGTGAATTCTTATTCATTCTAGATACTGTATTTGTGGCAGCTCAGCTTTAAAGGTGAATATATTGAAATTTAGGAGTGGGGCGGGTAGAGCAGGGTCAGTTTATTTGCAGTCTTAAATATTTTTGTACCAATGGAGGAATGAATGCCTGATTAGTCAGTGTGTTCATGTATTTGAAGCTTTGGTATGAGGGCCCTGATAAGGTTGGAAAATAATTACCCCGTTAAGCATACCTGAAGCACAAAAGTGGAAGGTGCTTACTTTTAAGGTTGTATGGTAAAATCCAGTTTGGGTGGATACAAATACAATGATGGCGGGGTGACCAGACCTGTAGGATATATTTATTAACTACATGCTTGCTCAGACCAACCCACCAAACCAATCACAGTGCATAAACATTGGCTATCTTTTTGTTACCGCATATATACAGACAATTATGAGGAATAAAAAAAGGTTATGAGATTGTCCTCTCTGGTGAGGATCCCAAGTTCCTTTGACCCTTTGTGCCAAATTTGTTTTTTAACTAGAACCTGAGATGTAGATGGTATAGGATGCATTAGTGGCATTCTCCTCTAGTTCACATACAAATGGAGCCCATTGAAGAACCTGTGAAGAACCAGAGAAATGTAAAGGGGTTGTTCACCTTAATTTTTAGTGTGATGTAGAGAGTGATATTCTGCGACAATTTGCAGTTGTTTTTAATTTTTTATTATTTGTGGTTTTTAATTATTTAGCTTTTTTGTTCCACAGCTCTTTAGTTTGGAATTTCAGCAGCCATTTTGTTATTAACCTAGCAACCAGACCAGCCTGGGATATGAATAGCAGAGGGCCTGAATAGAACAATAAGTAATAAAAAATAACAGTAAAATGGTAGCCTCAAAGAGCAATAGTTTTTGATTGCTGGGGTCAGTAACCCCCCATTTGAAAGCTGGAAAGAGAATCAATACAAAAAAAAGCTCCACAAAAATAATATAATTAATAATATATATTTTATTTATGATTTCTGTACATACATATAAAAAAAAACACTGTAAATATAGTTAATGCTCAGTAAACATTACCAAGCACTTAAGTCTTTACATTTTTACATTCTTCCTGTGTGAGATGTCCATCAGGGATAAGGATTCGAACTGGTGAACTGCATGGATCAGAATCGTAGGCATGCATTTAAACACATTCTGATGATCTGACACGGAGCAGTTTGTTCCCTTTGGTCTTTAGGTCTTCGTCTTACAGCCTCCTCTCTTTTCCTCCTTGCTCAATTACTCCTAGAGCTTGAGAGTGGCATTTGCTCTTGTAGAAACACAACATACTGCTGCAGTTGTGGGATTACTGATATTTTAGGAAATTTTAGATATCTTAGGAAATTCAGTAATCTCTTGGCACATAAAGCACTTAAAAAGGTGCGCCCTCATTTTTGAAATGTCAAACGTGCAGCTGAGATCTCCATTATTTAGTATCTCGTAAGCCAAAGCGATTGCATATAGGACACAGTCATTAGATCCCTCAGGTTGTGCTTCTACATCAAGATATGCAACGTAATTCAAAGGATCTGCAACCACATTTTCATAGATGGTTTCAATCTGCATGAGCACTGATCTTGAAACTTGAAGAGGGAGAACATGTGCAATCTCTACTTGACCATTTCTGTAACAAGAAGTAAAGCAGTGGTTCTTTTCTGTATCGGCATGAATCTGTACAGCTGGTCCGGACACAGGTTGCATGTTGTACCAAGGTGTCTCGGAAGACTGAAGCCCCTCGGTTATAAACTGCTGTTTAGAAGTATTTGTGCTGCATCGACTACTTTGCAATTCAAAGGACAATTGGGAATCGTCAGTGCTATTTTTTCAACTAGTGTTAGGCCCAGTTTAGGGATCCAAGGCACTTTTTCATAGGGGCGAATATCAATTTCAGCCAGTTTGCGCCACATGTCTTTATCTAAGCGTAGATATCCAGACTCATTGTCAGGGCTGGAATCGCTATCAATTTTTCGGCGTTTTCTGTCCGTTTCATCAATGTCCATGTTTTTCCTCTTTCTTGAGTGAGGTTCCTGATTATGAGAAGGTCTCAAAAAATCTGACACCTCTGATAAAAGTCGATGCATTTCTGGCAAGAAAGTAGTGCTGTCCTCAACAGGATCAAGTGGCAGGTGTTGAGATGTCTTCACGGGCCGACGCACATTTGTCTTTGTTATTCTTTTTCTGAAAATGCATTGATTCGGTTTTCTGCATCTCGAATCACTATGTGATCCTGTTCTTATCCTTCTCTTGGTTGAAATAGTTTTCATTGTCAGTCTTTACATGGTCCCGTTTTACAAACTTTGAAATTACATTCAGAGGATTTAAATAACTTATGCTCTGAGCGAGAATGACTCCTGTTTGAGTTAAAGTATTATGTAGTGTTGATATCAAGGTATTCATACTGAATTGTATAAAACTTGAAATCACTTAGAACTAAAAACTAAAAAAAAAAAAAGGAAAAAAAGGAAAATATTAATAATGCAAGCTGGCTAGAGTCTAAAACAGGTTCAGTCATTAGAATGCCACCAGGCCATCATATAGTGCTATTCATTTAGAGGAATCAAATATTAAAATCACAAATATCACAAAGTATATTAGCATTCTAGATATAATTTACAAGGAGACATTTGAAAACGCTTGCGTACTCACCTATCGTCAGAAGATAAATGAATTGTGTTTGCTGCAACAGTTGTAAACACAACATGGGCATTGTGATATCATAATGTGATGTCATAATGTGATGAGATACAGTGCAAGTTGTAGATATCAGGGTTATATTTATATGATCCTTTATATTTGATTATATTTATACATATATATATACGACACAAGTAAATGAAAAAACTAGAGTTATAACCTAAGAGGCCTTTGTAATGTATATTAGTTTATGCCATGAACCTAGAAAATATGAGATAAACTCAATAGCATGGGAATAAATATAATCAATTAAAAATTCTGTAGCATTTCTGAGGTTCCAGTCAAGTTATCCTTCACCCTCAGCCTTTACAAATCCAGCTTTAGGTCGGTTATAACAGTTTAGCTCTAATGCAATGTCTAGCAAAGGTAGCAACAGCAAGGTAATCTGACCCAACTGTCAATCAAAATCTGTCTCTAACTCCTGCTTTGAGAGTGAACATATTGCTAATGTTCTGACCACCAATTATTTATACAGATGTTAAAAAGCATTTTTCTATAAATAGCATTTCCATGCTATAATAAAACCAAAACCAAAAGTCTAGTATTGTACAGAAGTTATTTGGCATGATGTTTTTTTTTTAAATACATTTTTATTTTATTGTCATTCTCAAATTACAAGTCACCAATATAAGAGCAGTCTAAATAAACCATACATATTGTATTATTGTTTAGCACCTGTCAAATGTACTTATACTTTATACATACTATAAAATGACTGTGCCAAATGGTAGAGAACTTAAATAGCAAATCATTTTAGTGATACGTTTATGGGACCGGTTATCTAGAATGTTTGGGACCCGGGCTTTCCGTAATTTGGATCATACTTGTCTACTAGAAAATCATGTAAATGTTAAATAAACCCAATCGGCTGGATGTGCTTCCAATGAGGATTAATTATATCTATTTGGGATCAAGTACAGGGACTGTTTTATTATTACACAGAAAAAGAAATAATTTTTAAAATTTGGATTATTTGGATAAAGTGCAGTCTATGGGAGATGATCTTTCCTTAATTCGGAGCTTTCTGGTAACGGGTTTCCGGATAACGGATTCCATACCTGTACTACAATAGTATTCTAAAAGCCATAAAATGTATTTCTTATGGAAAGGGAATCCTAAGCTAGCATTGCTGCATGGCAAGTCCACTAGCTATATGGGTATATTCTGAGTCCAGGGAACCCGACACCCTGGGCCCATTCTCATAGGAATTAGTTAAATGACAGTGTCAAATGGTATAGGTTTGTATATAGGTCTTTGAGGGAAAGAGGGAGGGATTGATGCATAGGTAGAGGGCCATTTTTATATTTCGGAAGGCTAATTAAAGGCATTTTCTACACGGATCCCTTTGTTTTATACTTTTTTACCGTTAGCTTATTTTCTCCCGATGTCGAATACCTCCCAACTGTCCCGTTTTTCGCGGGACAGTCCTGATTTTGACAGCTCAACCTGCAGACCCAGGTTTGTTACTGAAATGCCCCAACTTTCTCTTTGATCTCCTGCACTGAACAGCCAGAAAAAGATACAACGTTTTTAAACAAAATAAAAGGCTTTTGACAGAGAGCCCAGAATACATGGCAGGTGCACTTCGATACTTTTGTAACAATTTAGAAACAAGTTTAGCAAAGAAACAATTGTAACAATTTAAGATAAGCACAGCAGGTCTCTTTGGGAAACTGTGACTTGCAGTTTAAAGGGCAATTCACCTTCATTAGCAAAACTGTAATAGCACATGAAAACCACAGCAGCTCTGTAAGCATGTTGCTGTTCCATAGGAATTGACTAGAAAGCAAGCTTATACACTTTCTACATCAATGAAAAAGCTTTTTACATCAATGAAAAAAGCTTACATTTGCCTCACAATCCAAGAACTTTGTAAGTCTTTAGCTTTTGCAATCTTTGAATTAGAGTGCATCCCCTTGTACCTGTTCTCTAAATACCTAATTCTTCTCAATGATGGAGCCCGAGCCCAGGAGTACATTCTATGAAACGCTTTGAGTTTTCTTTTGCATATTCATATTTCTATCCAACGACAACTTTGTACTTTTGTTTTTTGCTTATTTTTCAACAGTCCAAGAAGCTAGTTTGAAAGCTTTTAGCTTTTGCAATCTTTGAATTAGAGTGCATCCCCTTGTACCCTGTTCTTTAAAGTTCTACCTAAATCCTTCTCAATGAAGGAGCCCAAGCCCAGGAATACATTCTATGAAACGCTCTAATGTGTTCTTTTGCATATTTATCTTTCTATCCAACTGTCACGGTCGGCACCCAACACCAAACAAATGCCAAGCACCCTGGTCTCGGCTCGTGCTTCACCTGTAGTGTGACCGCCTTTGGCCTCGGAGGAGCCCTCAGCTACTTGGATGGCACCAGGGCTTAAAGAGAGGTGCAAGGCTAGAGGTTCTGGATAGACATAGAGCACGACTGTTAGCTAGAGTCTTTAGGCCGAGGGTCACGGTACAAAACAGGAAACCAGAATCGTCGTCAGAACAGTCCGGGTCGAGGCAGGCAGAAGTAAACCGTAATCAGGTAGGTAAGGATCAAAACCGGGTAATCAATCAGACAGAGGGTTCAGCAGAAGGGGTCGATATTCAGGCAAGGGTCAAATATAGAGGTCAGGATAGTCGATAGCCAGGCAGGGGTCAAAACCAGAATCAGAATACAAAATATAGAAGCTCACAAAGCACCAGGAACAAGATCCTATCACGGGCAAGGTCCTGTGGCTTTAATAAGCCTTTTATAGTTTTCAAATTTGGCGCCATTGCGTGCTGGCGTCACAACACCAGCATGCCTGCGCATTTAAATAGCAAGGAGGCAATATTTCCATTTTAGTGGGAAAAAAACAACTTGACCTTTGATAAATAACCCCCTTGTAGCATATTGTCTCAAGTAATTCCTAAATCCTTGAAGAAGCCTGAGCACCGGAATTCATTGTAAGAAATACAGTACTCTACTGTGTTTCTTTTGCATATTTATCTTGCAATCCATGTGTATTCTTCCATTTACTGTGTCAATAGATTTAGCAAAAACAAATCTAAAAATTGACCGGCTCCTCATAGTCAGTATGGTTTGTCTACAAGATTTGTTTATTGGTAAAATCACAGGTATGGGATCTATCTGGAGACCCTTTATTCAGAGACATCCAAATTATGGGAAAGGTGTCTCCTATAGACTTCGTTTTAATGAAATAATCAAAAAATGATTTCCAGTTTTTCTGTAATAATGAAACAATTCCTTGACCACAAGTTATAATTAATCTTTGTTGGAGGCACACCCAGCCCTTTTGGTTTATTTAAAGGGGTTGTTCACCTTTGAGTTAACTTTTAGTATGACATAGAGAGTGATATTCTGAGACAATTTGCAATTGGTTTTAGTTTTTTTATTATTTAAGGTTTTTGAGATATTTAGCTTTTTATTCAGCGACTCTCCAGTTGGCAGTTTCAACAATCTGGTTGCTAGGATCCAAATTACCCTGGCAATCATGCACTGATTTGAACAAGAGACTGGAATATGAATAGAAGAGGACCTTAGAAAAAGGAGAAATAAAAAATAGCAATGAGAAAGATGAGAAATAAAAAATAGCAATAACAATACATTTGTAGCCTTACAGAGCATTTGCATTTGTGGTCAGTGATGCCCATTTGAAAGCTGGAGTCAGAAGAAAAAGGCAATTAATTATAAAACTATAAACAATAAATAATAAAAACAATGGGAAAGTTGCTTAGAATTAGCTGTTCTATTTCATACTAAAAGTTTACTTAAAGGTCAACCACCCCTGTAATGTTTACATGATTTTCTAGCAGACTTAAAGTATGAAGATCCAAATTACAGAAAGTCCCCTTATCAGGAAAAATCAAGGTCCCGACCTTCTTGATAACAGGTCCCATACCTGTTCTGCAAATTTAAATGCATTCCAGTATTTTATTTTTTACTATGCTTTCTATACTCATGTCATGCTGGTAGCACAGTGACTTCAAGGGTATAACTTATTTCTTGTAGTGCTGAGTCCTGGCTTTATTCCATCATGGTGATCCCAACAAGTAGCTCGTGAGCAACATGTTGCTCTCCAACCCCTTGGATGTTCACCATTGGCCTCAAAGCAGGTGCTTATTTTTGAACTCCAGCTTTGGAGGCAAGTTTGGTTGCATAAAAGCCAGGTGCACTGCCAAATAGAGCCTCAATGATTGACAATCCACATAAGGGCTACCAAATGGCCAATCACAGCACTTATTTGGCACCCCAAGAACATTTTTCATGCTAGTGTTGCTCCCCAACTCCTTTTACTTCTGAAGGTTGCTCGTGGGTTCAAAATTGATTGAGAGGCCTGATGAACGCAATTCATCATAAGAATAGTATCTTTGGCCTGCGTTTTTGTCCTGTTACTGTGTATAACCTCTCTTCTCCTTATATCTTCAGATTAAGGAGCTCACAGGTTAGTCTACCATAGCTGACCCCCGCCCCCCCCCGCTATTTGTCTTTCTAATGCAAGAGTTAGAGTCAAATTTTGATTGACAGATTTGATTTTGGATTACATTTACATTGGTGTGTGCTCCCTTTGCCTATGAAAAATAAAATAAACTGCATTCTTTATTGCATCTGCT
Organism: Xenopus laevis; assembly: GCF_017654675.1. Taxonomy (NCBI): domain Eukaryota; kingdom Metazoa; phylum Chordata; class Amphibia; order Anura; family Pipidae; genus Xenopus; species Xenopus laevis. The sequence continues at coordinate 43,086,475 of NC_054373.1, read as the reverse complement.
AAAAAGTTCTAATTTATGCCAAACCTCCGATTCTCTCTTGTTGTGCTGCCTATGGCAGACAGGGCGGATTGTGGAAAGGCCAACAAGACCTGGGCCTAGGAAGGTAGGATTTTCGGGAGCATCATGCTGCCCAACCACACCCACATTCTGAAACACTAGGGATTTGCAGGAGATACAATAATTTTTTCAATTTCCTGTGCACCAATCCCCATTGATGGCAGAGCTTCCCAAACTGTGGGGCTGGCCTTTTTAGTTGAAGGCCTAGCCTAATGCACAGACTGAGGATTGTGGTGAATTCTTATTCATTCTAGATACTGTATTTGTGGCAGCTCAGCTTTTAAGGTGAATATATTGAAATTTAGGAGTGGGGGGGTAGAGCAGGGTCAGTTTATTTGCAGTCTTAAATATTTTTGTACCAATGGAGGAATGAATGCCTGATTAGTCAGTGTGTTCATGTATTTGAAGCTTTGGTATGAGGGCCCTGATAAGGTTGGAAAATAATTACCCCGTTAACCATACCTGAAGCACAAAAGTGGAAGGTGCTTACTTTTAAGGTTGTATGGTAAAATCCAGTTTGGGTGGATACAAATACAATGATGGCGGGGTGACCAGACCTGTAGGATATATTTATTAACTACATGCTTGCTCAGACCAACCCACCAAACCAATCACAGTGCACAAACATTGGCTTATCTTTTTTGTTACCGCATATATACAAGACAATTATGAGGAATAAAAAAAGGTTATGAGATTGTCCTCTCTGGTGAGGATCCCAAGTTCCTTTGACCCTTTGTGCCAAATTTGTTTTTTAAACTAGAACCTGAGATGTAGATGGTATAGGATGCATTAGTGGCATTCTCCTCTAGTTCACATACAAATGGAGCCCATTGAAGAACCCGTGAAGAACCAGAGAAATGTAAAGGGGTTGTTCACCTTAACTTTTAGTGTGATGTAGAGAGTGATATTCTGCGACAATTTGCAGTTGTTTTTAATTTTTTATTATTTGTGGTTTTTAATTATTTAGCTTTTTTGTTCCACAGCTCTTTAGTTTGGAATTTCAGCAGCCATTTTGTTATTAACCTAGCAACCAGACCAGCCTGGGATATGAATAGCAGAGGGCCTGAATAGAACAATAAGTAATAAAAAATAACAGTAAAATGGTAGCCTCAAAGAGCAATAGTTTTTGATTGCTGGGGTCAGTAACCCCCCATTTGAAAGCTGGAAAGAGTTAGAGAATCAATACAAAAAAAAAGCTCCACAAAAATAATATAATTAATAATATATATTTTATTTATGATTTCTGTACATACATATAAAAAAAACACTGTAAATATAGTTAATGCTCAGTAAACATTACCAAGCCTGAGATGTCCATCAGGGATAAGGATTCAAACTGGTGAACGGCATGGATCAGAATCGTAGGCATGCATTTAAACACATTCTGATGATCTGACACGGAGCAGTTTGTTCCCTTTGGTCTTTAGGTCTTCGTCTTACAGCCTCCTCTCTTTTCCTCCTTGCTCAATTACTCCTAGAGCTTGAGAGTGGCATTTGCTCTTGTAGAAAACACAACATACTGCTGCAGTTGTGGGATTACTGATATTTTAGGAAATTTTAGATATCTTAGGAAATTCAGTAATCTCTTGGCACATAAAGCACTTAAAAAGGTGCGCCCTCATCTTTGAAATGTCAAATGTGCAGCTGAGATCTCCATTATTTAGTATCTCGTAAGCCAAAGCGATTGCATATAGGACACAGTCATTAGATCCCTCAGGTTGTGCTTCTACATCAAGATATGCAACGTAATTCAAAGGATCTGCAACCACATTTTCATAGATGGTTTCAATCTGCATGAGCACTGATCTTGAAACTTGAAGAGGGAGAACATGTGCAATCTCTACTTGACCATTTCTGTAACAAGAAGTAAAGCAGTGGTTCTTTTCTGTATCGGCATGAATCTGTACAGCTGGTCCGGACACAGGTTGCATGTTGTACCAAGGTGTCTCGGAAGACTGAAGCCCCTCAGCTATAAACTGCTGTTTTAGAAGTATTTGTGCTGCATCGACTACTTTGCGATTCAAAGGACAATTGGGAATCGTCAGTGCTATTTTTTCGACTAGTGTTAGGCCCAGTTTAGGGATCCAAGGCACTTTTTCATAGGGGCGTATATCAATTTCAGCCAGTTTGCGCCACATGTCTTTATCTAAGCGTAGAAATCCAGACTCATTGTCAGGGCTGGAATCGCTATCAATTTTTCGTCGTTTTCTGTCAGTTTCATCAATGTCCATGGTTTTCCTCTTTCTTGAGTGAGGTTCCTGATTATGAGAAGGTCTCAAAAAATCTGACACCTCTGATAAAAGTCGATGCATTTCTGGCAAGAAAGTAGTGCTGTCCTCAACAGGATCAAGTGGCAGGTGTTGAGATGTCTTCAGGGGCCGACGCACATTTGTCTTTGTTATTCTTTTTCTGAAAATGCATTGATTCGGTTTTCTGCATCTCGAATCACTATGTGATCCTGTTCTTATCCTTCTCTTGGTTGAAATAGTTTCATTGTCAGTCTTTACATGGTCCCGTTTTACAAACTTTGAAATTACATTCAGAGGATTTAAATAACTTATGCTCTGAGCGAGAATGACTCCTGTTTGAGTTAAAGTATTATGTAGTGTTGATATCAAGGTATTCATACTGAATTGTATAAAACTTGAAATCACTTAGAACTAAAAACTAAAAAAAAAAAGGAAAAAAAGGAAAATATTACAATAATGCAAGCTGGCTAGAGTCTAAAACAGGTTCAGTCATTAGAATGCCACCAGGCCATCATATAGTGCTATTCATTTAGAGGAATCAAATATTAAAATCACAAATATCACAAAGTAAATTAGCATTCTAGATATAATTTACAAGGAGACATTTGAAAACGCTTGCGTACTCACCTATCGTCAGAAGATAAATGAATTGTGTTTGCTGCAACAGTTGTAAACACAACATGGGCATTGTGATATCATAATGTGATGTCATAATGTGATGAGATACAGTGCAAGTTGTAGATATCAGGGTTATATTTATATGATCATTTATATTTGATTATATTTATACATATATATATATACGACACAAGTAAATGAAAAAACTAGAGTTATAACCTAGAGGCCTTTGTAATGTATATTAGTTTATGCCATGAACCTAGAAAATATGAGATAAACTCAATAGCATGGGAATAAATATAATCAATTAAAAATTCTGTAGCATTTCTGAGGTTCCAGTCAAGTTATCCTTCACCCTCAGCCTTTACAAATCCAGCTTTAGGTCGGTTATAACAGTTAGCTCTAATGCAATGTCTAGGCAAAGGTAGCAAACAGCAAGGTATCTGACCCAACTGTCACTCAAAATCTGTCTCTAACTCCTGCTTTGAGAGTGACATATTGCTAATGTTCTGACCACCAATTATTTATACAGATGTAAATAGCATTTTTCTATAAATAGCATTTTCCATGCTATAATAAAACCAAAACCAAAAGTCTAGTATTGTACAGAAGTTATTTTGGTATGATGTTTTTTTTAAATACATTTTTATTTTATTGTCATTCTCAAATTACAAGTCACCAATATAAGAGCAGTCTAAATAAACCATACATATTGTATTATTGTTTAGCACCTGTCAAATTTACTTATACTTTATACATACTATAAAATGACTGTGCCAAATGGTAGAGAAGTTAAATACCAAATCATTTTAGTGATACGTTTCTGGGACCGGTTATCTAGAATGTTTGGGACCCGGGGCTTTCCGTAATTTGGATCTGTACTACAATAGTATTCTAAAAGGCATAAAATGTATTTCTTATGGAAAGGGAATCCTAAGCTAGCATTGCTGCATGGCAAGTCCACTAGCTATATGGGTATATTCTGAGTCCAGGGAACCCAACACCCTGGGCCCATTCTCATAGGAATTAGTTAAATGACAGTGTCAAATGGTATAGGTTTGTGTATAGGTCTTTGAGGGAAAGAGGGAGGGATTGATGCATAGGTAGAGGGCCATTTTTATATTTCGGAAGGCTAATTAAAGGCATTTTCTACATGGATCCCTTTGTTTTATACTTTTTTACCGTTAGCTTATTTTCTCCCGATGTCGAATACCTCCCAACTGTCCCGTTTTTCGCGGGACAGTCCTGATTTTGACAGCTCAACCTGCAGACCCAGGTTTGTTACTGAAATGCCCCAACTTTCTCTTTGATCTCCTGCACTGAACAGCCAGAAAAAGATACAACGTTTTTAAACAAAATAAAAGACTTTTGACAGAGAGCCCAGAATACATGGCAGGTGCACTTCGATACTTTTGTAACAATTTAGAAACAAGTTTAGCAAAGAAACAATTGTAACAATTTAAGATAAGCACAGCAGGTCTCTTTGGGAAACTGTGACTTGCAGTTTAAAGGGAAATTCACCTTCATTAGCAAAACTGTAATAGCACATGAAAACCACAGCAGCTCTGTAAGCATGTTGCTGTTCCATAGGAATTGACTAGAAAGCAAGCTTATACTATCTACATCAATGAAAAAGCTTACATTTGCCTAATGTGGTGCTGCATATACTTCATGAAATCCCTGCACAATGCATAAAAGTTAAAAACTTGCTTATTCTCATATTAATGTATGATAAGCACATGGTGGATGAAACTGAATGGAGGCTGTTTGGGCTTCTGTGCCATTTAAAAAGTTGTTTGGACTTATACATAACCAGTTTCTAGTATTGCAATATCCATATTTTTATGAGAAACAACTTGGTACTCTTTTTTGCTTATTTCTCAACAGTCCAAGAACTTTGTAAGTCTTTAGCTTTTGCAATCTTTGAATTAGAGTGCATCCCCTTGTACCCTGTTCTCTAAATACCTAAATTCTTCTCAATGATGGACCCCGAGCCCAGGAGTACATTCTATGAAACACTTTGAGGTTTTCTTTTGCATATTCATATTTCTATCCAACCGACAACGTTGTACTTTTGTTTTTGCTTATTTTTCAACAGTCCAAGAAGCTAGTTTGAAAGCTTTTAGCTTTTGCAATCTTTGAATTAGAGTGCATCCCCTTGTACCCTGTTCCTTTAAAGTTCTACCTAAATCCTTCTCAATGAAGGAGCCCAAGTCCAGGAATACATTCTATGAAACGCTCTAATGTGTTCTTTTGCATATTTATCTTTCTATCCAACTGTCACGGTCGGCACCCAACGCCAGAACAAATGCCAAGCACCCTGGTCTCGGCTCGTGCTTCACCTGTAGTGTGACCGCCTTTGGCCTCGGGAGGAGCCCTCAGCTACTTGGATGGCACCAGGACTTAATCAAGAGGTGCAAGGCTAGAGGTTCTGAATAGACATAGAGGCACGACTGTTAGCTAGAGTCTTTAGGCCGAGGGTCACGGTACAAAACAGGAAACCATAATCGTCCTCAGAACAGTCCGGGTCGAGGCAGGCAGAAGTAAACCGTAATCATCAGACAGAAGGGTTCAGCAGAAGGGGTAGTCGATATTCAGGCAAGGGTCAAATATAGAGGTCAGGATAGTCGATAGCCAGGCAGGGGTCAAAACCAGAATCAGAATACAAAATATAGAAGCTCACAAAGCACCAGGAACAAGATCCTATCACGGGCAAGGTCCTGTGGCTTTAATAAGCCTTTTATAGTTTTCAAATTTGGCGCCATTGCATGCTGGCGTCACAACACCAGCGTGCCTGCGCATTTAAATAGCGAGGAGGCAATATTTCCATTTTAGTGGAAAAAAACAACTTGACCTTTGATAAATAACCCCCCTTGTAGCATATTGTCTCAAGTAATTCCTAAATCCTTGAAGAAGCCTGAGCACCGGAATTCATTGTAAGAAATACAGTACTCTACTGTGTTTCTTTGCATATTTATCTTGCAATCCATGTGTATTCTTCCATTTACTGTGTCAATAGATTTAGCAAAAACAAATCTATAAATTGACCGGCTCCTCATAGTCAGTATGGTTTGTCTACAAGATTTGTTTATTGGTAAAATCACAGGTATGGGATCTATCTGGAGACCCTTTATTCAGAGACATCCAAATTATGGGAAAGGTTTCTCCTATAGACTTCGTTTTAATGAAATAATCAAAAAATGATTTCCAGTTTTTCTGTAATAATGAAACAATTCCTTGACCACAAGTTATAATTAATCTTTGTTGGAGGCACACCCAGCCCTTTTGGTTTATTTAAAGGGGTTGTTCACCTTTGAGTTAACTTTTAGTATGACATAGAGAGTGATATTCTGAGACAATTTGCAATTGGTTTTAGTTTTTTTATTATTTAAGGTTTTTGAGATATTTAGCTTTTTATTCAGCGACTCTCCAGTTGGCAGTTTCAACAATCTGGTTGCTAGGATCCAAATTACCCTGGCAATCATGCACTGATTTTGAACAAGAGACTGGAATATGAATAGAAGAGGACCTTAGAAAAAGGAGAAATAAAAAATAGCAATGAGAAAGATGAGAAATAAAAAATAGCAATAACAATACATTTGTAGCCTTACAGAGCATTTGCATTTGTGGTCAGTGATGCCCATTTGAAAGCTGGAGTCAGAAGAAAAAGGCAATTAATTATAAAACTATAAACAATAAATAATAAAAAACAATGGGAAAGTTGCTTAGAATTAGCTGTTCTATTTCATACTAAAAGTTTACTTAAAGGTCAACCACCCCTGTAATGTTTACATGATTTTCTAGTAGACTTAAAGTATGAAGATCCAAATTACAGAAAGTCCCCTTATCAGGAAAAATCAAGGTCCCGACCTTCTTGATAACAGGTCCCATACCTGTTCTGCAAATTTAAATGCATTCCAGTATTTTATTTTTTACTATGCTTTCTATACTCATGTCATGCTGGTAGCACAGTGACTTCAAGGGTATAACTTATTTCTTGTAGTGCTGAGTCCTGGGCTTTATTCCATCATGGTGATCCCCAACAAGTAGCTTCGTGAGCAACATGTTGCTCTCCAACCCCTTGGATGTTCACCATTGGCCTCAAAGCAGGTGCTTATTTTTGAACTCCAGCTTTGGAGGCAAGTTTGGTTGCATAAAAGCCAGGTGCACTGCCAAATAGAGCCTCAATGATTGACAATCCACATAAGGGCTACCAAATGGCCAATCACAGCACTTATTTGGCACCCCAAGAACATTTTTCATGCTAGTGTTGCTCCCAACTCCTTTTACTTCTGAAGGTTGCTCGTGGGTTCAAAAGGTTGGTGATTCCTGTACAAGGAGTTTGCATATTCTGTATCTGTGTGGATTTCCTTTGGATATTGTGGTTTCCTCACACTCTTCAAAAACATCCAGGCATGTTAATTGGCTCCTGATAAAATTGACTGACCGTACTTTGTGTGATAAGGACCTTAGAGTGTAAGCTTCATTGGGGCAGGGACTGGTGTATAAATGTGTCTCTCTATAAATAAATAACAGATAATAACAATGAAGCTCTAGTGAGGCCAAGCCCCCACAAAGAACCAGCTTCTATCTATGGAAAGCTCTCTACTGGTAGTCTTCATAAGCAAAAATGTCACCCCCACCACCACCACTGGTGAAGTCAAGATTTGAGCAATGCAATTTTGTTGATGCTGACTGACAATAAGCAGTGGGACATCTATTAAAATGTGGATATAAAAACATGTTACTGCCTGGAAATGTTTATGTCACAAGGCAGAGCTAAGAGCCTTTGAAAGAAAAGACGTATGAAATTTGGGCACAATTGTAGTGAATGCCGCATCAGAGAAGTGAGTGATGCATGGCAGGCAACAAAGCGCATTCTGCAACACATTCTTTAGCTGGCCACAGATGCAAAGATCCGATCATACGAATCAATGTACGATCGGACTTTCCCATCTCCCGACCTGCCACTAACCATTCAGATCAAAGTCTTACCATTCCGACCAAATAAAGTAGTTAAGAATAGATCAGCCGATGTTCTGCCCCTGACAGCAATCGTACGATAGACAAAGCTAGTGACAGTCTCCCACTGAAAATCGCATGATCGGCAATACACGCATCGATATTACCCGCAACTGACAGAAATTTTCTAACCTGTCCAATCGGCAAAACGACCGATCTCCGCTGTATGAAAAATGTTGGGACTCTCCACACATGTTCCGAAAATCGCACGAATCCTCGATTCGTACAATGAGATCTTTGCGTCTATGGCCAGCTTTACACTCCGCTCAGCTGCCCACATATCAGACTTTGAAGGTGGAAAATGTAAGTGCGCTCTGTATATTTTTATCCTTTGCATTTCAAAAAGAGCATGAGTGTAGAATAAACCAATACGTTTCCAAGGTTAGTAACGGCACACGGAGCAGGATTTACACAGGTGCAATGAGACAATGCACACAAATGGTCTCATACTCAAGGTTTCATTCATAAGCCCTATGTGTGTCTAGGACTAGGTCTTTGTTGTCTTTGGTTCTTTGCCTTTTTTGGTTTATACCTGGGAAAGAATCCGATACTGGTTAAGGAGGCAGATTCAAAAGGAATATATTTTGGACAGCTTTAAAAAACCAAAACCTAATTCACTGGGGAGAAGGTAATTTGTTTGGTACCCCACAGTGATTATAATCACTAACCCTGGACCCCAGGATATTTCTGCTCTTTGTGGAAAACCCCACTGGCTATGGTATCTTCTATAGGAACTGCTGTGTTGCCATCTTTCAGTAGTTCCCCAATTGTTCCATGCAACCAGCTTTGGACTGGTGGGGCCAGGGCCCCCCCCCCCCCAGGGCTGCTGCCACATGGGTCCCTACATCCCCTGAAGCCCCAACCCTAGAGACAAACCCCACTCCAGCACCCCGCATGTACCCCACATGTACACAATGGCCGGTGCCCACTGGGTCTTTTCCCAGTGTCCAGCTGACCCAGTTCAACAAAAATTGAGGAAATTACTATTCTGTACATGCACCAGTCCCGAACCTTTAAAATGGAAGGGATTATTGGGAAATTGCTGATGACTGCACAGGAACTCTCATGGAAGGTATCCTGGGCTCAGGCTCACATTGGCCATCTGTATATTGGATCATATTAACTGCCTAAGAAATAGGAACCCCTAGTGATTTAAGCTTTTTTTGGCTTTTAAATGTCACAATCAGAGAATACCAATGTAGCTCCTTCCAGTGGCGTAACTAGAGTGCACTTGGCCCCAGATCCGCAGCCACCTGCTCAAGGCAACTTTTATTAAGTTACAGAATGGCCAATTCTAATTTTCATTTCTCATTTCAATTGGTTTTCATTATTTATTTTTTATAGTTTTATAGTTGCCTTTTTCTTCTGACAGCTTTCAAATGGGCGTTTCTGACCCCTACTGAAAACAAGTTCTCTGTAAGGCTACAAATGCTAATTTGCTTATTTCTAATTGTTATTACTCATCTTTCTATTCAGGTCCACTCTTCTTCGTATTCCAGTCTCCTTTTCAAATCAATGCATGGTTGCTAGGGTAATTTGGACCCTAGCTACCTGATTGATTATAATGCAAATTGAAGAGCTGCTGAATAAAAAGCTAAATAACTGACGCCCTTTTGGGGCCCGGGCTTTCTGCTGCGGAAAACCAACAAGGAAGTGCAGATCTAAAGCAAATACGAGGTACCAGCAAGGATTTAGAATAAACGTAGTCAAACAGGAGAAGAATCAGAGACAGGCGGCAGGAATCGTAAACAAGAGTCAGGCAGTCAGTCAAAAAACGGATAATTAGAAGAAGAATACGCTTGAGCAGGAACAGAAAACTGAAGCCTAGCTTGGGCACTTACAAAATGGAGCACACTTCATGACACTATACATCAAACCATGCGGAATCCAGGACAAGACGCGCTGGGAGGTAAGAGAGCACTGAACTGTAGTGCGCGTCTTACACTTTCTTAGCAATGATGATTCAATTTTTAGACATCTATACCAACAATGAGACATAACCAGTCAGTTACCTTTGTATGCGTGTGTTGTCCTTTTAAAACAATGCTTCATTTTTTAAAAATTGATTGAGAGGCCTGATGAACGCAATTCATCATAAGAATAGTATCCTTGGCCTGCGTTTTTATCCTGTTACTGTGTATAACCTCTCTTTCTCCTTATATCTTCAGATTAAGGAGCTCACAGGTTAGTCTACCATAGCTGACCCCCCGCCCCCCCCCCCCCCCGCTATTTGTCTTTCTAATGCAAGAATTAGAGTAAAATTTTGATTGACAGATTTGACTTTGGATTACATTTACATTGGTGTGTGCTCCCTTTGCCTATGAAAAATAAAATAAACTGCATTCTTTATTGCATCTGCTAAAAAGTTCTAATTTATGCCAAACCTCCGATTCTCTCTTGTTGTGCTGCCTATGGCAGACAGGGCGGATATGTGGAAAGGCCACCAAGACCTGGGCCTAGGAAGGTAGGATTTTTCGGGGGCATCATGCTGCCCAACCACACCCACATTAGAAACACTAGGGATTTGCAAGGAGATACAATAATTTTTTCAATTTCCTGTGCACCAATCCCCATTGATGGCAAAGCTTCCCAAACTGTAGGGCTGGCCTTTTTAGTTGAAGGCCTAGCCTAATGCACAGACTGAGGATTGTGGTGAATTCTCATTCATTCTAGATACTGTATTTGTGGCAGCTCAGCTTTTTAAGGTGAATATATTGAAATTTAGGAGTGTGGGGGGTAGAGCAGGGTCAGTTTATTTGCAGTCTTAAATATTTTTGTACCAATGGAGGAATGAATGCCTGATTAGTCGGTGTGTTCATGTATTTGAAGCTTTAGTATGAGGGCCCTGATAAGGTTGGAAAATAATTACCCCGTTAAGCATACCTGAAGCACAAAAGTGGAAGGTGCTTACTTTTAAGGTTGTATGGTAAAATCCAGTTTGGGTGGATACAAATTCAATGATGGCGGGGTGACCAGACCTGTAGGATATATTTATTAACTACATGCTTGCTCAGACCAACCCACCAAACCAATCACAGTGCACAAACATTGGTTATCTTTTTTGTTACCGCATATATACAAGACAATTATGAGGAATAAAAAAAGGTTATGAGATTGTCCTCTCTGGTGAGGATCCCAAGTTCCTTTGACCCTTTGTGCCAAATTTGTTTTTTAAACTAGAACCTGAGATGTAGATGGTATAGGATGCATTAGTGGCATTCTCCTGTAGTTCACATACAAATGGAGCCCACTCTGCGACAATTTGCAGTTGTTTTTCATTTTTTATTATTTGTGGTTTTTAATTATTTATCTTTTTTGTTCCACAGCTCTTTAGTTTGGAATTTCAGCAGCCATTTTGTTATTAACCTAGCAACCAGACCCGCCTGGGATATGAATAGCAGAGGGCCTGAATAGAACAATAAGTAATAAAAAATAACAGTAAAATGGTAGCCTCAAAGAGCAATAGTTTTTGATTGCTGGGGTCAGTAACCCCCCATTTGAAAGCTGGAAAAAGTTAGAGAATCAATACAAAAAAAAGCTCCACAAAAATAATATAATTAATAATATATATTTTATTTATGATTTCTGTACATACATATAAAAAAAAACACTGTAAATATAGTTAATGCTCAGTAAACATTACCAAGCACTTAAGTCTTTACATTTTTACATTTTTCCTGTGTAAGATGTCCATCAGGGATAAGGATTCGAACTGGTGAACTGCATGGATCAGAATCGTACGCATGCATTTAAACACATTCTGATGATCTGACACGGAGCAGTTTGTTCCCTTTGGTCTTTAGGTCTTCGTCTTACAGCCTCCTCTCTTTTCCTCCTTGCTCAATTACTCCTAGAGCTTGAGAGTGGCATTTGCTCTTGTAGAAAACACAACATACTGCTGCAGTTGTGGGATTACTGATATTTTAGGAAATTTTAGATATCTTAGGAAATTCAGTAATCTCTTGGCACATAAAGCACTTAAAAAGGTGCGCCCTCATTTTTGAAATGTCAAACGTGCAGCTGAGATCTCCATTATTTAGTATCTCGTAAGCCAAAGCGATTGCATATAGGACACAGTCATTAGATCCCTCAGGTTGTGCTTCTACATCAAGATATGCAATGTAATTCAAAGGATCTGCAACCACATTTTCATAGATGGTTTCAATCTGCATGAGCACTGATCTTGAAACTTGAAGAGGGAGAACATGTGCAATCTCTACTTGACCATTTCTGTAACAAGAAGTAAAGCAGTGGTTCTTTTCTGTATCGGCATGAATCTGTACAGCTGGTCCGGACACAGGTTGCATGTTGTACCAAGGTGTCTCGGAAGACTGAAGCCCCTCAGCTATAAACTGCTGTTTTAGAAGTATTTGTGCTGCATCGACTACTTTGCGATTCAAAGGACAATTGGGAATCGTCAGTGCTATTTTTTCAACTAGTGTTAGGCCCAGTTTAGGGATCCAAGGCACTTTTTCATAGGGGCGAATATCAATTTCAGCCAGTTTGCGCCACATGTCTTTATCTAAACGTAGAAATCCAGACTCATTGTCAGGGCTGGAATCGCTATCAATTTTTCGTCGTTTTCTGTCAGTTTCATCAATGTCCATGTTTTTCCTCTTTCTTGAGTGAGGTTCCTGAGTATGAGAAGGTCTCAAAAAATCTGACACCTCTGATAAAAGTCGATGCATTTCTGGCAAGAAAGTAGTGCTGTCCTCAACAGGATCAAGTGGCAGGTGTTGAGATGTCTTCAGGGGCTGACGCACATTTGTCTTTGTTATTCTTTTTCTGAAAATGCATTGATTCGGTTTTCTGCATCTCGAATCACTATGCAATCCTGTTCTTATCCTTCTCTTGGTTGAAATAGTTTCATTGTCAGTCTTTACATGGTCCTGTTTTACAAACTTTGAAATTACATTCAGAGGATTTAAATAACTTATGCTCTGAGCGAGAATGACTCCTGTTTGAGTTAAAGTATTATGTAGTGTTGATATCAAGGTATTCATACTGAATTGTATAAAACTTGAAATCACTTAGAACTAAAAACTAAAAAAAAAAAGGAAAATATTATAATAATGCAAGCTGGCTAGAGTCTAAAACAGGTTCAGTCATTAGAATGCCACCAGGCCATCATATAGTGCTATTCATTTAGAGGAATCAAATATTAAAATCACAAATATCACAAAGTAAATTAGCATTCTAGATATAATTTACAAGGAGACATTTGGAAACGCTTGCGTACTCACCTATCGTCAGAAGATAAATGAATTGTGTTTGCTGCAACAGTTGTAAACACAACATGGGCATTGTGATATCATAATGTGATGTCATAATGTGATGAGATACAGTGCAAGTTGTAGATATCAGGGTTATATTTATATGATCATTTATATTTGATTATATTTATACATATATATATACGACACAAGTAAATGAAAAAACTAGAGTTATAACCTAGAGGCCTTTGTAATGTATATTAGTTTATGCCATGAACTTAGAAAATATGAGATAAACTCAATAGCATGGGAATAAATATAATCAATTAAAAATTCTGTAGCATTTCTGAGGTTCCAGTCAAGTTATCCTTCACCCTCAGCCTTTACAAATCCAGCTTTAGGTCGGTTATAACAGTTAGCTCTAATGCAATGTCTAGGCAAAGGTAGCAAACAGCAAGGTATCTGACCCAACTGTCACTCAAAATCTGTCTCTAACTCCTGCTTTGAGAGTGACATATTGCTAATGTTCTGACCACCAATTATTTATACAGATGTAAATAGCATTTTTCTATAAATAGCATTTTCCATGCTATAATAAAACCAAAACCAAAAGTCTAGTATTGTACAGAAGATATTTTGGCATGATGTTTTTTTTAAATACATTTTTATTTTATTGTCATTCTCAAATTACAAGTCACCAATATAAGAGCAGTCTAAATAAACCATACATATTGTATAATTGTTTAGCACCTGTCAAATTTACTTATACTATAAAATGACTGTGCCAAATGGTAGAGAACTTAAATAGCAAATCATTTTAGTGATACGTTTATGGGACCGGTTATCTAGAATGTTTGGGACCCGTGGCTTTCCGTAATTTGGATCATACTTTGTCTACTAGAAAATCATGTAAATGTTAAATAAACCCAATCGGCTGGATGTGCTTCCAATGAGGATTAATTATATCTTATTTGGGATCAAGTACAAGGGACGGTTTTATTATTACACAGAAAAAGAAATAATTTTTAAACATTTGGATTATTTGGATAAAGTGCAGTCTATGGGAGATGATCTTTCCTTAATTTGGAGCTTTCTGGGTAACGGGTTTCCGGATAACGGATTCCATACCTGTACTACAATAGTATTCTAAAAGGCATAAAATGTATTTCTTATGGAAAGGGAATCCTAAGCTAGCATTGCTGCATGGCAAGTCCACTAGCTATATGGGTATATGCTGAGTCCAGGGAACCCGACACCCTGGGCCCATTCTCATAGGAATTAGTTAAATGACAGTGTCAAATGGTATAGGTTTGTATATAGGTCTTTGAGGGAAAGAGGGAGGGATTGATGCATAGGTAGAGGGCCTTTTTTCATATTTCGGAAGGCTAATTAAAGGCATTTTCTACACGGATCCCTTTGTTTTATACTTTTTTACCGTTAGCTTATTTTCTCCCGCTGTCGCATACCTCCCAATTGTCTCGTTTTTCGCGGGACAGTCCTGATTTTGACAGCTCAACCCGCAGACCCAGGTTTGTTACTGAAATTCCCCAACTTTCTCTTTGATCTCCTGCACTGAACAGCCAGAAAGATACAAAGTTTCTAAACAAAATAAAAGGCTTTTGGCAGAGAGCCCAGAATACATGGCAGGTGCACTTCGATACTTTTGTAACAATTTTAGATTAGCAAAGAAACATTTGTAACAATTTAAGATAAGCACAGCAGGTCTCTTTGGGAAACTGTGACTTGCAGCTTAAAGGGCAATTCACCTTCATTATCAAAACTGTAATAGCACATGGAAACCACAGCAGCTCTGTAAGCATGTTGCTGTTCCATAGGAATTGACTAGAAAGCAAGCTTATACTATCTACATCAATGAAAAAGCTTACATTTGCCTAATGTGGTGCTGCATATACTTCATGAAATCCCTGCACGATGCATAAAAGTTAAAAACTTGCTTATTCTCTTATTAATTTATGATAAGCACAAGGTGGATGAAACTGAATGGAGGCTGTTTGGGCTTCTGTGTCATTTAAAACGTTGTTTGGACTTATACATAACCAGTTTCTAGTATTGCAATATCCATATTTTTATGAGAAACAAATTGGTTCTCTTTTTTGCTTATTTCTCAACAGTCCAAGAACTTTGTAAGTCTTTAGCTTTTGCAATCTTTGAATTAGAGTGCATCCCCTTGTACCCTGTTCTCTAAATACCTAAATTCTTCTCAATGATGGAGCCCGAGCCCAGGAGTACATTCTATGAAACGCTTTGATGTTTTCTTTTGCATATTCATATTTCTTTTTTTTTTTTTTGTCTTTAGCTTTTGCAATCTTTGAATTAGAGTGCTTCCCCTTGTACCCTGTTCTCTAAATACCTAAATTCTTCTCAATGATGGAGCCCGAGCCCAGGAGTACATTCTATGAAACGCTTTGATGTTTTCTTTTGCATATTTATATTTCTATCCAACCGACAACTTTGTACTTTTGTTTTTGCTTATTTTTCAACAGTCCAAGCAGCTAGTTTGAAAGCTTTAAGCTCTTGCAATCTTTGAATTAGAGTGCATCCCCTTGTACCCTGTTCCTTTAAAGTTATACCTAAATCCTTCTCAATGAAGGAGCCCGAGCCCAGGAATACATTCTATGAAATGCTCTAATGTGTTCTTTTGCATATTTATCTTTCTATCCAACCAACAACTTTGTACTTTTTTTTTGCTTTTTTTTTTTACAGTCCAGTAACCTAGTTTATAAGCTTTTAGCTTTTGCGAACATTAGGGGGTATTTATCAAAGGTCGAAATTAAGAGCTATGTGAACTTTTTTAAACCTCGAATGATTTGAATGGTTTCTAATTTAAGAAAAATTTAAGAAAAACTTGAATGTAAAAAACTCGAATCAGTTAGTTAACAATCGAGTTTACAAGTGAAACCCACCGAAAAAAACTTGTACATGATGAAGACTATTAACATCTTCAAATGGTTCAAGGGACCTCTGCCCTTGACTTCTGCATGTCCTTGACAGGGTTTAGATGGTGTATTTTCAAAATCTAGCTATTTCCAGGGCCGGGGTATATTAAATCTCAAACTTTATTTTTTTTAACCTGAAAAATAAATTTTCACTCAAAAATACCCTTGAAAACTCAATTTTTTTAGTGGAAAAAAACAACTTGACCTTTGATAAATAACGCCCTTGTAGCATATTGTCTCAGGTAATTCCTAAATCTTTCTCAATGAAGAAGCCTGAGCACAGGAATTCATTGTAAGAAATACAGTACTCTACTGTGTTTCTATGCATATTTATCTTGCAATCCATTTGTATTCTTCCATTTACTGTGTCAATAGATTTAGCAAAAACAAATCTAAAAATTGACCGGCTCCTCATAGTCAGTATGGTTTGTCTACAAGATTACTTTATTGGTAAAATCACAGGTATGGGATCCATTATCTGGAAACCCTTAATCCAGAGACATCCAAATTACGGGAAAGCCGTCTTCTATAGACTCCGTTTTAATGAAATAATTTATGTTTTGAAAAAATGATTTCCAGTTTTTCTATAATAATGAAACAGTTCCTTGATTACAAGTTATAATTAATCTTTGTTGGAGGCAAAACCAGCCCTTTGGGTTTATTTAAAGGGGTTGTTCACCTTTGAGTTAACTTTTAGTATGACATAGAGAGTGATATTCTGAGACAATTTGCAATTGGTTTTAGTTTTTTATTATTTAAGGTTTTTGAGCTACTTAGCTTTTTTTATTCAGCAGTATGCAGGTAGTTTCAGCAATCTGGTTGCTAGGATCCAAATTACCCTAGCAACAATGCTCTGATTTGAACAAGAGACTGGAATATGAATAGAAGAGGACCTTAGAAAAATTAGAAATAAAAAATAGCAATGAGAAAGATGAGAAATAAAAAATAGCAATAACAATACATTTGTAGCCATACAGAGCATTTGCTTTTTACATGTGGTCAGTGATGCCCATTTGAAAGCTGGAGTCAGAAGAAAAAGGCAATTAATTATAAAGCTAGAAACAAAAAATAATGCTTAGAATTGGCCATTCTATTTCATACTAAAAGTTTACTTAAAGGTGAACCACCCCTGTAATGTTTACATGATTTTCTGGCAGACTTAAGGTATGAAGATCCAAATTACAGAAAGACCTCTTATCAGGAAAACTCAAGGTCCCGACTATTCTTGATAACAGGTCCCATACCTGTACTGCAAATTTAAATGCATTCCAGTATTTTTTTTTTACTATGCTTTCTATACTCATATCATGCTGGTAGCACAGTGGCTTCAAGGGTATAACTTCTTTCTTGCAGTGCTGAGTCCTAGGCTTTATTCCATCATGGTGATCCCCAACAAGTAGCTCGTGAGCAACATGTTGCTCTCCAATCCCTTGGATGTTGCTCCCAGTGGTCTCAAAGCAGGTGCTTATTTTTGAATTCCAGGCTTGGAGGCAAGTTTTGGTTTCATAAAAGCCAGGTGCACTGCCAAATAAAGCCTCAATGATTGACAATCCACATAAGGGCTACCAAATGGCCAATCACAGCACTTATTTGGCACCCCAAGAACATTTTTCATGCTAGTGTTGCTCCCCAACTCCTTTTACTTCTGAAGGTTTCTCGTGGGTTCAAAAGGTTGGGGATTCCTGTACAAGGAGTTTGCATATTCTGTATCTGTGTGGATTTCCTTTGGATATTCTGGTTTCCTCACACTCTTCAAAAACATACAGGCATGTTAATTGGCTCCTGATAAAATTGTGTGATAAGGACCAGGAGTGTAAGGAGTGTAAGGAGTGTAAGCTTCACTGGGACAGGGACTGGTGTATAAATGTGTCTCTCTATAAATAAAAAACAGATAATAACAATGAAGCTCTAGTGAGGCCAAGCCTCCACAAAAGAAACCAGCTTCTATCTATGGAAAGCTCTCTACTGGTAGTCTTCATAAGCAAAAATGTCAACCCCCCACCACCACCACTGGTGAAGTCAAGATTAGAGCAATGCAATTTTGTTGATGCTGACTGACAATAAGCAGTGGGACATCTATTAAAATGTGGATATAAAAACATGTTACTGCCTGGAAATGTTTATGTCACAAGGCAGAGCTAAGAGCCTTTGAAAGAAAAGACGTATGGAATTTGGACACAATTTTAGTGAATGCCGCATCAGAGAAGTGAGTGATGCATGGCAGGCAACAAAGCGCATTCTGCACACATTCTTACACTCCGCTCAGCCGCCCACATATTGACTTTGAAGGTGGAAAATGTAAGTGCGCTCTGTATACTTTTATCCTTTGCATTTCAAAAAGAGCATGAGTGTAGAATAAACCAATACGTTTCCAAAGTTAGTAACGCCACACGGAGCAGGATTTACACAGGTGCTGTGAGACAATGCACACAAATGGTCTCATACTCAAGGTTTCATTCATAAACCCTATGTGTGTGGGTCTTTGTTGTCTTTGGTTCTTTGCCTTTTTTGGTTTATACCTGGGAAAGAATCAGATACTGGTTAAGGAGGCAGATTCAAAAGGAATCAATTAATAAAACTGAATATGTTTTGGACAGTTTTAAAAAATTAAAACCTAATTCACTGGGGAGAAGGTAATTTGTTTGGTACCCCACAGTGATTATAATCACTAACCCTGGACCCCAGGATATTGCTGCTCTTTGTGAAAAACCCCACTGGCTATGGTATCTTCTATAGGAACTCCTGTGCTGCCATCTTTCAGTAGTTCCCCAATTGTTCCATTCAACCAGCATTGGACTGGTGGGGCCAGGGCCCCCCGGGGCTGCTGCCTCATGGGTCCCTACATACCCTGGAGCCACCACCCTAGAGACAACTCCACTCCAGCACCCCGCATGTACCTTATTTTCTTCTCATTGTCACGACCAGGGCAAGGGAGGAAGGTTGGGGAGCAGCGGCAGTTGTTTCAGACAGGGTGCGGGTCTGGGCCAGCAGGGAACACAATGGGTCACAATGGCCCTCTGGGTCTTTTCCCAGTCTTCTGCTGACCCAGTTCAACAAAAATTTAGGAAATTACTATTCTGTACATGCACCAGTCCCGAACCTTCAAAATGGAAGGGATTATTGGGAAATTGCTGATGACTGCACAGGAACTCCCAATGGAAGGTATCCTGGGCTCAGGCTCACATTGGCCATCTGTAGATTGGATCATATTAACTGCCTAAGAAATTGGAGCCCCTAGTAATTTAAATTTTTTTTTGTTTTTAAATGCCACAATCAGAGAATACCAATGTAGCTCCTTCCAGTGGCATAACTAGACTGCACTGGGCCCCCGATCCGCATCCACTCAAGCCCTGCCCCGATTCCGCCCATATCCCACCCCGACTCCTCCCACATCCCGCCCAGACTTGCGTCCCCTTCCTTGCTGGTAAAAGAGCAGCTGGGGAGGAGGGGTTTTCTTATTAGCTATAGAGGAAGTAGGACCCCAGCCCGGGCCCCCCTACGACTGCGGGGTTTGCTTCTTCTATAGTTACACCACTGACTCCTTCATTTTGGACGCTAATGGGCACGAACAATAGTGAGGAGAAGAATGAAAGGGAGGGATAACATTTTTCCACTGGTACAATGGTCCATTGTCTGGGAAGCCAACATTAAAGCAGATTGGAAGTAAATACCTTATCCCTAGGGTCTGTGATTTCTTGGGGGGAGCCCAAAGCTAGACATCTTGGATCCACAATCCACCAATTTTCCGTGGAACAAATAAATTGCAGGGTGTCTGTGTACCAGTAAATGACAGGGTGTGTCATAGATTGAATTATAAAGACTTTGGATTTTTAAATGTTGGGAAATTTCTGTTTATATCTGACCTTTTTGAAGATTCTCTAAATCTTATAGACTTTTTATAGATTTGTCTTGCGTCAGCTACTTCCGTTATCTGCCTTCCAAAGCCCACTCACTACACTAATCTTTTTACTCACCATATTCATACCTTGTTTGGATGGGGACCGGATTCCTGTACGTGTGGCAAGATTTATATAGAAATACAGTAAATAGTGAAATGTAAAGCCAGCTTGTAAATAGGGTGTATTTTCCCTTTACAGAGGACATTTGTAGCCTTACAGAGCAACTGAAAATATATTCATGTTCCTTTACACCCCTTCTTCCTAGACACAAGTACTCTGCTATGGCAAAAGAAACTCAAGATCTATAAGATCAAATCAAAAAAATTGTGATATGGATACTGCTACATATATTTATTTCTACATATACAAACAAGTAGGATGAACTCTGCTGCAAGTCACATACAGATCAATGGATACATTTCTAATTATACACCTCACGTCTCATTCTGAATGATGATAAAACTCCTAGTGGTTAATATGTCTGTACTGAGCTACTCGTCTGTTCGCACCCCAAATAGGGGCTAAGCCAATTGTTTGCCATCAGGCTCTTGATTTTTGGCTGGGCTCCCATAATACTTGGAATATTTCAGATATTTCAGTTTGAGTATGGCAAGCTGTCTGCGCAATGAGCCTGTGTAAGAAGAATGATTTCACTACAGCCTTTGGAATTTGCAACCACCATCCCCGATATACAGCAGCCAGGATTAATATGCTGAAGTTTGCACATAAGAGTAAATCTGCACAACTGCATAGGCATGCTGCTAGCTGGATGTATGAGTTGGCTTTCATGGAAATAATAAACTGGAAGATATGATCAGATATCTTGGGGCCCCGTCTCATGCTTTATTTCATGTTACCACACCACAAATGCAACAAGCGTTTCGGTGACTGTCCTTATCCAGGTTAAGTGCAAATATATTTGTATGCAGCTTTGGTCTTTCAGCCAATCTGTTTGACCAATCAGATTTCGACTGTACATAGGGTATGATGAAAAGCAACTAAACATTTACCCAGAGATCAATGACGTAACTATCGCCCCCTACAGAATAACGTGGCAGAGTGCTCCCAGCATTCACTCTGAAAAACTCCCCCCTGCCACCTACTGTAACATTTATCTCAGCTCCAGTGGGCCCACACCCGTGTTTGCACCAGCTGCACCCCCAGTAGTTAGACCACTGCTAGATGTATTCAAAGGCATCAGGCTGTATTATCTGATCAGCAAAGGACATATTATTGATGTTTCACCTTGACGAGGTGCTGACAGAGGCGTAGCTATCGGGGGTGCACCCATGGGGCCTTCCAGAGACAAGGAAAAGCTAAATTGCTGGCGGGAGGGCTGGAGAATTTTTGCAGGAGTATGTGTGCAGCATGAGGGGCACAAGTTTGGTGGGAGGGGGACCCTGGTTCACATCCTGCACCCGGGCTTCATTAGTTACACCACTGGGTGCTGAGCTTAATTCTGCTACCTGTATCTTCTGTCCAGCTGACCAATCTATTCTATAGTATTGCAGAACTACTTAGCTGGACACTATGGCAGATTTTTTAACCTCAATATTTAGTTGGGAATCCACGCCTGATCTCTGTGTATCCTCCATCAAACCAAAGGGACTTGCCCCAGTTCACAGGCAATCAGCATACACAAAGTTATATCCAAAGATATATGTCCCCAGGCTTTTCATTAGTAAAAATCAAATGTTTATTTTAAGTTTAAAATTTAAACGTTAAATAAACATTTTATTTTTACTAATGAAAAGCCTGAGGACATACTGTATATCTTTAGATTTATGACATCTATTTACCCCAAAATTGCACCCCAATCATCTGACCAATCGGATAGCGCCACTCCAGAGGACTAATCAGTGGCACATTGTGGCAAAGGATGAACTTGTACCTAGTGGTTGAGGTTCTGAGTTTCAGTCTGCTATTTACCCCAAAATCACATGCCTGTAACATCAAATTGCCTAGTCGATGGTGGGTACAGAAGCTATTAAAATATATTTGTGCAAAAGATTTGTGTACAGTATGATACTTTCCTAGTTGCACAAAGGCTGGTTTATGTTCCTCATTAGGAAAACCATTTTGTAAAGGTCCATCTGCTGCAATGGCCCCTTTCCTCCAGGAGATGGAACATGCATTTTTTGTTGCAGTCTCCTCACTATTAGGGCAGCGTTTATTACTGAAACAGGCCAGAGAAAAACATTTCTTTCAACAGCAGACAAACCCCTGACTAGACTGATAGGGAAGACTTGCCCTTGCTGTTGCCCCTGGACCCAGTGTCTTAAAGTAGAGTCCTGCAGCAGGTCGGGTACCTGCGGGTTACCCGCAAAAACCTGCGGTACCCTGCGGGTTGCGGGTAGAAGTTCCGGGTGCGGGTAAAGACACGGGTGGGCGGTTCTGCTGGTTTGCGGGTCGGGCCGCGGGTCTTCTCAATAGCGATATTTACTCCTTTTTTCTGGCCAAGTCTACTTCCAATGATGTCGCTTCTGGTTTACAATGACAGCACTTCCTTGCTTGAGAAAGGCGATTGTAAGCCTGAAACGTCGCTGCTATTTGTTTATCCTGAAATAAGCCCTTTTGGAATAAAGGCCTTTTAAGAATTTACCTCAAGTGTGGTGCTGTCTGTTTATCGAAATTGTTCACAGAACGGGTGGAAGTGGCCACCTCAGACCTGCATCCAATATACCCTATGGGTGAGTGCTGACTTTTAATCTTCTTTTCAGCACTTCCTTGATGGTCAGCGAGTCGCCGGTCCGGGTTGCGGATAAGGTACCAAGGGGCAAATTCACTAAGCGCCGAAGCGCTGAACGATAGCGTTACTTCGCTAGCGTTACTTTGCTAGCGTTTGTCATTTTCGTTACTGCGCAAATTCACTAACGAACGCTGGCGTAGTTTCGCTAGTGTTACTTCGCACCCTTACACCTGGCGAAGTTTCGCTAGCGACGTAACTACGCAAATTCACTAACACGCGCAGTGTACTGAACGCTACCTTTTAAGCTAGACTTCCTTCGCCACCTCAGACCTGGCGAAGCGCAATAGAGTAGATAGGGATTGTTTCAAAAAAAGTTATAAATTTTTCTAAGACCCAAAAAACGCTGGCGTGTTTTCTACATTATGGGTGATAGGCTGAAAAAGATCGAAATTTTTTTGGGGCTCCCCTCCTTCCCCCCTACATTTCCTGACTCATGGCAACTTACCTAGACAGTGGGCACATGTGTAGGGCAAAATAAAATTTTTATTTGATGATTTGAAGGTTTTCTAGCCATTTGTAATGCTGATACGTATTCCTCCATTGAAATTTGAATTTCGCGTCGTATGCAAATTAGCCTTCGCTAGCGTAACTTCGCTTTACTTAGCGAATCAACGCTAGCGCAACTTCGCAACCTTACGCTACCCCTGAGCGCAACTTCGGATTTTAGTGAATTTGCGAAGCGCTGGCGAAACTACACCTGGCGAAGTTACGCCTGGCGCAACTACGAATCTTAGTGAATTTGCCCCCAAGAGAGTAAGAATGTGGGTTGCGGGTCCTGCGGATTGCAGGTTGCGGGTATAGGGTGGGTATGGGTCCCAAAAAATGGACCCGCGCAGGACTCTGTCTTAGGGTGGTGCTTTCAAAACACCTTTCAAGACATTTGCTACAGTTTAACACTACAAACTAGTGATGTGTGGGCCAGCCTGAAATTGCGGGACTCGTTGGTCTTGTAGGTTTGGGTCGACCTTCACTCAACTTTGCTGCAGGCCACAGGCAGGTGTGGGCTGAACTTTTGCATGCACCCCTGTGCCTTGTTTCCACCTCCAGGTTTTATTTTTTATAGATTTGCACCTGTAAGCTCCTCCCCTTCCATGACATCACAGTGGGGTGACCACGGGCCTATAGATATGGAGGATCACTCAGGCCCGGATTTGTAGCAAGGCCACAAAGGCCCGGGCCTAGAGCAGCAGAAATTTAGGGGTGGCATGCCTCCCAGCCGCATTCAAGCAAGTTGCTCCCCTTCTGCGTCACCTCCGCGCTGTCCTCCCCGTCTCCTTGTGCCTGCACGTATATGCGCACATCTTGAATATGCATAAATGCGCATATACGTGCAGGCACAAGGAGATGGGGAGGACGACGCGGGAGGGGAATGGAAGAGAGATGCTGAGGCAGAAGGGGACACAGACAGAGGGGGATGCATACGGGGGACAATGAGCGGAGACAGCCTAGGGGCGCTCTATTTGTAAATCCGGGCCTGTGCTCGCTGGGTTAGGGTCGGGTAAGAAACAGGCAGGTTAATGTTGGGTGCCTTTTTGTTGACACAAATCACTACTACCAACACAATTCCTTTCTAAGAAATGCTACAGATTTACCCTGGGGACAGTTAGGGAACTTGTTTTTTGTAGATGCCTTCAGATCACAGAAGAAAAGAATTGCTGAACTGTAACTAGTGTGTAAAAAATGTGTGTGACATATCTGCTTTATATTTATACTCTCAGCCCCAGTGTCATTTACATTTTGTATTAGATATTGGCAGTTTTTAAATATTTTTAATATTACACATTCATATTAGCAGGGTAAAAACTGTGAATGTCATGTAACCTGAAACTAATGTAAAATGGCAAAAGCGTTTAGAAAAACTGAGCAACATTTCAATAAGAGACACGTGTCCCCACCCTGTAAATATCTTGAACTTCCCCCTGAAATAACAGGAATGGTAAAGTTCACAAATAAGTCACAGGCTTTTGGTACTTGAGAAACTCAACAGGGATTCTCAACCAAAACATGCTTTCTTTTCCACGTTATACTTAGTTTCTCCATTATATCCTTTAATACATTAAAAGCCCTTCCTGAAGAAATAAGGTGCATAGTTTTAAACCAAATCTTGGGCCCCGAGGCTGGTTCCCAGATTTATTTTGGGTCCACCAAAAGCTGGCCATACATTTAAAGCTCCACTTTTTGGGTGACCTTGCTTTGAGGTGGACGATATAGGCCAAGGCCTATGCACAGAATGTCCTACTCTCAGAATTTTATTTAGACAGTATGGTTTAAAGCTTAACACAACCTTTGTGGCAACATGTGATGCAAAATTAAGGTTTCTCCCCCCTTCTCCTTTTAGATTGTAAGCTCTATTGAGCAGAGCCCTCTTTACCTTTTGTATGAATCCGTGTGTAGTAGGTACAGTAGTAGTACACCCTTCTATTGTACATTGTGTGTTGGTGGTTGATAGAATGTTTTAATAATAGTGATACTAACAATAAGGCAGGGAGGAGTACATGCTGGATTCTAGTTGGTGCTTCTGTTTAGCACCCAATATTTCCGTTATTAACGTGAATGACCACAAAACACAGTTCCATAGAAAAATTGACTTCATTGGTTCTTCACAGAACTTTGTTATGCATAAATATAATACCTTTACAAATATACAAAAATATATATTTTATACAAATCTCTACAAGGAAGAACAGAGGCACAATAGCTTAAAAATCGAAATTTGGTGTGTGAGAGGCACAAGGAAAGGCCAAAAGCAATTAATGGCATTTGTTTCCCGAGCTGTTGCTGCGCTACAACACCCAGCCTGTTACAAACATCCTGGTGGAGGATGCTGGGAAAAGTAGTCTTACCAATAGCTTTGGAAACACAGGCTGGCAAACACTGTAAAGGCTTCACAGTTTTGTAGGCATAGCACCTAAATAAAGGCAACTGGAATATAGTTTTTTTTACAACTTGAGCTTAAACATTTGATTCCGACATATCAGGGCTGTACAAGATTATTCAGTTAAGCAGAGATGCCCAATGTGCACAATTCCAGCAGCCCCTAAATGCTGTGACTTTCCTGTTGTAAACGGTCATCCCTTTACTGGACAGTGTGGCAGGGTACTGATTCTAGTCCGGTGCAGGCAGTAACATCATGTCGTTAATATAACCTTTGGGGGTGCAAAGTTAAAGGGCTAGTTCACCTTTACGTTAACTTTTAGTATGTTAGGGAATGGCCAATTCTAAGCAACTTTTCAATTGGTCTTCATGATTTATTTTTTTATATGTTTTTAATTATTTGCCTTCTTCTTCTCACTCTTTCCAGCTTTCAAGTAAAGGTTAACTGACCTGATCTAAAAACAAATGCTCTGTAAGGCTACAAATGTATTGTTATTGCTACTTTGTATTACTCATCTTTCTATTCAGATCCTCTCCTATTCATATTCCAGTCTCTTATTCAAATCAATGCATGGTTGCTAGGGTAAGTTGGACCCTAGCAACCAGACAGCTGAAATTGCAAACTGCAGAGCTGCTAAATAAAAACTATATAACTCAAAAATCATGAATAATTAAAACCAACTGCAAATTATCTCAGAATATCACTCTCTACGTCAGAGGTGCCCAAAAGGTAGATCGGGATCTGTCAGTAGACCTTTAGCTGGTGATCAGTAGATCTCAAGACACTGTCAACAAATAGCTTGTCTATATCACCCTCCTATTTCATGTTTTTCATTCAGATATTTAATATTTTGATGTTACATAAGAAAAAGTTTTTTTGTTAAATATAACAATATACATTTTCTCATTAATTTAATATTTAAGTAATATTTTCCATGGAACAGAGTGCTAACAATGGTTTTATGGATGTAGATCATAATGATCATAAAGTAGTTTGGGCACTTCTGCTCTACGTCATACTAACAGTTTATCCAAAGGTGAACAACCCCTTTAAAGGGCCAGTAAAATCCACAAATGGGTCAAATGACTTAAGGAATGTTCTTATTCTGTGTAGAAGCTTTGCTTGTTAGTATTGTTATTCCCTGCCTTCTGCTCTGAACAGGCAACACATCCCCCTGACAGTACATATAGGTGGATTTCGGTGCAAGAACATGAAAGTATGAAATTTTCATTCTAAAAACCAACCACATAGATTTATTACTACAATTTTCTTTGTTGCTGAAGCTTTGCTGGAAACAACTTGTAGTGGCCAAATATTTGGATATTCATGTTTAGGATAACTTAAATCTTAACCCTGCGGCCCTGATTTCCATATCAACGGAAATCGACGGTTGGATGGCACTCGGAGCGCTTCGTTTTCCGAAGTCGCCCGAAGTTTGCAAGCGCTCCAAGTGCCATGAAATGAAATTGCTGGTGGGAAGGCAGTTGGGGAGATAAATTGCCCTGAAGAAGAGGAGATTTGTTGCCGGGCAACTAATCTCCCCGAATTGCAGAATGTGTCTCTGCCCTAAGGAGTTTGAATATTCAGCCAGGGGGATTCTAGTGAATGAGTAGCCAGAGGATTGTCCAAGTGATAGGGAGCTACTTATATAAAGGGAAACAGCACCTCAAATACTGTATTATGTACTTTAATATAAAATACATAAAGGCATTAAAATAAAATGCAGTAACATCTCGATTAATATTTAAACAGATGTTTACTTGCATCTGTTTACATGTATTAATACAACTTTATTAATATTTAGAGTACTCCACATGTGGCTCTTTGTGAAGTCCATAATATGTATGCATCTTGTATACTTAGACACTGCATCAGGTTTGGTCTATTGGTGCAAACTGAGGTTTTATTGCGTTTGATTTTTATATTGTATTTTTGTTAATATTAAAAATGCATATATTATTATTATTATAAGGACTCTTTCCCTTTATATGGTGGAAATACAACTATCTCTAGACCTTATATCATATGCTCTTGCTGCTCCTCTCATTTATTAATTTCGCTTCTTCGTTATATATATTTCTGTGCTCAGTATACACACAGTAGTTACAAAGGGAACTTCGAATGGAGCAGGGACGATGTATATTGTCTATACATCAGCACTATATAAATACACCATAATAATAAGAAGCACAAAAACATTTGTCTCCCACAAAATCCTCTATACTTCAGCAACTGATACGCTTATTATAAATCCTATACTATATGGCCGTAAATATCCTGACACCAGCCTATCCAACATCCCCCAAACCAAAGGTAAAGGTAAAATATACCTTTTGATATGAGCTCATTAAGTTGGGATGATGTACAAAAGATGTATAAACACTCTCTCAACTGCCAAAAATAAATATAATTGCATTTTCTTCTTTTTATTGATGTTGGGGATCAGGCCTGGCTCACAGTCAGTGTTTTCATTCATCCAACAGGTTCTCAGTAGTGTTGAAGTTAGGGCTCTCTGCAAGCCAGTCATCTTCATCCACTTCCATTTTGCATGGACCTTGCTTTGTGCATTGGGCATAATTGTGCTAAAACAAGAAAGAGCCCAAACTACTAGCAGAACATAGCATATAGCTGATATTTAGGATTGCATAGGGTTTGTTAGCTGCTAATAACCTATAAAACCCCATGTATCCTACTGAAGTTCTTGCACTGATATTGCTTCCAGAGACAGCCTGGAGCTCAACAGTTAGGGGTCTATTTATTATGCTGTGTAAAAAGTGGAGTAAAGCATTACCAATGATGTTGTTCATAGAAACCAATTAGATCTTCTTTTATTTTCTAACTGTTGAAATCAAATTGCTGATTGGTTGCTCTGGGCAGCATCACCGGTAATGCTTCACTCCACTTTTTACACAGTGTGATAAATAGGCCCGTAAGTGTCCGACTAAGTACATGTCATTTTAAGACTGTCTGGATACTTTTGGCCATGTAGTGTATAGGACTTCTCAACCACACCCACAAATCTATTTAAATGTATACAAAGGGTTTTATTTGTGATGTTACTGGCCCTTGAATGCATCTTCTAACTAGGATCTTCCTTTGCTCCATAGGGAAGCCATGCTTTGTTCCTTATACTACACATACCAGACCTTTCTGGACAGAGGCAGCATTATAGGTTAAGATCACCGTGGCTTTCAATGTGGCTTTCCTACAAGGACGGTGTACAAAACTGAATTATTAAGAAGTGCAAATTACAGGTAGAAAAACAGCAAGTGTTGTGTGGAATAGTGAAGAACATGAATCATCAGGCTGGCTATTTAGCTTAACAAATGAATCCATATAAAACTGTAAAAAGTGAAATCCAATTGGGCAACTCCCTTGAATAAGGCATTGTTTTATCTTGTTGTTCGCTGGTGATGACTATGTTTGGGGTCTACCCTGGAATCATTCTCCAAGCAAAGGTGTTCGTGGAAGGTTTAGGAATGGATTTAGAGAAAAGCTGACATTTCTCAGACAAAAGTTTAAAGCTTGATGTTCTGCCGGCTTAGAAAGAACTGCTTGCAGAGGTCATACAGGTGATGGACAGCAATGCTCTTGAGATGCTCCACAGAGATTCTACAGCCACTCTTCTGGGGCCAGGAAAAGTGCTCTGAAGGATGAGGTCCCATTACAGGTAGGCTCCCTGGAGAGGTAAAGCAAAAACCATATAAGGTTTGACAATGTGACGCATTAACATTCCTTAAATATTCTATGGCTTGTGGTCACAGAAAATCAGGCCTATAATAAGGTCTCTATGATGGGAATGTATCACAGCATAAGAACATGCATTCTTTTCTTTAAAATGAAAGTCTGCACACAATGGATCCTAGGCTCTTAGTGGTTTTAATTGTGTTGAACAAAACTGCTCTGGCAGCCCTAGTCATTCAACAAATGCTTCCCATTTATAATGGTTTACAGACCTTGGTGTACTAACCTGGGTACAAACCGAGTGCAGTAACCAATAGCAAGCAAACATATACTTGCTTTCATGATTCTAATTGTACTAGAAAATAATAGCTAATTGCTAATGTGTTGCCATGTTACTGCGCTGCAAAAATGTACCATTTAAATAAATATGAACAAAAGTAGAGGCATGGGACCTGTTATCCAGAAAGCCTCGGGACCTGGGGTTTTCCAGATAATGGATGCTCTGTAATTTCATACCTTATTTCTACTAGAAAATCATGTAAACATTAAATAAACCCAATAGGCTGGTTTTGATTCCAATAAGGATTAATTATATCTTAGTTTGGATCAAGTACAAGGAACTGTTTTATAATTACAGAGAAAAAGGAAATCATTTTTAAAAATTTGGATTATTTACACAAAATGGAGTCTATTGCAAACAGCCTTTCCGTAATACGGAGCTTTCTGTGATAACGGATCCCATACCTGTCTATTTAAATGTAAAACTACTTTACAGGTCTAGTCGAAGCGTCACTGAGACTTAGTTTATAGTTTTTCGCATATAAACTATACTGTACATAACAGCAGCCAGTAGCGTAACTACCATACAGCAGACCCTGCAACTGGGGAGGGTCCTGGGGATAGGGGACTTAGACCATGGGATCTGTTGTAATCGCTACTACAGCTTTAACTTTACTGCATGGCACAAACAAGTGAGCAGATGGGTTACGGGTAGCCAAGGAAAGACTGTGCATGGTGCCCCCCCTTAATATTTAATTTTTGTTTTGTGTTAGGGGAAGGGGGGTAGTTTAAGATATGCCAACCGACAGATGCCAAAATAAAGGCCCGATAGCCTTTAAAATGCTTAGAAGCTAAGCATTAACTAACCTGATGCCAATTTTCAGTACAGTTGGTTAAGACATGAAAGGGGTGCATGAATAATCACAGCTGGCAGATCTTGCCTATCAGCGAGTAAGTGCTGAGCTATAAGCAGCTGCTGCTCTATTAAACATCACATTAGGAATATGCAATGTCTGTTTAGAGCAGATCTTTTCTTCTAAGGGAATTTTCCATGGTATCATTTTTATAGCCATAGGGCAGCTCCCTTATGGAGCTCTAATACGAGATTCTTGCCTCAATACTCCTGCACCATTGCCTTCCCAAAACGCTTTGCACCCTGTCTGACAAGCACTGACATCTCCACCCTGTGCTGTATTTGGAAGGGTTAATCTGAGCTTCTGCTGGTGCACAGTGCTCTGTATCCACTACTTTGCACCAAAAAGTAGGTTTTGATGGTGGTACAGAGGTTCCTTTGGTTTCGAACCTCCTATTTACATAGAGTTACCTGATCTCTTGAAAATTCAGGGGCACGTCAGCCTGTCTGTTGCAGGGCTGACACTGACAACTGACAATTTAAAGGTAATTCGTGTGGGATTTTCTAGACATGTCCCATCATTTTTAAGTGATCTCTACTGGTGACTAGCGACCCTAACTAGCCCTACCTTAGCCCACCTGCATCCACACTTTCGGGTTGCTTTTATAGACCTGCCATGCCAATGACGTCACAAAAGGGGCGGGGCGAGCAGGCGCATCATCTATAAAAGAAAATCCGGAAATCGGAAGCCAGCTTTTGACGGTAGTGGGCGTGGAGAGCAGGAGAAAAGCTCAACCCGCACCCACGAAGAAGTGTGCAAGGTTGGCCCGAACCCGCCCGACCTGCTGGTATCGGGCTGGCCCGCACATCACTAATCTCTACATTAAGGGGCAGATGTATTAAGTGTTGAAATGAAAATTCTAATTTGAATTTCCGAATTTTTTTTTTTGCTCAAAACTGAATTCGAGTTTTAATTTGAATTTCATGATTTATCATACTCTGGCCCTTTAAGAACTCGAATTCGAACATTCGCCACCTTAAACCTGTTGTATAAGTCAATGGGAGAGGTCCTGGGATCAATTTGGTGATGTTTGCAGCCTTCCTGACATTCCTGAATTCTATTTATAGAATCGGAGAAAATTCTATTTTATTAATACGTTTCGATTGGTCGAATTTCAAGTTTATGGGAGTTTTAAAAAAAAAAACCTCATATGAATTCTAAACATTCGACCCTTGATAAATGTGCCTCTAATAGTGAGTGCAGCATTAGGGCACAAACAGTGGTACAGGTATGGTATCCAGAAGGCTCCAAACTACTGAAAGGCTTCTCCCATAGACTCTATTTTATCCAATTAATCCAAATTTTTAAAGATGATTTCCTTTTTTTCTGTAATAATAAAACAGCACCTTGTACTTGATCCCAACTAAGATAAAATTAATCCTTATGGGAAGCAAAACCAGCCTATTGTGTTTATTTAATGTTAAAATTATTTTCTAGTAGACTTAAAGGGGTGGTTCACCTTTAAGTAAACTTTAAGTATGTAATAGAATGACCAATGAAAAAGCAACTTTTCCATTGGTTTTCATTATTTTATTTTTTTCTTTCCAGCTTTCAAATGGGCGTCGCTGACCCCCATCTAAAAAGCAAATGCTCTGTAAGGCCACAAAGGTAGTTATTGCTACTTTTTATTACTCATCTTTCTATTCAGGCCTCTCCTATTCACGTGCCAGTCGCTTATTCAAATCAATGCATGGTTGCTTGGGGAATTTGGACCCTAGCTATCAGATTATTTATAATGCAAACTGAAGACCTGCTAAAAAAAGCTAAATAACTCAAAAACCACAAATAATAAAAAATGAAAACCAATTGCAAATTGTCTCAGAATATCACTCTCTACGTCATACTAAAAGTTAACTCAAAGGTGAATAACCCAAGGTATGACGTTTATATTAGCTATCTGGAAAACTCCAGGTCCCCAGCATTCTTGATAATAGGTCCAATACCTGTACCGTCTATGTCAGTCATTATTATGCAAACACCAAACAGGGTTCATTACAAAATCTGCATTATATTACTTCAACCAAAATGTGAAATGCCAAGTGTCTGATTGTGTTTGATACTCTCCAGTATATACTGTATACGCTAACATTTCATACTTTTAACATGAGGAGGGGCAATTTATTAGCCTTTGGGAAACTTCCCTCTTTTAGGGAAAAAGAGAGCCAATTAGAGTGACATTAATTAGGGATGTCAAACATAGGACCCCTAGAGCTGCTCTGCCTTCAACTGCCAGCCTTACCAGTTAGTGAGAGAGGCATGGATGGATTGAAGCAGGCACACAGAAAGACAAAGCAGAAAGACAGAGAGACGCAAACAAAACTAAAGGATGGTAAAAAGAGAACCAGGGAACAGAGAGAGAGAGCTGGGGGGAAATCACAGTGGAACAGACAGATTTAGTCATAGGAAAGGGTTCAAAAAGAGTTGAGAGTGGTACAAAGAATGAGAAAAAACAGCTGGTGACAGAGGTACAGTATAGAACAAGACAGGATTCCAATTGAGAGAGACAGACAGAGGCAAAGACATTGACTCAGCAGGGAATAAATTGAGACAGCTGTGGAGTCAGTTCCAG
Organism: Xenopus laevis; assembly: GCF_017654675.1. NCBI lineage: Eukaryota > Metazoa > Chordata > Amphibia > Anura > Pipidae > Xenopus > Xenopus laevis. Next base: position 43,053,390 of record NC_054373.1, on the reverse strand, counting down.
AGGGGGGGCAGCCATGAAATAGACAGCTGGGGGAAGGGGAGTCAAACAAAATGATGGGGGAATACTCTAAACATGGATAAAGTGAGGTAGTGCCAGCACCCAGGATCCATGAAACTGGCAGCCGTGTAACAGAATGTAATGAGAATACTGTTCATTATTATGGACATATAGTAGAGGGGAAAGCATGCATGAAAAGGCACAAAAAGATGATAGATATCACACATCAATATAAAAGTGCTAGCAGACAGGGAGTTATGAACGGAAGAAACCCAAACCTACATGCCAAAGCTCCGATTAGATGTTTTGGGACCTTGTAGCAGGTGCATAGATTATGCCAGGACAGGAACCAAGTCTGATGTAATCTGGGAGGTCATGGTGGGGCCTGGAAATTTGGGGAAGGAGACAAAACGTTGAGAGCTTTGTGGCCCATGCTACTGCATCCAGTACTGTTGGGTTATGCCACACATGAACATATGCCCTGGAGTTACACTGCATGCTCACACACTGCTTCCATCTCCTCCATAGCACCTACAACACAAGATATAATATTAATATTAGCCACAAGGGAGCCAGAAACTAAGACAGCAACAAGCAGCAACGAGTTGCCCCCAATATGGAGAGCTGAAGTTTCTAATGAAACCATTATGTATGTCCCAGCTAAGTACATTTTCCCAACTCTATACATGTATTACACGTCACTAACACAGGCACAGAAAGCAAGAACAAGGCTTAAAACATGAAGACAATGTAGTTAGTTATCTACTGTACTATTTGTTCATGGGCTGGAATATTATGCTATGTAAAGATCTCTCAGGGAGGCTGAAAGTATACAGTCATATGAAAAAGTTTGGGAAACCCTCTTAATTCTTTGGAGTTTTGTTTATCATGGGCTGAGCTTTTAAAGTACCTGTAGTAACTTCCTTTTAATATATTACATGCCTTATGGAAATAGCAGTATTTCAGCAGTGACTTGAAGTTTATTGGATTAACCGAAAATATGCAATATGCATCATAACAAAATTAGACAGGTGCATAAATTTGGTTCACCCCAACAGAGATATTACATCAATACTTAGTTGAGCCTCCTTTTGCAAACGTAACAGCCTCTAGACGCCTCCTATAGCCTTTGATGAGTGTCTGGATTCTGGATGGCAGTATTTTTGACCATTCCTCCATACAAAATCTCTCCAATTCGAGCATGGAAAGCCTGCTTCAAATAATCTCTTAGATTTTCGATGACATTCAAGTCAGGGCACTGTGACGGCCATTCCAGAATATTGTACTTCTCTCTCTGCATAAATGTCTTTGTAGATTTCCAAGTGTGTTTAGGGTCATTGTCTTGTTGGAATATCCAACCCCTGCATAACTTCAATTTTGTTACTGATGCTTGAACATTATCCTGAGGATTTTGTTGATATTGGGTTGAATTCATCCGACCCTCGATTTTAACAAGAGTCCCAGTCCCTGAACTAGCCACAAAGTCCCACAGCATGATGGAAGCTCCATCAAAATTTGACAGTAGGTAGCAGGTGTTTTTCTTGGAATGCGGTGTTCTTCTTCCGCCATGCAAAGCACTTTTTCTTATGGCCAAATAACTAAATTTTTGTCTCATCAGTCCAAAGCACTTTGTTTCAAAATGACTGTGGCTTGTCTAAATGAGCTTGTGCATACAACAAGCGACTCTGTGACGCAAGTGCAGAACGGCTTCTTTCTCATCACCCTGCCATACAGATGTTCTTTGTGCAAATTGTGCTGAATTGTAGAAAGAAGTACAGATATACCATCTGCAGCAACATGTTCTTGCAGGTCTTTGGAGGTGATATTTGAGTTATCTGTAACCATTCTCAAAATCCTCCGCATATGCCGCTCCTGTATTTTTCTTGGCCTGCCAGACCTGGGTTTTACAGCAACTGTGCCTGTGGCCTTCCATTTTCTGATTACATTCCTTACAGCTGAAACTGACAGTTTAAAGTCTTCCCCTAAACCATGACACTGAACAATCTTTGTTTTCAGATCTTTTGAGAGTTGCTTTGAGAATCCCATGCTGTCACTCTTCAGAGGAGAGTCAAACAAAAGCACAACTTGCCATTGGCCACCTTAAATACCTTTTCTTATGATTGGACACACCTGCCTATGAAGTTCAAGGCTTAACAAGCTAATCCAACCAATTTGGTGTTGCCAGTAATCAGTATTGAGCAGTTACATGCATTCAAATTAGCAAAATTTTTGCACAGCCACTTTTTCACATTTGATTTAATTTCATACCACTGAATACTGCTTCACTAAAAATCTTCAGAAAACACCCCAGTACTCAGATGTTCCTGGGAAATGAAAGACATACCACTGTTATCTTTTTTGTTGAAAGTGGAGTAAATTATTATGCAGGCTGAGAGGGGTTCCCAAACTTCTTCATATGACTGTTATATCCATTAAGGAGCCCAACCAGCCCACAGGCTTTGAACTCGGGCTGAATTAGGGCTGGATGTGTCCATGCAAAGGATAACTATGTCCCCGGTGAACTTATGGGTTCCACTGATATCTTAGTATGGCATACCGTTGTATGACCCTCCCATCATGCATGCCAAATAACAGTCTCCCTGATGTTTCCAAGCCTCTGTAAGAATCCATTATTAGTAATGTGCATGTTATGCCTCAGTCACATCACTTGCTTACAAATAATGCTGTGATACCAAGTACTGGTATGAGTTTATGGAACAACTATGGGATGCATACAGTGTCATTCTCCAAGAGCTGGAAAGCCCTGAAAATGTCTTCAGTCAGTGGGGAACCCTATACATCAAAGATACTTGCCTTGCTCCTTGCACTTCTGTTAAGTTGTGCTCAGTGCCACTGCCTGACGCCTGATCCCAATCAAGTGCTCCTATTGAGGCATGGGAACCCTTAAGGGTCAGTTCACACAAGCAGATTCGGGGAGATTTAGTCACCTCGCGACTAATTGCCTCTTCTTCTGGGCAACAATCTCCCTGAACTGCCTTCACGTGTCTTTCCGTCTGCTATAATGAAAAAGCACACGCAACGCTTCGTTTTCTGAAGTCATCTGAAGTTGCCTCACGAGGAAACTTCGGGCGACTTCGGAGAACGAAGCGACGCGTGTGCTTTAGCACAGGCGACTTTTCATTATAGCGGACGGGAAGGCAGTTCGGGGAGATTGTTGCCCAGGAGAAGAGGCGATTAGTAGCCATGTGACTGATCGCCTTGAAGCACGGCTTGTGCTTTATCGCAGGTGACTTTTCATTATAGGGGACAGGAAGACACGCAAAGGCAGTTCTCCCGAATTTGCTCATGTGAACTGACCCTAAAGGAGAAACAAACCCTGTACCAAAAAAACCCAGACCCCAAAAATGCTACATTGTAGGTAAAAAAAAACCTGCTGTAATCACATCTGTATGGGATCTTTGCACACTGCGTCTGCGGTAAGCAAATGACCCCTATTGTGTTAAGAACACATAATTCATTATTTCAACTAACCAATGCCTCAGCACACACGGCTTTTTTAAATGTGCACGTGAAAGATAATAATTGTGCAACACATTTGAGGTTTACATACCTAAAATTATTACTTACCTTGGTTGTGATGGGGTGGATGGTATAGGTGCATCATTGCTGTATTTTCTCGGTGTGAGTTCACCCTGGAATGTAGAAGTCTAACCTCTTCTGCCCATCTTGGGTGGGTACTTTCACACATCTGAGCACTGTATCGGGGGCTGTACAACAGTGGAAGGTGAGAAGGGGCAGAGGATTTTTTTTTTCTGTAAGTCCTACTTGGCGGGTCGGTTCTTGAGCCCCTAAGGGAGGTGGCTTCATCAGGTTCACTTGAGCCCTGCGCTACTGAATCAGCCTGTGGAATGGACTGATGCTGCCGTATGTGCTCCCTATTAGTCCGGGGGTCAAAACAACTTTTTGAACATGAAGGTTTGGGTTCTCTGCGGACCATATGTGATCTTGACTCACCATTAGTTCCAGTTATATGTCTGTGCTCCCTGTAATAACCAGGATCTGCCCTAGAAACCTTGGTCCTCCTCTTGGATCTGTGGGGGTGAGAGTGAGACAGACTGGGCTGGTTTCGCCGATAGTGGTGATGGCGGTGCTGGTGAAAATGTACGTGGCTGGTGTAGGAAGCCGGCTGAGACAGAAGGGGGTTCAGTGCTGGGAGTTCACCCTGAGGTAGTAGATAAGAGGCAAGTGCTGGTGGGGAAGAATCCTCCTGGTTACTATGAGAGCTGTGAACTGAGGAAGAAGAGGTGCCATGCAAACAGTGCAGGCTTATATCTGTACAGTTCTCACTGGAAGAGCCATGGCACGGTCCAGAACTACTATCACTGCCAGGGTCGTCAGGCAAATAGCCCGACTCTCTTGGACTTTCTGGTCCTCGACGATGAGTCCGGATTTGCATAGACAATTGCTCTGGCATTTGCCAGTGATGTGTATAGTCTAGATAATATGGAGCTCTTGACAGGAATATACTGTTGTTTGGGGTAGGGTAAACCAATGGTGTTCCATGGGGTGGCAGCTGAGACATGAGACGAGCAGAGCCTGGGTACCGTCCCCACAGCTGAGTCTGTGAAGCTGCTCTGTGAGCCAGAGACCTGGGTGGGGTTCCACTGTCTGCAATAAGGACCAAAATGTTAATAGAATCTATGTGCTGCAAAGGATCTCTTGCAGAGTTAGCTAATAGTACAAGAATACCTCCCTGATATTAGTAAGAGACCCGATAATGCCTTTTTACTCAAAACATCTCATTCTTAAACACAAAGCATAAAGCAGATTATATTATTCTAAATCATTAACAAAAATTGGACACTGGCTGTGCAGGTATATGAAAAGCATCACAAACTTCACCTTGAGAATCCATCACAATGGCAGAAGTGCAACAAAAATATACAAAAGCAGAAGCTGAGACTTGCAATTCCCAACAGCTTGAGGGCTTTATTCTGCACATTCCTGGAAGCTTTTACCTTTACAATAAGAGGTTTTATGGGGAGAAGTTCAACAAAAAATCATGGTAAATACAACCATAACTCATTTCAAATAGTTTTTTTTGTCTTTAAAGATAGATGAAAGCTGAAAGATAAAAACAGGATGGTCTGGTTTTCTGTATGGCACATATAGGTTTTAGAGAAAGTATGGCCCAAATGCCAGACTTTTATCCAGTCACCATGAGGATTATATAGCCAAAATCCATCATGGTTCAATAGCCCATAGCGCTCACATAGTAAAGTTGGAATTATGGACTTCTGATTGGCTGTTCTGGGTTTCTGCAAAGGTTAAACCTATTACATGTTAAAACATGATAAATGTTCTTATCTTTGTTTCGGAAATTTTCTATCAGCTCCAGCAAGTTCCAGTTTGGTAGAATAAACATTGTATACCCCTCTGCAATAATTCCCAGGCACATTGATTAGAGAGCACTGCATAAGTATCACTTACCTAGTATATCATACATGCAGAGGGGGCAGGTGTGATTCTGTCTCAGCCAAGGATCCACACAAGCCAAATGGTACTCATGGCAGCAGGGCAAAATGCGCAACTCCTACAAAACACAAAGATTATGGCATAATGCTACAATGCATTACAGGAATAAGAGGTATAAATATGATCGAGTTGATAATTCCACCCTACCTAGCATTATATGTCATTCTAAAAATGCCCTTTATTAACAGTGAAAAACAAGCAATGCCCACTGCCCTGCAAAAAACATATTTCTCAGCCAAAGGCTTGAAAATAGAGATAAAGGCCAGATGGGAGAGGTTGTGCTTGGCTTTATGATCCTGTTTCTCACACACAAGCAAAAAGAAACGTGATACTCAGTGCAGCGGCTGGGGCTTGCTTTCCCACACTTTCTCCATATATATAAAATGGTTATAGCAGTTACCTGCCCATCTGTGAACTCTTCCAGGCAGATGGCACAAACTGGCACAGAACTGCTAGTGCTGCCTGTTTCTACCCGACCTCCGCTTACACACTGGTCTTTTAACATCCGTTGCTGGTATCTTCTAGTACCCAGACGGCTAATGGCAGCAAGAGTCTGCTGCTGTATAGAGTCCTGCAGAGAAAGTACAGGCAACATCAAGTCAAGTCAGATTTAAAGACTTTACAGTTTGTTGTCAGAGATGGGCATTTATAACACAAAGTACAAAAATGATTTTGAAAAAAATTTCCTTACGATTTAAACCAGTGAAGCCCCTGTGTTTAGAGCACTTAAAGGTAAGTAACATTCTACAGTTTGGTCAACAGAGGCTACATGGAGGCAGAGTTACATTGGCTTGAAAAAAGACAAAGTCCATCAAGTTCAACCCCTCCAATTGAAAACCCAGCATCCATACACATACCTCTCCATGCCCTCACATAAATTATATATACCCGTATCTATACTAACTATAGAATTTTGTATAACAATAGACTTTAATATTATGTATGGTCTACTAGGAAAACAATTGTTTTTGTAACAAAATAATTGTATTTGTGCTAAAAATGTCAGGATGCCATTATTTCTGGAGCTCAGCATAGAAACCGATGCAGTGATGCAGGCCACTCTGAAAATCTCTGCTCCAATATGCACGCTTTCACATGAGCCATTATGCATGCACCGTTGTCAATCGAAACTGTTTGGAAGTGTAAGGAGCATCACCCTAATCTGGTGTTTTACCCAGGGTTCTAGTGCAGGCTCACATCAATTTGTACTGCGCATGCATTGCACCAATATGAACACAAATTAGTCACATTAGACGCAGAGCATTACTTTTCATGCTGCATTTGAGCATAAATGGTTGAATGATATCAGTATTATGAAGTAGTAGTATCATTTATTATTATTATACATTCAATTTATGTGTGTTATTTATGTTAAAACATGTATATAGGTGTATACTAGTGATGCGCAGATCAAGTTTTCCTTGACCCGCAATCGTACCCACCCGGCCCTCTCCATTCCTTCTATTTATAGATTCACGACCAACCCTTGGTGATGTAAGGGGCAGGGGCAAGTCTATAAATTGACGAGCCAGAAGCCTGCAGCGAGAGGTCTCGGCGGGGAGAACAGAAGGGAATGCTCAACTCAAACCCACCCGTGACCCAAAGATTGAGGCCCGCACATCACTAGTGTATATTACCCCTTTAATATGTTTTGCTTATGCCACCTGTTAAGCACCTATTGGGGCACTTTTATCACTGAAAACAGAAGGAAGCAGGGAACATTTATACTGCCATCCTAAACTAGGAACGTTGTATATGGCATTAGAGCTTTTTTTATCGAAAGGAAAGGATATTTTTAGTGCATGCTTACCTTTGTGCACTGGATAAAAGAGAAAGGAACAGAATAGAAATAAAATAAACGTGTTATTAAATGGACAAAACAGTTTTGGAACAATAAAAATAACCCAGCTGCAAGTCCAGACTCAGCTGTAAAGAAAATAGGGGATTTATTTTTATTCAGTTGTCTAATTCATCACAGCCCATGTAACATTTTTCATTTCTACGTTACATATAATGGGAACTCGTAGACACCTGCCTAGTTTAAACTATGTATGATGTGAACTGGTATAGGCTTGTCTACTGTCTACAGAATTCTGGTGGAAAGACATCTGTACCAGGACACAGGAGTCACAGGAGGCTGTTGTCCTGAAAAAGCACAAAAGTAATCACGTAATAAAGTATAGTTAATGAACCACACTCGACAAAGGCCAAGGCCGGGCTATGGAAAGTGAATGTGCAGGGGAAGGTTTGTGCTGCACATGTTGTGAAAGGTATCCTTGAAACTGACAATTGCTGGAGTCAATGTCTTTCTAATGCACAGCAGATTACAGACTGGGAGCGCCAGGCAGAGGATCCTTAGCCACAGAATAACGCTCAAGCTTTAGTCGGTGAATACGCATCCAAACCCAGCTGTATAACATCCCCGTGCACAAATAAGGCCCATACAGAATTGGTTTGCTGAGATGGAAGTGGCAGAACTTGACTGGCCTGCACACACAGTGCCCTGACCGATCTTTATGAAGTTGTGAGATCTGTGAGATGTGCCCAATTTGGACACAAATGTTCAGAGGTAAGGGGACCAATAAAAGCTCTGTGCACTCAATCACTTGAATTATTGTATTTTGTACTCCCAGCCGACAGCCTTGTGATTTTTATGGTCATGAAACTTCTTGGTGACTTCTAATTAGGGATGCGCCGAATCCAGGATTCAGTTCGGGATTCTGCCTTTTTCAGCATGATTCGGCCAAATCCTTCTGCCTGGCCGAACCAGGTGGGGAGGGAAATCGTGTGACTTTTTGTCACAAAACAAGGAATTAAAAAATGTTTCCCCTTCCCACCCCAAATTTGCAAATGGAAATTAGGATTCAGTTCGGTATTCCGCCAATCTTTCTCAAAGGATTCAGGGGTTCTGCCAAATCCAAAATAGTGGATTCGATGCATGCCTACTTCTAGTATCATTATGAGGGGTGCATCAGTCTCTATATAAAACAAGATATCTCTGTATATCTTACAATCTCACAGTAAGTAACCTTATGGCACCCATTATAAGATAAAGGCACCTATTTTACGATAAAGGCACCCTGCTTACCTGTGATTACTTTATCCTCATTTCTTGGCTAGTAACACATTCTATTATGTACATCCCATATACCTTATTTTGTAAATCAGTGCATGGCTAATATAAATAAGAATACCGTTATATTACTCCAACTTCTATTTAAAGGGATTTTGTCATGATTTTTATTTCTAAATAACACTGATTACACTGCAAATAATTCACTCTGCAATATAAAAAAAATTGTTCTGTTGTTAGGCTGCTGGGGGGGGGGGAGGAGGGGGATGATATCACTCCAACTTGCAGTGCAGCAGTAAAGAGTGACTGAAGTTTATCAGAGCACAAGTCAAATGACTGGGACAGCTGGCAAACTGACAATATGTCTAGCCCCATGTCAGATTTTAAAATTAAAAATAAAAAAATCTGTTCGCTCTTTTGAGAAAGGGATTTCAGTGCATAATTCTGCTGTAGCAGCCATATTAATATTAACTGATGCATTTTGAAAAGAAAAATTCCCATAGACAGTATCCCTTTCAGAATGTTACCTGTGGAGGGGGCTGCCTGCAGCGAATCCGGGCAACTGCGCACAAGACAATGCACAAGGTGGTGCCAACCACAGTGAGCAGGATCCAGATGTCATGATGAAGCTGCGAGCGAGAAGCAGATCTGTCAGTGAAACTCAGTCACCACTTTCCAAACATAGAGCTATAGTCATGTCCCACAGCTCCCCTCTCCCTCCAAGTACAGCTAGAAACCCTGCCTCACCCACTTGGGCTGCTCCTGCACCTCGATCTTCACCAGAGCCTCTTTGTTTTTGTTCACAACCTCCATCAGCTTCTCAGCATCAGGGCCCCAGATCAGTACCACGGGCTGGTTAATGCCAGCTGGCTGCTGCAGCTAGTGTGAGAGAAGAGAGGAGGAGGCAAGTGAAATATAAATCAGTATACTGCAGGTTGTAGACATGTAGTCACTGCATACAGTATTCTAGTATGTATATTCTTGTGAGTTCACAAAAAAATAGGTAACCTGCTGCTTAGATGCCATTAAAGGAGAACAAAAGCCTAACTAAATATATAGGCTAGAAATGTTGTACATTGTGTTTTGGACTTCTGTACCAGCCCAAGGCAACCACAGCCCTTTAGCAGCGAAGATCTGTGTCTCCAAAGATGCCCCAGTAGCTCCCCATCTTCTTTTCTGCTGATTCACTGCACATGCTCTGTGCTGCTGTCACTTACTGAGCTTAGGGACCCACTCACAATATACAGTACACATAGAATAGAAATGTCACAATATAAGGCTGATTAGTAATTAATACAGATAATTACTACATGACGGCTCAGAAACCAGTGCAATAAGCATCAGAATTGAATAATCAGCCCTTTAGCATCAGTTTATATTACAGACAAACCTCATTTTCTGCTTGATAATTTGCAATGACCACTAAACTTAGCTTCTCAACAGCTACTCAGAGCCCACTGAGCATGTGAGTGTCACAGACACTTTCCAAGATGGTGACCCCCTGTGACAAGTTTGAAGTCCTGGATCATTGCGGCTATTGAGAAGCTGAAACTTTAGGCTGGTGCAATAAGTTCAGTATATAAAAATATGGCATTTTATCCATATTCATTTGTAGGGTTTAGTTATCCTTTAAGCCTTAAAGTGAAATAACAATATCCTGAATGATAAGATAACAGAACGATTAACTTCACATTTAACAGCAATGTGGCAAGTGCCTACAATGCCAGCTTACCATATAATGGCTTTCATGCATATAAATATGTATTAAATACAGAGTGAGTGAGCAAGAGGTGAAGATGCGAAGTTGCAGCTCTTCTTCACTTAGGGCCAACAAAAATCCTCCGATAATTCTCCATCCACCCAGATTTTAGTATTATCATACTATAAAGCCCCCCAACTGCCAGCCTATAAGCAGATGGTTGGGCAGTATTGCTGAAATCGGCCACACTTCTAACCACATCTAGACATGTATGGGCAGCTTTATTATAAAGCTTCTGTAAAACCATTATATAAATAAGCATCCCTCCAGCTATACTGAGAATTGTAGTCACAGCGAGCGTAACCATCAGAACACTATCTTCATAACTAAACCAGCAAGCTGTAATTTAGAGGCCTACAGAGTACAGAGTATTTCTCTCAGCGTTGCACAATCAAATCAAAGGGGACGTATGATCCAAAAAACAAGCTACGCTTCATCAATTTAACATAATGTTCTGTGTTTCTTGGGTGCTTCCTTTGTTGTATGGCACTTCCGTGTACTATTCCTTGGGAACTGGCTGAAATACGGTGGGGCCTGTTAGTGTCTGTTTGCTGTTAATGCTGCATCATCACTGAGGCAAGTGGGCAAACAGAGGCATCTAGTATTCATGTTTTAGCAAATGACAGGGGAGGTACGGAGCAGCATGAATGCAATGCTAGTGGAATATGTAGAAGTAGAAGGAAACATCAGTGAACAGCTTCTTCTTAGCCTAGGCTCTCAGATATCCCAAATGTGAGCTCCAACTTGGCACATGCACAGTACATAAATCTATGGAAAAGTTCTGTACTGTGTATAAAACAAGTCTGAGCTCATGTGGGGGGGGGGGTTCCTTGGAGCCTGGAGCAAGATGGCTGTGCATGGGGTTAAAGGTTAGTCACTGGGGGGTAACAAATAGTGTTAACTTCTCCTTTAAGGTATTACAGGCTTCATGAACTTTCAGTTCCAAAACTTTTCAGACCTATCCATCTTCCATATCTGCTATTCTGTCCACTGCCTGGTTGCTAAGGTCAGACTCAACCAAGTAACAACGTTACTTAAAACTGAAGAGTTTCAGAACAGAAAATAATTGCAAAGCCAACTGCATATCCTCTAATATCAGGGATGATCTGCAGCTTGATCTAAACTCCCCTATCCATTCTGACTAATATCAGCCTTTTAAAGGGGACCCATCACTCAAAACAGTTATTCCAAATCCTATTTTATCATGTTACTCAAACAAAATGAACTTTAATTACACTATATAAATTATTTGAATATTGTTTCCATCAGTCTGGGAACTCATAATTATAGCAAGCAGGCAGGAGCCATTTTGTGGACACTGTGATTAAGAAGAGCCTTGTATCATCTCAGAATCTTATTTGTGTACCAGAATGGGGGACCTGATGTCCATCCCCATGCCCTGGCTACACAATTAAATGGTGAAGAGAACTGGGGGGATGTGGGGAGAGCAGTAACATCTAGGGAGTGCTGAATGGAAAGTGAAAGTAATTGTCTGCCCCATCCCTGCCTAAAGCATAGGGGAGGGGCAGGCAATATACGGTTGACAGCTGAGATGAGTTAACAACAGCAATGGATGCTTTAATAAAAAAAGAATTTGGATTTCATGTTTAATTTGAAAAGGACTTTTATTATACAGCATTTTATGTATGGGTGACAGGCCCACTTTAATCATAAAGGACATAAGACATGAGGCGTATACAGTTTTAGCATATTTCAGCTGGCTGAGAAGTTCACAAAACCACCACTGCTGCCTGCCATTAGTTTAAATGGGAAAATGTGACAGTGCTGTTTGGTCATCATCATTTTCATGTAAGTTCAATGGCACACTGGTGCATTCCACTCCCTAAATGTGTGTGCACTGATGCGGTTTGGTATCAGCCCATTAGAACACACACAGAGCAGATATTGGCACGAAAATGTATACTTTAGTATTTCTGTAATGAAATCCTCTGTGTGTGTGTGTGCATGGACGGGCTGATACCTGTGAGTGCACACACATTTTGAGGAGCAGAAACTCTACTCTTTTAAACTTCAAAGGACATGAAAATCTCCGTAAAATTTAGGCCAAAAGGCCAGAGCTTCTGTTCTGCTGAGCAGTTCTGTTCAACTAAATATATGATCCCTATCTCTCCTGAGGTTGGTTACTTTGCTGGTCTATAACTGGTCTATCTCCCACCCAAGGCAGAATCATGCACATACATGTATATGTAATAACATGTTGCTATGTTACATAGAGCCACTAGTCTGCTACCTCCTGGGACAGAGTTCTGTGCAGGTGTTTGGTCCTCAGCAGAAGTGAGGAGACAGTACATTAGTATGTGATGCAGATATATTAGCTTTTCGCATAGAGCTACTGTACATGGGTATATATAGACGATAGCAGAACGCTGGATTGGGAGAGGTCTGGTTCGGGTAGGCACAGGTCAAAAAATAGTCGATCTCTGCATTACTATTCCTGATACATGGCTAAAAAGTAGTTCTATCAAGTTAATTTTCATGGAAATTATCAGCAATGGAAATACAAAAATGTACTGAAGATTCCCACCTGCTGTAAGGCACCTCGGTCGTTGCTAATATCAAAGAGTATAGCATGGGCTCCTCTCTCCCCCGCCAGCCGGGCCTGAAACAAAGACATCAGGAATCATTAGCGAGAGACCTGTAATGTGCCCCATGCAGCAGGCTAAATTGTAAGATAATGAAAAACAGGAAGATGTACAATACATCACAATCGGACGGCCTTACATTTATGGGTCAAATTGGTCAAAACTGTCAAATTCGACTAGGGAATTGTTAAAATTAGATTTGAGTTTTTTTAAAAATACAAATTCGATTTTCGAGAGTTATCATACTCTGGCCCTTTAAGAACTCAAATTTGACTATTCGTCACCTAATGCTGTTTTAGTCAATGGGAGAATTGCTGTTTTAGTCAATGGGAGACGTCCTGGGATCAATTTGGAGTTGTTTGCTGCTTTCCTGACATGAGTTTTTAAAACTCGAAATAAATTTTATTCGAGTTTTGAAATTTAGATTTTTATTTTTTTTTTTATAAATTTCGAGTTCATGGGAGTTTTAAAAAATCTCCCATAAATTCAAAATTGGACACTTGATAAATCTGCCCCTTAGTCTGCATAGAGCTGACCTTGAGATATGTCTAGAGTGATGTGGATGAGCTATGATCTGTAATTCTATATACTGTATATACAACATATATATAGAGAGATAGAGAGAGAGATGAAATAGATGTTATAATTTATATAAATTTACATATTCAAAGTATTAATGGTCTTTGCACACATTTATGGAGACTTTAAAACTAGAAATATATTAGAATACAGTGACGTTGTTGAGCCCCTAGTAGCCCTCTACGGACTTCATGCCTGATGTAGCCTGGCAAAAAGTTGTTTTTGACTCTCTTTCTCTTAAATTTACATTCTAATGTTTGGCTAGCGTGGTCAGGGATGCTGGGATGTCCGAGCGATGGCCTGCGGCAAGGTTCATTTAAATAATCCAATGTGGTTTGCAAAGTAATTATCCAGTTTCTGAGCAATGCAGCAATCATTTACTAGGGAAAACACATAAATCCATCCAAACACTGGAATGGCCCTCCAGTCACAACTGCTTTAATATCTCTACTCGTATACAAGCCATGACATTAGGCACCGGTGCTTTATATCACTTTGGAACACATTCTAATTTTCAGTCCCCATGGTTAGAGGGGCCCAGGCCTGCTTGGTCTGAACATCAGTGATGTTGAATGTACAGTGTTGGCCATGAAGTGGAACTAAGGTTGCCACCTTGCCGGTATTTTACTGGCCTGACCGGTAAAAATGATGGCTGATCCTAAGGTTATTAATAGGGAAAAAAGATAAATATATAGGAATGCCAGTGGCAAGCCTAAGTGGAACACAGGCCCTATACATAAATAAAAGAGGACGTTTAGGGGCAAATTCACTAAACAACGAAGCGCCTAACACTAGCGTGAATGCGCTAGCGTAGCGCATTTTCGTTAATTCGCCGATTCACTAACGGACGCTGGCGTAAATTCACTAGTGTTACTTTACACCCTTATGCCTGGCAAATTTGCGCAACGGACGTGACTATGCAAATTCACTGACGCGCGGATTATTCTGAACGCTACCTTTTACGCCAGACTTCCTTCACCACCTCAGATCAGGCGAAGTGCAATAGACTAGATAGGGATTGCTTCAAAAAAAGTTTAAAAATTTTTTAAGTCCCAAAAAACGCTGGCGTTTTTCTTTTTATATGGGTGATAGGCTGAAAAAGATCGAAAAATTTTTTGGGGCTACACTCCTTCCCCCCTACATTTCCTAACTCATGGCAACTTAACTATACAGTGGGCACATGTGTAGGGCAAAATAAAAATTTTATTTGCTGTTTTGAAGGTTTCCCAGGCTTGTGTAGTGATGCTACATATACCTCCATTGTAACTTCAATTTGGCGCTGTATGCAAATTAAGCATCGCTAGTGTAACTTTGCAACCTTACGCTTCCCCTGAGCGTAACTTCGGATTTTAGTGAATTTGCGTAGCGCTGGCGAATATACGCCTGGCGAAGCGGACGCTGGCGCAACTACGAATCTTAGTGAATTTGCCCCGCGGAGGTAGATCACCTTAAATTTAGCTTTCAGTATGGAATTAGTTGCCATGTGAATTTCATAATTATCATCTGTCTTTTTGTTCTGCAGCTCTCAGGATTAAAGTCGTAATTATAATATGGTTGCTCTGGCTTACTTACCATAGCAACCAGACATTTTTCATTGTTGGCTGGCAGAATGAGTAAGATAGCAAATTATAAGAAAAAGAAAATAAGCATTTGAGAAACAGCTGGAAAGCAACTTAGAATCTTAGATATAGGCTCATGCAGAACCTACTGAAAGTTATTTTAAAGGGGGTATTCACCTTCCAACACTTTTTTTTCAGTTAAGATGTTTTCAAATAGTTCACCAGAAATAAAGACTTTTTTCAATTGCTTTCCATTTTTAACAGTTTTTCCAAAATCTGAGTTTAACGTTGAATGTTCCTGTCTCTGGTGTTTCAGTCTGGCAGCTCCGTAATTCAGGTGAGGATTCTGTTACAATTTTGAAACATTTAGTTGATACATTTTTCAGCAACATCTCTGGAGTATTAGCAACTATTGTATCAATTCTAACAGCTGCCTGTTACTCAGGGATTCTGCTCAGCAAGGTCAAAGATAAGAAATGTATCAATTTAGAACAGTTTACAGGGTCGGCGACCCCCCTCCCAGAGCTGCTTTCAAAGGTGAAAAATGAAACTTTAGACTTCAATATTAGAAAAAAGGTCACACTTAGAAAATAGAAATTATTTGGAAAACTTCTTTATTTCTGGTGAACTGTCTGAAACCAACTGAACTGAAAAAAGTGTTTGAAGGTGAACAACTCCTTTAAAGGTGAACTTTCTCTTTAAAAGGACAGTAACCTCAAAAAATAGATGTGTTTTAAAGTAATACAAACATAATGCAGTGTTGCCCTGCACTGGTAAAACTGATGTGTTTGCTTCAGAAACACTACTATTGTTTATATAAATAAGCTGCTGTGTAGCAATGGGGAGAAAAAGCTCAGTTTACACAGCAGATAAGATCTGTAGAACATAATGGTGTTATCTGTTATCCACTATTTAACCTGTGCCATATAGCCTTTTTCCAATTTCTGCCATTGCTACACAGCAGCTTGTTTATATGAACTATAGTAGTGTTTTTGAAGAAAACAGATCAGTTATACCAGTGCAGGGCAACACTACATGATATTTACATTACTTTAAAACACTTTCATGTATAGTGTCATTGTTCCTGGTCAAAGTGGTCATTGACACATATGAACGTTTGGCCTGGAGCTACAATCAGTTACACAAACGATGTATACAGCCATTCAGCTGCTGACCACACAGGGCCTATGGGTACCCAGCCTTATTTCAGGTTACTACATGATTTGTACCTGCTTACTCCTAATCATTATATCACTCAACAGTTTGGCTGAGAATGCTAGTCCCTTGTAAAACCAAAGGAAGCTTACGGAGCCTGATACTGGGCTGTGGCTAAATGTCAGCCAAGGAGAAACGTGCACATTGTGTTTATGAGCAACCCATACAGGTGTGACCGAGAACCCAAACATTATACATCACACTCTGCAGTGCTTCATAGGAACTAGAGAGTTTGTGTACTGAGCAAGTGATGCCATTCACCTGCCAAAGCACATCACCTTTAAAGAAACAAAGAGATAATGTGTCGGGTAAATAAACGTACGTATACACAAACATCACTCAGCCACGGATGGATATGTGTTTGCATATGGCATTCTAGCCACGTGTTTGTACCTACTCCCTCTGTTACTGATATCTATGTATGGAATTTAATGGGTGCTAATGCTCTCTTATCCTTAGGCGTGTTCATAGGTGCAAACCACTTTCTGTTTAAACCTGTAATCCAATTCAGACACAGATATGGATAGTGCTCTGAGCAACTCTTGACAACATTGTCATTATTTTTCGAATTAAAAATTTGCAATGAGAATGTGATATGGCAGTGAAATTGTTTGGTAATGGGCCACGAGCACCATTATTGTCCTACGGCTAATGTCTAACACAGGCTGCTGGTCATACACAGGTTTAAGTGGATTCAGACAAAGTTGGCAGATGTATGGGCACTCCCCTTCTTCCTTCTCAACATGTATCTGACCAAGAATTGAGGACTACATCTACTTCTTGATGTGGTCTACTCCTAACAGCCTGCACTGGCCTCCATTATGATCCAATTGGTGGCCGTAAGGCCAAATGATCAGTTTAGCCCAATATGGTTTACAGGTGGTCATATAAAGCAAAGATCCACTCATTTGGTAACCTCACCAAACAAGCAATTCTACAATTATATGGTCATCTTAAAAATATTGTTTTGCCAACCACAGGTCTTGATGTGCATGCAGCTGCTGCACCTCTTAATTTTTTCACCTGCTGATGCACCAAGCACTGGCCAACAAGGTGCAGCAACAGGTGAAATTTTTAAATCTGCACCAGTCCAGAACCAATGTCCATAGCACATGATATCAGTCTGGCGCAACTGGCCTCCATACATGTACCAATAATAATACTTATCTGGCTTTAGAAAATATTACTGGTGTATGGCCTGCTTAAAGGAAAACTATACCCCTGAACAATGTAGGTCTCTATAAAAATATATTGCATAGAACAGCTCATATGTAAAACCCTGCTTCATGTAAATACATCATTTTCATAATAATATACTTTTTTAGTAGCATGTGCCATTGGGTAATCTTAAATAGAAAATTGCCATTTTAAAAAATAAGGACTGCCCCCTGGGATCTTAGGATTCACGGTGCACACAAACAAACCAAACTTGTTAGGTCACATGAGCCAATTAACAGACAGATTTCTGTCTTTTGCTTCCACACTACTTCCTGCTACAGTTAAGAGTTGTAGTATTTCTGGTCAGGTGATCTCTGAGGCAGCACAGAGACACAAAATGGCGGTTCAAGGCAAGAGATGTAAAAGTGCAATATTTACTTAAATATACTGTATATATACCAGTTTGGTAAGATTCCTTAATATGCCACTTGATATGATAAAAACTGTTGCTTAAATATTAATTTTGGGGGTAAAGTTTTGCTTTAACACTAGGGATGCACCGAATCCAGGATTCGTTCGGGATTCGGGCAGGATACGGCCTATTTCAGCAGGATTCGGATTATGCGGAATCCTTCTGCCCGGCCAAACCAAATCCAAATTTGCATATGCAAATTAGCGGCAGGGAAGGAAATTACGTGAATTTTTGTCACAAAACAAGGAAGTACAAAATGTTTTCCTCTTCCCACCCATAATTTGCATATGCAAATTAGGATTCAGTTTTGGTTCGTTATTCAACGAAATCTTTCGCGAAGGATTTGGCCGTATCCAAAATAGTGGATTCGGTGCATACAGAAACCCAGTATAGAATGCTGGCTAGGACTGGATGCCACTAGATTACTGGAAATGTGCATACATATATTCTTTAAAGGAATAGTGACACATTCCAGTTTTAACAAGAAGGTATCACTATGCCTATAAAATCCTGTTTAATCTTTTCTGTGTTGATCTACAACATGCAGCTTCGTGAGTGATGTTGAGCTTTAGGCCAGGAGAATGCTTTGATAAACTGGGACGCTGTTTGTATTTGCCCTCCAGCCAATCAGAACACTGCCCCCAAGACATCACTCTCACGCCTGCTCTCCTCTGAGCCGTGTCGGAGATTGACCTAGGTTAGTAAATGGTGGGCTGGGGGGAGGCAGGGGGGGCACCTCCATTAGAAAAAAAAATTGGCAGCACTAAGATTATTATAGGCTTAGTGACAAGTTTCTATTAAAAACCGACTGGTGCATGCTAAAGGCTGCATTCTCCACTGACACTCTCTAATCACTGCGACAACACCAAGGCGCCAACAGTGCTGAAGGGCAAGGGGAGTGAAGCGCTCCCCTAAGGACCTATAATAAAACCGGTGTCACTGTGACATGCTAACATCACATTATTTACATTTTTTTCCAGAATTTTGTCTCTTTCCAAAAACACTTATCAGGGTGTGCCGTTTTCTCATATAACTTCAGTACCAGTGGCATGCCAGTGTCACCCCAGCTGCTGTACAATGTACAAAACCTGAAAGTTAAATTAAAGGGATACTGTCACGCATCAGTTAACAGCAGAATTCTGTAAGGAAATCCATTTCTCAAAAGAGCAAACAGATTTTTTTATATTCAATTTTGAAATCCCCAGTCATGTGACTTGTGCCAGCACTTTAGGATGGAACTACTTTCTGGCAGGCTGTTATTTCTCCTACCTAATGTAACTGAATCAGTCTCAGTTGGATTTGGCTTTTGCTATAAAGTGCTGTTCTTAGATCTACCAGGCAGCTGTTATCTTGTGTTAGGGAGCTGCTATCTGGTTACCTTCCCATTGTTCTTTTGTTAGGCTGCTGGGGGGTGGAAAGGGAGGGGGCGATATCACTCCAACTTGCAGTACAGCAGTAAAGAGTGACTGAAGTATATCAGAGCACAAGTCACATGACTAGAGGCAGCAGGGAAACTGACAATATGTCCTAGCCCCATGTCAGATTTCAAAATTAAATATAACAAAATCTGTTTGCTCTTTTGAAAAATGGATTTCAGTGCAGAATTCTGCTGGATCAGCACTATTACCTGATGTGTTTTGAAAAAAACATGTTTTCCCATGACAGTATCCCTTTAAGTATAATGTACTGTTGAACTGCACTGGTAAAACTGGCATGTTTGCTTCAAAAACTACTATAGTTTATATACTGTAGACAAGCTGCTGTGTAGCCATGAGGACAGCCATTCAAGCTGGAAAAAAGGAGAAAAGGCTCAGGTTACATAGTAGATAACACATAAAACACCATTGTATTGGACAGGGCTTATCTGTTATGTGCTATGTAACCTTTTCTTCAGCTTGAATGGCTGTTTTATGCAATATATTTTATAGAGATTTACATTGTTTGGGGGTATAGTTTTCATTTAAAACATAATGGGCTGCAGCTGTAGCAAGGGGTTTTCTCAGGGGACTGCTGGTTTGTTTGACTTTGCTCTTTGGGATCAGGAAGTAGAATGTAACCATTTACAAGGAAAAAACCACTTTACTAATAGATTTTCATTTAATGACACAGTAATGTGTAATTTTTCTAAGAGGTATAGGAGTGCTGTTATCAGTCAGTAGAAGGGAGCAATTGACAGATACTAATTGGGTACACAACTCAAGGTCAGAACTGCATGGGAGATTGGTTGGATTTCCCCATACTGACAGATTTGTTCCTGACGATTTGTAGGCAGGTGAAGGTCTAAAGTCGGTGCTGCTGCGTCAGGTAAATCTATCCGACCAGTAGTTGTGCCCTAAGGCAAATGCAAGTGCAGTATTGCTGTAAGTGTGTATACACAGCTGATGTTTGTGTGCGTGTGTATATGGTGGGGTGGGCAAATGGATTTTACAGCCTCCTTCAATTACTTTTCAATGCCTCAGGTGCAGGGTGAAAGGTCAGAAGGCAGTTGTGTGATCAGATGCAGTTGGAAAGCGCCCGGGAAGATGAAAGCAAACAGGGCTTGGTAAAATTTCACAGATATACAGACAGGGCAGACTTCAGTACCTAGGCCCTGTCATTTCTGGAGCCCTAAGGGTCAGGGCACACACTCAGATTGGGGGAGATTAGTCGCCTGGTGACAAATCTCCTCTTCTTCTCCCTGAACTGCCTCCCGCCAGCTAGAATGTAAATTGCCGGCAGGATGGCACTCGGATCGGTTCGTTTTCTGAAGTCGGTTCCATGCCAATTTGGAGAAACCGCACACCTCACAAACCCAAGCAGAGTTTCCTGGTGCTCAGTGGTAGGGGAATCGACAACCGCCCAGCCAAGGTACGTAGAAGGATCACCGGCACACAGGAGTTTGATTAAGCAGGGCAAGCCCTTGCAATTTTATTAATGCAGTGCAACGTTTCGCCGCACGTCCCTTTGCTTGACAAAGGGGCGTGCCCCGAAACTTTGCACTGCATTAATAAAATTGCAAGGGCTTGCCCTGCTTAATCAAACTCCTGTGTGCCGGTGATCCTTCTACGTTTTCTGAAGTCGCCCAGAGTTTCCTCGTGAGGCAACTTCGGAAAACGAAGCGTTCCGAGTGCTATCCTGTCGGCAATTTACATTCTAGCCGGCAGTTCGGGGAGATTAGTTGCCCCAAAGAAGAGGAAATTTGTCACCTGGCGACTAATCTCCCCGAATCTGACCCTTAGGGTTAGTCCACACAAGGAGATTCGGGGACATTTAGTTGCCTGGCGACTAATAGGCTCTTCTCGACAATCTCCCCAAACTGCCTTTGCGTGTCTTCCCATCCGCTATAATGAAAAGTCGCCTGCGCTAAAGCACACGCGTTGCTTCGTTTTCCGAATTCACACGAAGTTTAAATCTCGCCGAATCTCCTTGTGTGGACTAACCCTTAGAGATCAAAATTTGGCCCTGTTAATTAAGTTAACCATTGTTTATTTATAGAACGCCAGCAAGTTATGCAGCACTTTTTTAAGGTAATATAGACCCAAATGGGGTGCGTATGTGCCTTTAAACCACTGAATATGTTCATGTCAGAAAGCTCAGCATTAATTAGAAGTTAAAAGGAAGCAGAAGAGAAATAACAGAAATATTGTAAAAGAGAAACAAAAACCCGATTGTAACTTCTTTGAGAATATTATTATTGTCATTCTCAAAGTTAATTCTAAGGAAAGGCTGCCCGTCTGCCTGTTCTTTAAGGACATAAATACCTTGTTGGCCAGGGACAGGCATGGCTGGGTATCACGATCAGGAGTTTCCAGTTTGACAATGGAAATGAAGCCAGGCTTAGTCTGATCATCTTCACTGGTGTTGCACAGAGACAAGGGGTGAAACTGCAGAGACACAAACACACAATACATTAGGACTTGCTTGGTTTCCTAGACATTTGAAAGACAATGGGGGAAATTCACTAAAGGGGGAATTTTTGCCTCAGAAGGCTCCGCCACACTTCACACCACTTCGCAGTGCATATGCTAATTCATCAAAATGCAAAGTTACGTCTCGGCAAATGAACGCTGGCGATGTTTCACAGCAAAATTTCTGCCTAGCAAAACTTCGTTAACACACTTACACTTATGTCAATTTGAATAGGGCAGGTACATATAGGTCACGTATATATGTCTTTATTAGAGATGTTGGTGAAAAGTGGCCACTTATTATTAAAAATGCCTGAGGAAGCAAAATAAAGATAAAAGAGATCCTCTAATGCCCTAGAGCCCACCCAAATAGGGTATGAGCTTCAAATGGTTGAAATTTTTTTTTAACAGTTACAACTTTTAAACATAATCCCAACGTTTTAACTTTTTTATGACTTTTTGGCATACAGGATTCATCTTATCAGTTCGGCAGGTATAACCTCTGGCGAAAGAAAAAGCGTAATGGAAAATTCGTACTTTAGTTAATTTGCGGAGTGACGATCGTTTACCTGAGCAAAAATTTGCAGTGCAAAACTTTGTTAGTGATGTACTGTTTCGCTAGAGAATTGTCCTCTACGCCTGTTAGTAAATTGGTGATGTCCCTGCGAATTGGATTTCAGGTGAATTTTCACTAGCGACAGCCACTCCGCCCTTTAGTAAATCTGCCCTAATATACTGTATCTAATAACCAATGATCTCTAATCTAATGTATGCTATCAACTGCTCTCGTTTTTAAGCAGCAGATGTGAACTAATTAGTACTTGCAAAGCATGTGAATTTTGTTCCAAACCATAACTTTAAATTGAGACATCTATACAGTGCCTAGCGAAATTCTTCTGCTCGTTACATGACTGCACAGAACTCAATGCCGTCTGCAGCATACATCTTACTGATACAGAAATCCATTATTAATGTTTTATTTAAATAAAAAGCAACCAACTCAACCTCATTTATAGTACATAGACATTGTATGGTACTTTAAGGCTTATTTTATAAATATGAATGGCTAGCCTTGCTAACAACAACCTGTAGTAAGGGCCCGCAAGCATTTTTACTCATGTTTAAGAAAGATTCTCACGCCTTCCATGTATGGCAACACGTATGGGTGTCGGCCTGCCCAGAGCATCTGTCGAATTCAGAAGTTAAACTTTTTTTTGCCTTTGGTTTTAATATGAACTCAAGAGAAGACTGAGATCAAATAACACTTGCATTTGTATGCAGTGGGAATCATGAGAATTCGTTGCACATCAAAAGGCAAGTAATAAACACCTGTGGGTAAATACTTCCATTACTGCACTGGTTTTAAAGCAGCCACGCACATGGCGCTTTCAAAGACACTTGTTAGTTTTGCTTGGGAACATTAAAAGACGGATATTATCCAAAAACACCTGTTGTGGGGCTGTGCAGATCTCAGCACACCTACACCAGGTGAAGGTCGGAGGGAGTGAATAAGGTGCCCAGTTCATCCACTGATATGGTGGTGGTTCTTAAATAATCTCTGCCGTCTGCCTTAAAGGAGAATTCAACCTATAAAAAAAAAAACCCTACCCTCCACCCCACGTAGATCGACCTCCCTACTCCCCCCAGCATAGCTGCCCCCCCCCCCAGGAGATACCCCTAATTTTATACTTACCCCTCTGCGCAGATTCAGGCATCGGAGTTCCACGCAGCCATCTTCCGGGTCTTCAGTAAGCTGAGTGGGAGACCTGCGAAGTGGCACATGCGCAGTTGGAGAAATTTGCTGGTTAGCGACAACTGTGCATACACCAAAACTCGCAAAAATTGCCGAAGCGCCAGAAGAAGACATGAAGAACCGGAACATGGCTGCGTGGAACGCCGATGCCTGAATCTGCACGAGGAGTAAGTATAAAGTTAGGGGCATCTCTCCGGGGGCAGCTACTGTCTGCTGGGGGTAAGGAGGGAGGGGGGGTGTCTAAGTGGGGTGGGCAGTAGGGTTTTTTTTGTTTTTTTTTAAAACGGTTGAATTCTCCTTTAAAGGAAAACTATAGCCCCAAAATGAATATTTAAGCAACAGATTATATTATATTAAGTGGCATGTTAAAGAATCTTACCAAACTGTAATTTATATTTAAGTAAATATTGGCCTCTTGCCTTCAACCACCACTCTGTGCTGCCTCAGAGATCACCTGACCAGAAATACTGCAGCTCTAATTGTAACAGGAAGAAGTGTGGAAGCAAAAGACAGAACTCTATTAATTGGCTCATGTGACCTAACATGTATGGTTTGTTTGGTATGTTTGTGTGCACCGTGAATGCTACGATCCCAGGGGGCGGCCCTTATTTTTTAAAATGACAATTTTCTATTTAAGGTTACCCATACTCCTAAAAAAAATTATTATTTCATATATTATTATGAAAATGGTTTATTTACAGGGTTTTACATATGAGCTGTTTTATGCAGTATGTTTTTTATAGAGACCTACATTGTTCAGGGTATAGTTTTCCTTTAAACTACAGGTGGAATAATGCTTTATCCTCACTGATCACCTATCCTAACCATTTTAACCTGAAATTATTCCCGAAATTTTTTTAAATTCACTAAATCACTGTTAATCTACTAAATGCACTTTATAAGGGTCCATGCGGCAAAGTGCAATAAAAACAGGCATCAACCACTGTACCTGTATTTCTCTGAATACAGCACAGCCTACTTGCAGTAAAGTTGTATACACCCAGGTCTGGACTGGGGTTCAGAACAGGCTCTGGCATTTCAAGTACACAGAGGCCCAAACAGCCCCCCACCAGCCAAATGTGGCATCTCACAGCAGCTCCTCTGGCATTTGCCAGAATCCACAGTTGCCAGTCCAGGCCTGACGTCACCCTTCCCTGGGAACAACTACTCCAATACAATCATTGGACACAATGTACCTGTGCCTCTGCTGCTGAAGAGACGGTAAACACTTTATTGCAGACACTCACTGTGCCAAAATAATTCTACGTACAACTTAATGTAACAAAATGTACAAATATAACAACATCCAGTTTCCTTCACCGTACAGTGAGTTGTGTTTTACAGGATAGCACATGAAATTATATGATAATTACACAAAGATGTTTGTGCAAATTATACATAAACACTGTACAGATGTGACTGGCACCTGCTGTTTGGCATTGTTGGATTAAATCCAATATATATTGCAGCTCAGTTATTTTTTAATAAGCTACTTCTCAGTGTCCCTACTGCTGCTCAGACACATTGCATGCCTGAATCTCCTCCTGTACAAAGCAGATCACACGCAGGCAAGCCCAAGGCTCATACTGCAGTTTTAAAGGGCTTGTTCACCTTTGAATTAACTTTTAGCACAATGAAGAGAGTGATATTCTGAGACAATTTCCAATTGGTTTTCATTTTTTATTATTTGTGGTTTTTATTTAGCTTTTGATTCAGCAGCTCTCCAGTTCGCAGTTTCAGCAATCTGGATGCTAGGGTGCAAGTGACCCTAGTAACCATGCATTGATTTGAATAAGAGACTGGAATATGAATAGGGGAGGTCTAAATAGAAAAATGATAATAAAACATAGAAATAATATATTTGTAGCTTTGTAGAGCATTTATTTTTTAGTTGAGACCAGTGACCCCCATTTGAAAACTGGAGTCAGAAGATGGAGAAATAAGTCAAAAACTATAAAAAAAATAAATAATGATGGCCAATTGAAAAGTTGCTTAGTATTAGCCATTCATAAACATACTTAAAGTTAAACCAAAGGTGAAGCACTCCTTTAAAGGCATTGCATTAAATTCAGTGCCCCTAGAAAGCAACAATGCAGAACCAAAGTATACTAAAGGAATATGAAGATAGGATAAACTTACTGGTTCAGCTTGCATATCAGTAGGGGGAGTTTGGCATTTTTTATCAGATTTAATTCATAGTGGGGAGTCAGTGCAAGTGACCCTTTGGATGAGGTACATTAGCGACAGGCACAGCTACACCTGCACATCTGGGCCCATGCCTGGCAAGTAGCTGTATATAGTTTATTTCTATTGTGCATTTAGGCACATTTTTTTGAATCTGTAAAAATTATTATTCTTTATTAATACAGTGCCAAACAACTTTGAAGCAAAAAATCCAAAGGAGACTGTGAAACAGCAGCATTACTTTGCTGTATGGATTTCCATTTTATAATTATAGTTTCTCATAACAAGTGTATGAATGAATGCACCCTCCCAACATGCTGCAAAAAAATTGTACATGAGGTTAAAGGAGTTATAGCCCCAGAAAGCACATAGAGCTGCGAATGGAGACTTTTTCATTTCAAGCCCCCTTGCAAATCCAACTTTTGGTCAGGGACCTCCCCCAGCTCATAGCTAGGTTACAGATATAAGAAAAACAGCAAAGTTTCATCCCTAATCACCCTAAGGGTCAGGGCACACGTTCAGATTCAGTTGCCCGAAAGAATGCCATCCCGCCACTGATTTACGTTCTAGCCGGCGGGAGGCAGTTCGGGAAGACTAAGAAGACCCTAACTGACCTTCAGGTTTACCTAAACGAACAAATAGGCATTTGTCCCAACTAGAGTTCAGGAGAAGCTTTCCTGCCACAGACTTTGGCTAGCAGTATGATCAGTAGAGAAAATGCCAAGATTGTAAACTCTTTTGGGCAGGGCCCTCTTTACCTCTTGGATCAGTTATTGGTTGTTTTTTTCTATATCAATATGTATGTTCAATGAATAATTAATTGTAGCACTCTGGCCTGGATTTGTGGAAAGGCCACCTAGGCCCGGGCCTAGGGCGGCAGAATTTTAGGGGGGCGGCATGCTGCCCAACCACACCCACATTGTTTCAAAAACACTGGGGATGCGCTGGAGATACAATAATTTTTTAAATTTCCCGTGCGTCAATCCCCATTGCTCCTGTCCCCCTGAAGGGGACAGGGGCGACGAACGGTAGTGGGCCTAGGGGCGCCCACTATGTAAATCCGGCCTTGGTAGCACTGCAGAATATGATGGCACTTTATAAATACACATTAACAATAATAATAATACCACCACCCCTATGCATAAAGGCAGTGGTATGATCCTAACACATTTTCAGGCAGTACACCTGTACCAATAGATGCCCCATGGATATCTTACCAGAAACCAGCCAAGCATGCTCATTGGAAGGCACCATACACTGGGCGATAAACAACGACTTGGTTTGGTGGGCTGAATGGTCAGCCTTTATCTGCTTATGGGTGGTGGCATATGGGGAGAATAGTCGTCTGTGATAAATCTTCTCAACTGCGGGTGACTAATCTCCCCAAAATGCCTTCCCACCGGCAATAATGTGAATCTCTGGCGGGATGGCACAAGAGTCTCTTTGGTCACCCGAAGTTGCCACAGGAGGAAAACCGAAGCGACATGTAAGCTATCCTGCCACATTCTTGCTGGTGGGAAGGCATTTCAGGGGGATCAGTCGCCCGCAGTTGCAAAGATTTATCACAGGCAACTACCATACAGTACATGACCCCAAAATCGTATGAAACAAAGTTTATTATAGGTTCTAGGTTCACCATATCAATTTCAAGACCGCTAAATTCCTTCCTTCCTTTTTTTTGTCAGTGGAAAGCTTACATTTTTTTTTTCTAGGGGGTTCAATTATTTGTATTTTTGGTACAGTCAGTGCTTTACCAACCAAGCAGAGCAGTAAAAACGAGGCTATATATGTATTTCATGAACTAATTATGCTTATAATGATCTTTCCCCATTTGTCTCCAAGTTTCACAACAGCTTTATGTGGGGTTTTTTTTTTTACACTTTGACAAGTGAGAAAGATTTCACAGCAGATTAGCTGTAATGGAAACTATTTTTTTTTTAATTGACACAGAGATGGTATTTGGGGCGTATGCGCCATCAGACAGAACCGTCACAATAAAGTGTGTGTTTTTTCGGCTCTTCCAAACACCAACAGATGGGGGGTTAGTAGTGAAAAGCCTGAAAGAGACAGGACAAAGTCAGGCGGAGAAAACCAAAGAAAAAAAAGGAGTGTTGGGGGGGACAACATGAAAGGAGAGCAAAGTGCTGAGATTTTAGCTTTCCCTCAGCAGTGACCTGCCTGCCTCCCTCCTTCTCTCCCCTTCCATCTTGTATTAACTGTCGGTCGCTTTAATGCTGTTTGAACTCTTTGCAGAGCAGAGTTAACGATTACAGGCTCTGTGTGTCTTGGCCGGGAGCCCAAATTCTTACACACCCGTGGCACATTCTCACAGAAGCCAACATGCTGATAAAAGGAGTGTTCATGGGTAGCCGCAGAACCAAGGCACAGGGCCCTCCCCCTCTCTCTTCCCAAGCCTGCATTTTACTCTTTTTTTCCATGTTTTTTTCATTTGGCCTGGCCAGGTACACTCACATAATAACAGCAGCAGTCACAATATCATGTACCTCACTCAGTTGGGAAGGCATATGCATGTTTGCCATATTTTAATCTGTATCTGCACAGTGATCACAAGCAAGGCCTTGTACACTCAATCCTTCACTCATTAACCCTGCAATGTGTAAGCCGTGGAAATGGCACCGCTCTGTCCTTTGAAACTCTGACTGAACACGGGGTTTGTCTGCTGTGCTCTTCCTGTTTCGTTCCTTCCCACAACTTTAAAGGGAGCGTCACACCAAATTCTACTCATCTGTAGAGCGGCATGTTCTAACATTTACAAATATGTATGTAAATATTGCCACTAGAAAGGAATTTAGATATGTACTACTCTGTGTGATGATTCTCAGTAGGCTAAGGGCTACAGCAACATGGGCCAATGTTGAGCTTTTTGTGCCCTGTGGCTATTAAAGGAAACATATACCCCCCCTTTTTTGTTTAACATGAGCTCATTTAGTTGGTTTATGTAGAAAAGATACAAACACTATATACATTTCCAGAAATAGATGCTTTTTTAACAGACATACCTAATTCCACATTGATTGATAGGAAGCCATTTTAAGATGGCCATACACTAAAAGAAACTCATGAGTGGTCACCAAATGAGCAGATCTTTCGCCCCATATGTCCACCTTGAGGTTGTTTGTCCTATCAGAGGGCCCCGTACAGGTAGGGTTGCCACCTTTTCTGGAAAAAAATACCGGCCTTCCTGTATATTTGTCTTTTTTCCCTATTAATAACATTGGGATCAACCATCATTTTTACCGGTAGATAAGCTGCCGACTCAGTCTGAAGGGTTTAACCTGTGATTTATGACTTGCTTTATTCATAATAAGCATTTTCCAACTTCCCTTAGGCTGACAGTGTACTGTAACCCCTCCCTCACCATGGATTCTGGGATTTGAAGTCCCTCTTTTCTCCATAGAGGTTGATGAACAGATTCTCTGGAAACCAGAACCCATCATTTCATAATGGAACAAGGCATGGGGGAGGGGGTTGGATCACTCTGTGAGCCTAAAGCTGGCCATACAGTAGATGCAAAGATCCGATCGTTCGAATCCTCGAAACGTTCGAACTTCCCTATCTCCCACCTGCCACTAACCTTTCCGATCAAATAAAGTAGAAAAATAACAGATCAGCCGATGTTCTGCCCCTGACAGCACTAGTACGAAAGTTAATCATACGAAGGTTATGTCCGACAAAGTGACAGTGTCCACTGAAAATCTTACGGCTGGAAATCCATGCAGAGAATTTTTTGGCAGCTGACAGAAATCTTTTAACCTGGCCGATCGACCAAACAACCGATCTCCGAGGAACGAAAAATGTCGGGACTCTCCACACACGGTCCGAAAATCGTGTGAATCAAGGATTCGTACGATCGGATCTTTGCGTCTATGGCCAACTTAAGTGGGGGTGGGAATCAGGTCCCTTCAGCACAAAATGATATGGTTTATTTTTTTGTGGAATCAGATAGTTTTTTATATAAACCCAACAGAATGAGCTCAAGTCAAAAAAGTGGAATATTTTGTGGTCATGCAATATCCACAAAAAAGGAAGCTGCGTTCTTAAAGTCTGCTATGCCATGGAATAAGCTTGCCCTAAGCTATAAATGAACAAGTTGCTTCTTGCCCTTCCGAAAATGATGATAATACTGCTGTGGTTTCTGCTTTGTGGGATCATAAACATTTTAAGTGGGACCATGATCCAAGTACAACATTTCTAACCAAACACAAAAGCTGGCGCCACTCTTTTCAGAAGGTCAAACATGATATGGAAACCTTTGTGGAAGGAAGCTTAGAGGAAAGTCTCGTTTGAGCTCTTGGGTAAGAGTGTGATTTACTGTACCCAAGCTCTGCATTTCCATAGGTTTATATGCTTGCCCCAATATCAATCAGATCTACAGAAACACACCACCCAGGGGCTCCCTATCTTTTTAAACATTCAGACTTACAGTGTTACATGAAACATAGTGGGACCCTATAAACTGAATAAATTTTTTCCCTGTAATGGTTAGACTTTATGCAGGCATTTTCAATGTCGGACTTGGGTGTCCAGGACCCACCACCCCAGTCACAAACTCGTCAGCAACTCCAAATGCTGCCATCCCCTTCATCCTGGTTACATAGTGCTTACCGCTTCCTTTGCTCTTGTGGCCACAATTGGGGGCTAGGGGCCGATGCTGGTGTTCACAGTTCCAACTGGGTCAGCTGCGGCTGTGGGGCCCATCCGGTTTTTTATCAGTGTCCTGGAGAACCTGTCCGACCCTGGGCATTTTCTAATGGTCTAAGGTGGCCTTGCCTTAGATATTTCTATATTATGGGCCAGTTACTTGAGGTCTCGATAATAATAAAAAATATATATATTATATTTATATGGGTGACAACAGAGAATTTGTTTTCATTAGGATGCTGGAGGTGACAGTTTAAACCCATCTCTAGGGCCACACATAAGTCATTTCTGAGTTTAAGGGGAAGGGCAACATCCAGCCAGGGGGACCTTCAATTGGTCAGCACTGGTCTAAACAATCAGCACTTTCCTGTCTTCTGCCACCACTATGTAAACATAGCCTCCTTAAAGGAGAACTAACCCCTAAATCCGAATATGTCTAAAAATGCCATATTTTATATACTTAATTTATAAAACCAGCCTAAAGTTTCAGATTCTCAATAGCAGCAATGATCCAGGACTTCAAACTTGTCACAGGGTGGTCACCATCTTGGATAGTGTCTATGAAACATGTTCAGTGGGCTCTGAGCAGCTGTTGAGAAGCTAAGCTTAGGGGTCATTGCAAATTATCAAGCAGAAAATGAGGTTTGCCTGAAATATAAGATGATGCGACAGTGCTGATTATTCAATTCTGTTGCTAGTTGCACTGGTTCTGAGCTGACCTGTAGTAATTATCTGTATTAATTACTGGAGATGCATCGAATACAGGATTCGGTTCGGGATTCGGCCAGGATTCTGGCTTTTTCAGCAGGATTTGGCCGAATCCTTCTGCCTGTCCGAACCAAATCCGAATTTGAATATGCAAATTAGGGGCTGGAGGCAAATCTCATGACTTTTTGTCGCAAAAAAAAGTACAGATTTTTCTCCCCTTCCCGCCCCTAATTTGCATATGCAAATTAGTATTCGATTCGGTATTCGGCCGAATCT
This sequence comes from Xenopus laevis, assembly GCF_017654675.1. Classification (NCBI taxonomy): domain Eukaryota; kingdom Metazoa; phylum Chordata; class Amphibia; order Anura; family Pipidae; genus Xenopus; species Xenopus laevis. The sequence continues at coordinate 43,022,009 of NC_054373.1, read as the reverse complement.
TTCGCAAAGGATTTGGGAGTTCGGACAATACAAAATAGTGGATTCGGTGCATCCCTATTAATTACTAATCAGTCTTATATTGTGACATTTATATTCTATGTGTACTATATATTTTGAGTCGGTCTCTAAGCTCGCAGAATCAGCAGAAAAGAAGATGGGGAGCTACTGGGCCATCTTTGGAGACAGATCTTTGCTGCTAAAGGCCTGTGGTTGCCTTGGGATGGTGTAGGAGCCCAAAACATAATGAACAACATTTCTAGCCTACTTTTTTAGTTAATGGTTTCATACTACCACTCCGAGCATCACTGTAAAAGCTGGGAATTGTAGTCCAACATCTGTTGGGTTGCAAGTTGTCCATGCCTTCCTTAGGTGCTGCTGGAAACTAGATTTGATTTGCATATAACAACAACCCTGGCACCTGGATTGTTATTTCATACATTCCCTAATTTTGCATACAGCAGTCATCATATGAGAAATGAATGGAAAACATCCAGCACGCAGCTTCTACATTCTTAAGCTAGAAAGCAGTTACACTGAACTCTGGGTGTTTCACTTTCCGTGTCGAATCATTTAGACATTTTTCAGGTATGAAATGAAGTTTTCAGGGCAGCCTTTGATCATCGGAGATAGCAGGCAATCATGGCTGAGATATTGTACCTCTAAGGTAGGGCTGTGTTATTCCTTCCCCAGGCAGAACTGCTACAACTCTGAGGAATGTTAGGTTGTTTAGCTAGACTTTACATTTACAGCAGCAAAGCACAGCAATTTAAAAGGGCTTGACAGATAATTAAAGGCATACTAACAGTACACTATAATGCCTTAAAAATATTGCTCATACACAAGCACACTTAGGGACCCATTTAGAAAACCTGAAACCCTCAGATTCGCTTAATGGGTGACCTTGCCTCATGTGGATTTTGGGACTGACAGTGTACCTTTAAAGGAGAACTAAATCCTAAAAATGAATACAGCTAAAAATGCCATATTTTATATACTGAACCTATTGCACCAACCTAAAGTTTCAGCTTGTCAATAGCAGCAATGATCCAGGACTTCAAACTTGTCAAGGGGGTCACCATCTTGGAAAGTGTCTCTGACACTCACATGCTCAGTGGGCTCTGAGCAGCTGCTGAGAAGCTAAGCTTAGGGGTTGTTGCAAATTATCAAGCAGAAAATTAGGTTGGCCTGTAATATAAACTGATGCTACAGGGCTAATTAGTTGCTGTATTTATTATAGGGCTGCACCAAACTGAACCCTACATTTCAGAGTTCAGCAGAATCCCAGAATCCAGGGGTACAGATTCCGCCAAATCACAACTCTTCTTCTACTCCGGAAGAACCAGCGCATGGATGGAAATACCTGATGTATATGTGCCGATTTTTGTACAGTTATATAGGGTTTGGATTTGGTTTGGCCAGGCTGTTGGATTTGGCCAAATCCAAATAAAAATAGCTTGGGTCCGTCCGAATCCTGAATTCAGTGTGGGTTCTTAAATGGATCCCAAATTCTGAAAGTGGCACGACTATTTACCACCTCAACTAAGACCTGGGGTAATGTTTTAAAATCAATGGGGAAAAATCAGATGTCAAGAAAGTAATTGCTGCTTTTTTTGGTCAAAAGAAACCCAAACATTGGTACATTAAATAAAAAAAGCACTTTTTCATGTTTTGAAGCCCTGTGGGAATGCCTTGCTTTATTTTCTGTATACATTTATGTTTATGTTATGAGGCATTCTCAATAGAAAAGCGAGTGTAGATTATACTTCCTATAGCATAGTGCAGCAGTGCCTGCGAGCATGTTAGCAGGTGATAAACCTGGTTAAACATTAATTTCTCAGCAATTTTACTCTCTTTGAAGTTCCCTTCCCTCCCAGCAGCCAGGGAGCAGAGTGTGGAAAAGGCCATATATTACCAAGCATCTCCATGTCTACAGGGCAAATCACCACTCACAGCACAAAAGAATTCATTTGCTTGAACAAGCCCAGCTATTCTTTTGGGGGGGAGAAGGGAACGGGATCATATTTCCTTCTAAGTTGTACTCTGGCAATGCACAGCTTTCTGTATTCCAAACTTGATTATCTTCATCTTATCATCAGACTTCCAGCCCTATGGCAGTGGGTGGGGATACCTCTGAGAAATGTTTGCTTTTCTTAAAACAAGGGCACGTAACTCTTAGTGAAGCTTTGTAGTAAACATACAGGTGTGGAGTAAGGTTTCTCTCTACTAATGTTTGCAGACGAGCTGAATCGTTTTCCCGACCTTCCTTTCTTCAAAGTCTGGCAAGACAATGCTTCTGCCACACATACAAACTGGAGGCGTTAGCTTTAGTGGCTGCTGTGCTCCCAATGCAGAGGAGATGTAAGGTGAATGAAAGATCTGGTTGTGCCGGCTGCCGCTCCATGGGAGGAGTGATCTTTAAATGTACTCAGCTTGGTATACACCCCTGAATGAAAATTGAATCAACCAAAAAAAAAAAAAAATCACTCCCAGCCATTCAATATTTCAAATGATATAAGGGCTCATTTACGACCGCAAGTGAAGTGTCCAATTTCAAGCACAAGACACCGTGTTTTTCCCCCTATAATTTCAGCCTCATTGTATCTGCAGGGGGAGATACGGTTTTATAAAGGGTAAAGTAAAAATTCAAATTGATTTTCGAGATTTATTATACACTGCCCACCTAAAACCTGCCGAATTGCTGTTTGAATCTATAGAAGACATCCTGGGATCGATTTGGAGATGCTTGCAGCCTTCCTAACACTAAGTTTTTTGAGCAGAAAAAACACAAATAAAATTTGAGTTTTTGGGTAGATCCTATTCATCCGACTTATTTATTTTTTAAATAAATTTCGACTGGTCGAATTTTGAGTTCCTCGAAATTCAACCCTTGATAAATCTGCCCCTTAGAGGCACATTTATCAAAGGTCGAATTTCTAATTCATGCAAGTTTTTAAAAACTCCCCTAAACTCGAAAATTCAACCAATCGAAATTTATTAAAAAAAAAAATCTAATTTTTAAATCGATGCAAAAACATGAATCAAATTCGAATCGATTCGAAATCGGATAACTTTAAACTCACAGAAAATCTGAAGTTTCTTAGAATTACAATATCTTTTTAGATCTGAATGGCAAATCTCAACACAAATGCATCAGAGATGTATAGCACAACATGCTGCGTGACCCAAAACATGTTGCATATATATGGATGGTGCGGTTCTTTGAGTTGGACTTTATATATATATATATATATATATATATATATATATATATATATATATATATATATATATATATATATATACACACACACATATACATACACACACACAAAGCACCCAGTATTCAGTAAATTCTCATCCTGGTATTTTTCTCCATGCATAATATATACAGTATACTGTATGTAGATAGATATATACCTGAATAAAGGTTGCACTAATTCATATTGTAAGGCTGCTATACTATTGACTAGGGAGGTCGCTACCGCTACCCACTGCCGGATTTGCCTCAAACACACTGTCATATTGATAGTAGTAAATACAAGGATACATCTAGATCTTGTAGATAAGATGGTCGGGGGGGGGGGGAACTCTAGCCCTAAAGTTCTCCAACAACCTTACAGAAGTTGTTATACTACAAGGAGGGTTTGGGATGTTGCTAGGAGCTGAAAAGAAATGTTTTTGAACCAAAGAAACAACTGAGACATCAAAAGTTCCTGTAATTACCTACCGATTGATTACTAGGTGGGCCAAAAGTGCAAGTATACATGATCTTATCTACTAGAAGTCCTTTCTTGCTAGTGAACCTGGTTGATTCTATTTGATCCCTGTAGAGATTCTAGTGATCAGAAACCTAGTAGGGCGCTCGTACACTAGTATAATTCAAAAGCAGATCTTTTGGGTAGTAATTCTTTGTTAAACTGGATACATTTGATCCTTTGGTCCTTCTGGAGCCGACGTTTAGACCATACAGATGCCTTGCTCCAAATAGACGACCGCACAAAACACCCAGAAATCAGTAAATTCTCATCCTGGTATTTTTCGCCATGCATAATCAATATTTTAACAAGCCCAATTATGGATTGTCGAGCAGATAATTTCGGGCCTACGTGCAGGCCAGATTCAGCCAGCAGCCTATGTTTTTTGCTTCTGTATGGGCACCTATTGGGCAACTACAGTACATGCACATATTTTGTTATGTTTCTCTAAAGTAGAGCTTCTCTACATTCCATAGGTTCCTGTTTTTCTTCTAATAAAATACAGGAATGGAATCCGTTATCTGGAAACCCATTAGTAAGAAAGCTCTGAATTATGGGATGGTCACCTTAATTTTGGGAAGGTAGACTTCATCTTAATCAAATAATTCAAATTTTTAAAAATAGTTTCCTTTTTCTATGTATTAATAAAACAGTACCTTGTACTATGTAATATTCTTGATTGGTATGGAGATCCAAATTACGTATAGATTACTTATTTGGTAAACCCCAGGTCCCAAGCACCTGTAAATGATCAACATCTGGTGTTTCCCTACTGTAAACACATGGACCTTACTCCTTGTACAATATTCTGGCCAACTGCAACTTAACCATCCACATTGGTTGGTGGTATTGTAAGTATCATCGTTTATTCCTATAGTGCTGGCAAGTTCTGCAGCCCTGTGCACTAATGTAAAACAAATAGGATACACAAACTAATGGACTGTCAGCTGTCCAGTCATACAAGCCCATTGGCTATCCTCATGCCCCTGTGCTTCTTCCTCTTAAAGGGGGGAATGATATGTTTTATTATTTTCACAATTGTTTTTGGTTTATGAATGTGCACCCTCAACATCATTTTTTTTCTACTGCAAACAACTCCAGCGTGCCGTGTGTCAGTAAAGGAAAGGGGACCTGTTCTACAGAATTCACCAGACCTGGGGTTTTCCGGATAACGTTTTTTTCCATAATGTGGATTTTTATCCCTTAAATCTACTAGAAAATCATTAAAGGGGAACTCTGGCTTTCAAACCAAAATTTGATAAAGAGGCCCACATAACACAGAAACCCCTAATATATCCATAACAGTTACCTGTTTCTTCAAAAAGTATGAATAAATGCCATTTCTTTGCTGCAATCCAGCTGTTTAACAGTTTTTTCCATTCTGCATCATTTGAAATCCTGGCAGGGAAGGAGGGATTAAACTCTGATGTTACAAATTGTAATAACTTCTCTGCAGCTCACAGACAGCATGCAGGAACTACATAACCCACAGTGCATTGCAATGTGATGTTCCTTTCCTTATTGAAATCACATGTTCAGGGAATAGCGGGGTTTGGAGGATGCAGGCTACGGACAGCTGGCTGTTGATACAAAGTAACGGTAGTCAGTCAGCTCAGCAAAGTAGTCAGATAGATCAGCAGGAGAGGAGGGGGCTAGGCTTAGGGAACTATCAGAAACCATTAAAAATCATGGAAAGACAGCATATTTTTTAATTGACGTGTACTGCATAGTTGCTTGAAATTATGTTTACTTTTCAAAAAGCTTAAGTAACGTTTTTGTGGAGTTCCCCTTTAAATAACCATAATAGGCTGGTTTTGCTTCCAATAAGTATGAATTATAACTTAGTTGAGATGAAGTACAAGCGACTGTTTTATTATTACAGAAGCAAAGGAAATCATTTTTAAAAATTTGGATTATTTGGATAAAATGTCAGCCTTTCTGTATTTTGGGACTTTCTGCATTACTGATTGCTGCCTCATGCTGGAAACCGCCAATTAAAGCACATGAAAGTCTCAGTGAATTGGTTGAAACCAGGGAATATTCGGTTGGGAATCTCACAAATAAATGTTTATTATATAATAATAATACGATGGCTCCATGTGAGCTGAAACACGTTGATACACCATGCACAAATAAAGATAGAGTGATACACGTTTGATGGCGGTTGCTGTGAGTGCTTTCATGGACTTCGAGATAGATAAATATATATATATATATTAAACATTTATTTGTTTATTGTATATATTTGCATATTGTATATATTGTATATATGTAAATATCGAGGGATAACGGGAAACCTCACTGGGACTTGCACCACACATAAAGAAGATATAGCGTGAGTGCTGTTGCTGATATACAAGAAAAAAATGTTTATTTAGGAAACATCCAGTACAGTATGTAGCAGTGATGGTTTCCCTTTAACTATAAGTTCACGGAATCCTTCTCTTTGAATAAAGGCACAGTATTTGTACTTTGCTATGGTAGAGCTTGGAATTTCTGCGGTTCTCCCCTTACATGTTGCTTCTAATCATTCCTGCCAGCAGCTGCACGTAGCTCGGCTATAAAACAATTTCTTTTGTCTCTTGTGGTAATAAAAAGAAAAGGCAAATGGAGCGGAGCCTATGATGTATCCCTTCCTACCCATTTTTATTAGGGAAGCGATAAGCTCTGAAAGGTCGTGTCCTGCTTTGCTGTTTTCTTTGCCAAACTCATTTACCAGAGCTTCCTGGGTGCCAGAGGGGATCAAAGAAACACTGATTGCAAATGCACATAAATAGCATGGACAAAAAACAATAATCTTTAGGGTAAGGGGAGATTTACTAGCCTGGCGAATAATCGCCTCGCCTTTGCGGCGACCAATCTCCCCGAACACCTTCCCTTATCCTGCGCTGGCTAAAATGAAAAAACGCCGGCGCTAATCACACGCGCCGATTTGTTTTCCGAAGTCGGCCGAAGTTTCCTCGTGAGGCAACTTCGGGAAAACGAATTGCTGCGTGTCATTAGCGCCGGTGATTTTTCATTTTAGCCAGCGCAGAGTGAGGGAAGGCGTTCGGGAAGATTGGTCGCCACAAAGACGAGACGATTAGTCGCCAGGCCGAATCTCCCAGAAACGCTCAGTGTGACCTTACCCTTAGGGTAAGTCGCCCCAGCTACAAATCTCCTCTTCTTCGGGTCGAAAATCTCCCCGAGCTGCCTTCCCCTACCTTCCCGCCGGCTAGAACGAAAAATCGCCAGCAGGATGACACTCGCGGCGTTCTGTTTTCCGAAGTTTCCTCGTGAGGCAACTTCGGGAGAATCTGCCTGTGTGCCCTTACCTTACAAGTTGTGGGTATACACCTATTGCTCCCTTTACTGCTAATGCCACACCAGGCATTTATATGCAGGCAGAGAAATAGCAATTCCGCTCCCATCTTCTTCGTGGCTTAAGTGCACTGAGGCACAGCATCAGTCTTTATGCACACACATGGAGCGGATTTTGTGCCGAAAATGCATAATTTTGCATTTCCAAATAGAGTCCATTTCAAGCACTTCTAATTTTAAAAATGATTTCTTTTTTTCTGTAATAATAAATCAGTATCATTAGTAGTGGCAAAACAATCCCATTGGGTTTATAAAATGTTTAAATAATTTTTAGCAGACTGAAGGTATGCTAAATTACAGAAAAATCCCTTATCCAAAAAACCGTCACAAGCATTCTGGATAATAGATCCTAAACCTGTATTTCTTTTTAAATTATATATGTATGATGGTGACTTTGATAAAGGTCAATGACCGATATATGACCGAAACGTCAACTTACACCATTAAAGTTTTGCACATGAAATTAAAGTTTTAAAGTAATAAAAATATAATGCATTGTTCTGCAAATGTTACGGACCTGACAATACAGATTTTAGAATGTGAGCTCTTTTGGGCAGGGCCTTCTTTGCCTCTTTCAAAAGGTTATCTGCTTGTTTTTGTTTGTAATCTTGTGTATACACCCTTTTATTGTACAGTGCTGAGGAATATTTTGGAGCTTTAGAAATAGGTGTTAATAATGATAATTTAAATTTATCCTAACAGTGAAAAGGGGAGACAAGAGGTGGTGTATATGAAAGCATGAAGCTGTGCGTGTGTGGGAACTGTCTCCTCTGGGACACCGTACCACACATGTACTGAGTGAGTCAGAGGCAGCTCTTTACATTCCCAGTTTTTCCCTCACACACACTTTACATCTTTCCATGCAAAACAACTTTCAATGGCAACTGTGATAATACTATCAGCTATTTGTTTCCACAGGAGAAACAAGGGGTATAAAATGATATCTTTTTGCTAAAGGAGGGGGAAATGATGACAAGCTACAAAGCAGTCAATTAAAGCAAGTGTGCTTATTACTCTATAGGAGCCTTTATTATGTATGCTTCTATCTAAATAGCACCTGCTTAGCTCAATAAACTCTTTTGCTACTCTGATTATCTGCCTCTTGGTACCTTGATGGACTGGTTCCTCCACTTATACATCTCTACATCCCAAAAACAAATTGACAGTCAGTCATTGCTATGAACGTACATCTATATGAGCAAGATTGCCCAGTCTGGCTGATTAGCAGGATTGCAATAGTACAGGTATTGGACCTGTTATCCACACTGCTCAGGAACTGGGGTTTCCGAATAATGGATCTTTCCATAATTTGGATCTTCTTACCTTAACTCTACTAGAAAATCGTGTAAACATTAAATAAACCCAAATGGTTTTGTTTCCAATTGTTTCCAATTAATTATATCTTAGTTTGGATCAAGTACAAGGTACTGTTTTATTATTACAGAGAAAAAGGGAATCATTTTTAAACATTTGGATTATTTGGATAAAATGAAGGCTATTGGCGATGGCCTTTCCACAATTCAAAACTTTCTAGATAATGGGTTTCCAGATAACGGATCTGGATACCTGTATTGTATTGTATTGTATATTATTATTAATAATAAACCTCATTTATATCAGTCCCCGGCCGGTATTTTACTGGCCTAGCCGGTAAAACACCTGCCAAGGCCGATGCCAGTAATACAAATTTACCGGTAATGTAGTTGCCGTTAAATTTCTAATACCCCTAAAAAAAAAGTCTTTGGCCTGCCCCCAATTCTCTCAGAACCTACCTTTTTTGGCCTTCTTGCCATTGTGTGATGTGGCCCACCCCCTTTTGTGCCACAATTGAGTGTCTCCGCCCCCTTTTGCGTGGCGGACCACCCCTTTTGTTCCCGTCCCCCCCCAGGTGGCAACCCTAGTCCCTGCCCCAATGGAACCTACAGTCATAGTCTCTATCACATTTACACACAATGAGCCAGATTCAATTCAGTGAGAAAAAGGTTTATCACGTGAAAACTCATGAAGGGATTAAATTTGAGATGCAATTTAAATAAGAAAAATGTATGTCACAGTTATCTCACAACTTATCTGCTACACAGCAGCTTGATTATATAAACTATAGCAGAGTTACTGAAGCAAAGACACCAGTTCTACCCGTGCAGAGCAACAGTACATTCAATTTTCATTGCTTTAAAACATTTTCATTTGTATACGTTACTGTTCCTTTAAGCCTCATGTAATAAAGGGAAGTACTACTATACCTGCTCACTTGAGCAAAGACAGGTACCTGAGCCACAGAGAGCAAAAAAAAAATAACCCAACCTAAATGGATTCTTTAAACTCATGCCACCTTATGTATCTGTATGCATGTGTTTATAATTTTATTACAACAGTAAAACGCTTTGGCTCTATAATAAATAATAGCTTTGAATAAGTGATTATTTATTGAGCAATATAATTTATATAGACTTATTATGTATTTATTAGTCGATCCCCACCCTAGTGGGTACAGACCCATGGGGCAGAACGAAATCACATAATACTACATGTAACATGCAATACACACAGTTCTATGACCTGTATAAAATATGGTCATGGAACTCCTCGATGACTTATAGTATCCTTATTAGGGATGCACCGAATCTGGTTCGGGATTCGGCCCAGCTGAACCGAATCATAATTTGCATATGCAAATTAGGGGCGGGGAGGGAAATCAAGTGACTTTTTGTCGGATTCGGTATATGGTTGAATCTTTCGAGAAGGATTCGGGGTTTCGACCGAATCCAAAATAGTGGATTCGGTGCATCCCTAATCCTATATATATACTTTATTCACTATATATTCACTATATATAAATGACACATTTTTGCAGTTGCTGTAATCTGGTTGCTAGGGTACATATTAGCAACCTAGCAACCATGAGCTGATTTGATTAAGAGAATGGAATATGAATAGGAGAGGGCCTGAATAGAAAGATATAGAAAAACTAGCAATACCAATAAATGTGTAGCCTTGCAGAGCAGGTGTTTTCTAGATGGGATCAGTGCCCCCCCCCCCATTTGAAAGCTGGAAAGAGTCAAGAGAAAAAGGCAAATAATTAAAAAACAATTAAATATAAATAATGAAGACCAATTGCAAGTTGCTAGGAACTGGATGTTCTATAACATACTAAAAGTTACCTGAAAGGTGAACCACCCGTTTAAAGACTAGACACCAGTGAAGTGTGGTGTGTAGAGGCGGGCCGAGTGCAGGTAATGAGCTCTATTTGTAACAGCAGAAAAGGGAGCATCCATGTACTCAAAGATTCCATGCGGGTCACAAAAATTAAAAATCTTTACTGTGAGTTACATTAAAAGATCAACATCTTCTGGTAGTCTGGTTCAATTTGTAATCGGTTTTAATTTGTTATTATTTGTAGTTTTTGAGTTATTTAGCTTTTATTCAGCAGTTCTACAGCTACAGTAGAGTCTGATCATCTTCTTTTCACTGTATTATTCCCAATGCTCTCCCCCCCTCTCTCTCTTTCCGTCCTAAAGGAGACGGCCTGCCCCGTTCACCATAACCATATTTATTTTCTCTCTGCGTATTTAAAGCGTTTAATCCACTCACATCTCAGCCTTTTCCGCTCTTCCACCACAAATTCAATGTAAACACCAATCTTCAGCTCCAGCAATGATGTTTATCCTTGCAGGGCACCCATGTGCACATTATATAAAGACTGTACGGAATGCTTACAAGGCCCCCTAAATATTTACAAAATATCTGACAGAAGGTTATTGTAGCCCTGATTTAGTAGCAGCTTGTACGGCACGTGCATAATCAAACAAGCGCTGAAAACAAGTGGCTTTTGTGAATCCTGTGCCCGCGCACAATGCCTTGGCACCACTGCGTTTCACCCACATACTAAATGACTTCATCAAACAGAATGAATCATAATGATATGTGTGAAGGCATTTCAGAAACCAGCATCGTTTGCCCTGTCGCTGTCCAGGATTATTGTCTGCAGTTTAACCACCACATTACGCAACCGCGGAATAAATGATGTACGTAGAGGGATATACTTTCATAGGAACGCCTCAGCAGATTTCTCTAAAAAGCCAGCTCGGCAATGTAGGAGGATGGACATAGAGAACAACAATGAAAAATCACAAGCTTATTTGTGCATGGAGATACAACATAAAAACAGCGAGCAATTGAGAAAGAGCAAAATGAAAAGAGGACAGGAGTAGAAATTGCCAGAAATGTCAACCATTTTATCGAAACAGAATTAATGATATCCCCCAAAATGATGGTTGCCATATTTTGGGTTCTGAATCTACAGACTGCTGCTGAAACCCAATGTACTTAATATCCAGCAAAGATCCATGGAATACTTCCCCCCAGACATCACTGCCCTGCCCCCCCCCCCAATTTTATAGCACCACCCCTGATGTACCAGCCACACCCCCAGCCCAGTTGCATGTAATTGAGGGATAGTCAATCAGACAAAATGTTATGTGTAGCTCAAGGCAAGCCAGAGGGACCCCTTCATCCACAGAAGTTTGTTGAGACACACCCAGTTATACTTGTATACATTTAGGGTACTACCACATGCCTCTTGACACCAATCCTACATTGTGTAGTATTTTGACACAAAGTATAGCCTTAAAGGAGAACTAAACCCTAAAAATTAATATGGATAAAATGCCATATTTTATACAGTGAACTTATTGCACCAGCCTAAAGTTTCATCTTGTCAATAGCAGCAATGATCCAGGACTTCAAACTTGTCACAGGGGGGGGGGGTCACCATCTTGGAAAGTGTCACATGCTCAGTGGGCTCTGAGCAGCTGTTGAGAAGCTCAGCTTAGGGGTAGTTGAAAATTATTAAGCAGAAATTTAAGTTGGCCTGTAATAAGCTGATGCTACAGGGTTGATTATTAAATTCTGATGCTAGTTGCACAATCAGCCTTATATTGTGACATGTATATTCTATGTGTACTGTATATTTTGAGTGGGTGCCTAAAGGTGGCCAAACACAGGGAGAGCCGCTTGTTTGGCAATGTCGCCAAATGAGCGGATCTCTCCCCGATATGCCCACATTGAGGTGGGCGATATCGGGCTGATCCGATCGTGGGCCCCAGGGCCCAACAATTGGATCAGAATGGAGGCAATACGGGCGGTCAGATCGCGGGACCACATGAACAAACAGATGTGGCCACGAACTGACGGGATTTCTAACCCTGCCAATCGACATCTGGCCAACTTTTGGCCAGATATCGATCGGGAAAGTCCATCGGAGTGCCCCCCACACGAGCCAATAAGCTGCCGACTCGGTCTGTCGGCAGCTTTAATCGGCCCATGTATGGGGGCCTTAAGCTCAGTAAGTGACAGCAGCACAGAGCATTTGCAGTGAATCAGCAGAAAAAAAGATGGGGAGCTACTGGGGCATCTTTGGAGAACTGTGGTTGCCTCGGGGTAATACAGAAGCCCAAAATATAATGTAAAACACTTCTAGCCTACTTCTTTGGTTAAGCTTTAGTTCTCCTTTAAGGTGGCCATACGTGGGCCGATAAAAGCTGCCAAAGACAAAGTTGGCAACTTATTGGCCATTGTATGGGGCACTCCGACAAGCTTCCCTGACCGATATCTGTCTGAAATATGTCCAGATGTCGATCGGGCAGGTTTAGAAAACCCTTCGAATCGAGAACCACATTGGTTAGTTGATGCGGTCTTCGCGCCCACCACCTGTATCTGATATCACCCACCTCAAGCAGGTCGCCAAACAAGCAAAACCTTGCCTTTGACTTGTGACCATCTATATCCCCCAGAACAAAGTACCATGTTCACACCAGTAACAAATCTTTTCCAGTGGTTCAGAACCCCATATTGAACCTCTGCGGGTTTGAGCCTTTATAGTTTAGTAAATGCTACCAGAGACATTTTAGTAAAGGCTTTAAAAGCTTGTTTGATGTGATGCCAGGGGGTAGGGAGGCAACAGTTTGTCTTCTGTAAAACAACTATTCCCAGTGGTTCAGATATCACAGTATTCATATTTCTGTGAACTGGAAGGGCTACTAGCCCGGTCGCTGTTACAAAATCCTGTGTGCCATTGGCAAGTGTTGCTTGGGGAAATTTAACAATTTTTTTCTGTATGATGGGCCAATTCTACCATTTGGAAAAATATGTAAATCTTTCCACATACTGGATTACCCTTAAATCTGTTTTACTCTTAAATTCAACTATATAAGAGTTCACCACAAATACAAACCTCACAGCATTAAAAGGCACATTTATAAAAGGTCGATTTTTGAATTCATGTGAGTTTTTAAAAACTCCTCCAAACTCCCATAAATTTGAAATTCTACCAATCGAAATTTTAAAAACTCAATTAGAGTTTTTTCTCTGAAAAAAACTTGACTGTAAGGAAGACTGAAAACAACTCAAAATTAATCCCTGGACGTCTCCCATTGATTTAAACAGCAATTCGGCAAGTTTTAGGTGGCAAATAAAGGAATTCGAAAACTCAAATTGAATTTGAATAACTCCATAGCCGTTTCAAACCCTTGATAAATCTGCCTCTAAGGGTTTATAGGCTTTCAAAGGGTTACAATGAATTTAAGAGTAAACTGGCTGCGGGGGATCAGGAGAGGGGGTAAAAAGCACTCATGAAAAATTTGGGTTGGCATGATATCTGAAAGGCTTACATATTAAACAGCAAAACATGAAACTGTGCTGTATCCTGTACTGCTCAGGAAAGCAATTATTTTTTAAATAGCATAGACAAAAAATGTAATTTTGTGTAATATAATAAAAGACATTACACTCGCCAGGGTGCAGTAACCCATATCAACCGATCAGTAGGTCATATTTACTTGTCACCTGTTTAAAAGCAAGCATCTTATTGGTTGCTATGGTTACTGCACCTGGGCAAACTTTGATTGTGACAGTATTTGTCCCCTGTGCCCTATGGGTGCAGTTATAAGTGACAGCTGGGCTGGGGTTCTGATAGAGACAACACTGGGACTCATGTGGCAGGAAGGACTGAGGTTATTAGGAGATGAAAATGTTAATAGTTAAAAAAAAGTCAATCCTTTTGGGTGAAGACAGACCGGGGGATTAGTTGCCCCCTCGTGGTTTACCCCAGCTAGAAGAGATTGTAAGCCCTTGTAGGCCCTTGGTAGGCCCTTGTGCCCCAACTGCCAGCTCCCCCCAATTGTGTCTGCTAATCAGCACATCGACGCTCGCTTGCACATGTGCATGGGGGAGTTAAGGCCAGCCCAGTTGTCTAGGGCGCCCAGCCAGCTTGGCCCGCCACTGAGTGGATGCTGGGGCTCATTTATCCCAAGCTTTGGGTTTAGAGCTATGAGTAAGATGGAGGTTAATCATTCAGTGAATGTCACAGATATATCTGCATATCATAATATTTGTTACCATGCACCATCCTTACAGGCGTATCCCAATAATTTTTATAGAAAGTGATTTATGCCAGTTCTTTGCTATTTGTCACCAAGACTTCTTCGTATATATGTATATTACACACACACATATTATATTGGTTTCACATTTAAAGGGATATTAACAAGTTCAGGCGTATCATTCCCCTGACATCCCCAAAAAAAAAAAAAATTAAAACATTTATGGCTGTACAATCATGTGATCTTCCAGTTCAGAATCCCTTTGGCATTTGGGCAGGAGAGAAGAATGATATGTCTAGACTTGTCAGTATCCCTTTATTAGCCAGTGGAAAGGCATTAGTATCTGATGTGGAACTTCACTCACTCAACTGATGCTCCCCATGGTTGGTTACAGGGTTGGACTGGCCCACTGGAACACCAGATAATTCTAAATGTGGTTTGATGAAAAATATATGTCATACAGAATTAACACATTTCGGTGGCGTTACATACCCCCCCACCATGGAAACACGCATACCTTTACTGATCTGTTTTCGATCTTACTGTCACGGCTCCAGCGGCCCCATGAAGGGTAAGGGCCCAAATACATCTCACCATATTAAAGGAGAAGGAAAGCTACAGAAGCAGTTTATTGCCAATAGATTAGTCACAATAGTGCAAGCTATAATGCTATATTTATTCTATAGATTGCTTTACTATACATGAGTAAACAACTCTAGAATCTCTTTGTTTGTTTAGCATAGCAGCTGCCATATTAGCTTGGTGTGACATCACTTCCTGCCTGAGTCTCTTCCTGCTCACTTATAGCTCTGGGCTCAGATTACAGCAGGTTGGGGGGCATGCTCAAGCCCAAGCCCTGGAGGTTAATGCTGAAAACAGGAAGTCTGACACAAAAGTCCATGTGTACACAATAGATGGAAAGAAATACAGTGTTTCTTTTGACAGAGGACTCAGAGCAGCATTACTTAGAGCACTGGTTCCCAACCAGTCGCTCGCGAGCAACATGTTGCTCACCAACCCCTTGGATGTTGCTCCCAGTGGCCTTGAAGCAGGTGCTTATATTTGAATTCCTGGCTTAGTGGCAAGTTTTGGTTTCATAAAAACCAGGTGTACTGCCAAACAGTGTAGGCTACCAGTCCACATAGGGGCTAACAAACAGCCAATCACAGTCCTTATTTGACATCCCCATGGACTTTCTCATGCTTGTGTTGCTCTCCAACTCTTTTTACATTTAAATGTGGCTCACAAGTAAAAAAAGGTTGGGGACCCCTGACTTATAGGGTATAATGGTGTATTTATATAGACATTTCTGATAAAGCTTGCTTAATTTTAGCCTTTCCTTCTCCTTTAAAGCGGAGTATCCTTATAAAGTATGGTAACCCTATATAAAAATCCCTGGTTTAAGTTCTTGCCTGCCATAGATGGCAATATCTATGGTGGCAGCTGTCAAGAACCCAACTGCCACCACAGGTCTTTAGTTTCCGGCTTTCTCTTTGGTCTGTGCCGCGCAGCATATTTACTGGCAGCACACTGTGCGGCGAGATCAAAGGGCCACGTTAGTCAAAGAGTTAATGACATGCTTGAATTTGTAGCCCCCAAATACAGCCTCCAGGAAATGATTACATTTGTAAAGCCCCGCTCCCTTGCCTGGAAAAAAATGGAAGGATTGAATTCATTTTTTCCCCCTGATATTTCTGCTAATAATGCCACACAATCTTTTCTAGAAGTGACCCTTTCACTTCTATCATCTTCATGTATAGTACACCAGGCAAAACACACTGAGAAGCCTGAACTCCCATGAACGGAAAAATATAACAGCACAACAGTCCTCAAAGGGTACATCAAATGTGCCATTAGGGCTTTTAGAAGATATAACGTTCCCAACATGTACGACAATACAGATGAGTGATATTTTAAAAAGGTTTTCAATGGCGACTTTTCAGCCATTGTGCTTTTAGAGGCAGATTTACCCCATGGTTAGAAGCTTTAATTCTGTGCTTGAATAGATTTAGGATTCTCCAAGGCTTACCATAGTGATGTAAATATAGGTTTCAAAAGGAGGCCTAAAGCCTTTACAGAGTCAATTCTACTCCTAATTCTAACACATCTGCTGCTTCTCCCTCTCCCACATGCAAACATGCCACGATCTGAACGGTCCCAACCACACATCTCTCATTGGCAGAAAAAATGAAAATAAACTACTATATATTATATATATATATATATATATATATATATATATATATATATATATATATATATATAGTCAACTACAAGAGGTCCTCTGCACTCAACCCATTATCAATATATTTAAGACAGAGACATTTTTTATATATATATATATACGGAATAATGCCCCCCTATTGTAAAATATAAGGAAGGATATTAAAAGTTATAGAGGAGATCAGGGTACGTTAAGGTGACTTCAAATACCCTCATATTTTACAACTGGGGGTAAATTATTTGTTATAATACACAAGTTTCAGTGAGTCATGTGACACAAATTCCATCATTGACTATAACTGATGACACCAAGTCCTCATATTTCATATTTAACAACAGAGGGTACATTATTTTTTTAAAACGCAATGGTTTCAGTGAGTCATGTGTCGGCTCTTGAGTTTTATATATATATATATATATCTATATATCTATATAGATATATATATATATATATATATATATAGATATATATATATATATATATAGATATATATATATATATATATATAGTGAATAAAGTACCCCCTATTGTAAAATATAAGGATACTATAAGTTACAAAGGAGTTTCATGACCATATACATGGTCATGGAACTCCGAGGTGACTTCATATTTTTTAACAAAGGGTACTTTATTTATTATAACACACAAGTTTCAGTGAGTCATGTGACAGACATGACATCACTAAGCTCCAATTATAACCGATGACATCTCTAAGCACTGTTTATATAGTGAATAAAGTACCCCCTCTTGTAAAATATATAGTGAATAAAGTACCCCCTCTTGTAAAATAAAAGGATATTATAAGTTACCGAGAAGTTTCATGACCATATAAAAACACGAGGCCGAAGGAACTCCGAGGTAACTCCGAGGTAACTTCTAATATCCTCATATTTTACAACTGGGGGTACTTTATTTATTATAATACACACGTTTCAGTGAGTCATGTGACAGCAATGACATCAGAACTCACCGTTTATAACTGATGACATCAGAACTCACCGTTTATAAGGATATAATTTACAGGATATTCATGGCTTTTGTGTATTATAAGGATATTATAAGTTACCGAGGAGTTTCATGACCATATAAAAACACGATGCTGAAGGCCGAGTGTTTTTATACATGTCATGGAACTCCGAGGTAACTTCTAATATCCTTATATTTTGCAACTGGGGGTACTTTATTTATTATAATACACAAGTTTCAGTGAGTCATGTGACAGAAATGACATCAGAACTCACCGTTTATAACTGATGACATCAGAACTCACCGTTTATAAGGATATAATTTACAAGATATTCATGGCTTTTGTGTATTAGGAGGATAGAATTCCCAGGATATTCTTGGTTCTTGTGTATTATAAATAAATATACAATTTATGACAAAACAGTAATTTACACCATCAATATCTAATATGATTATACCCGATGCTTTAAACTAGGCCATGTACCAAACTACCATAGATCTATTTACCACCTAATGAAAATATACTGAATACTATTTAAATATCACTACAGGGGAGTAATGCCACATAAAGCCTATACATAGTAAACAAATCTTAAGTACAGTATACATGAAATTCTACAGCTGCTTTGATAAATAAAAGCAGAGTTCTGCGCATATTTTGGTCTGCGGAGATTACGTTGAATTTATTCCAGTTCATTTTGGTTTAGAGTTCCTCGAGTCAATGCTATAATTATCCAGTGGCGACCAACCAACAGATTTTATCAGGGGAGACGGTGGGGTACATTATATAGTTTGGGATACAAAGTTACTTTCCCAATCTGAAGTTCCTTTTATATAGGAAGTTGTGACTATATATATATATATATATATATATATATATATATATATATATATATATATATATATATATATATATATATATATGGAACACATGTGCCCTCTTTAATGTCACCCTATAGACTGCAGGCACCTACCTTGTCGGCTCCATTCTGTGTTCTATGTATTCTGTGTCTGGAACATGCTAATATATTCAATATACTGGACAATATAATATCCTAAATAGCAATACATTATGTCACTGCATGACAGAATTGCACACTGCCTGGAATATGTTGGTGCTTTATAAGTACATTATTATTAATAATTTACGGTTTGAATCTGAGTTGATGATGAGATGATCTGTACAGTCATTCCTGTCTCCCAA
The DNA here is from genome assembly GCF_017654675.1 of Xenopus laevis. Taxonomy (NCBI): domain Eukaryota; kingdom Metazoa; phylum Chordata; class Amphibia; order Anura; family Pipidae; genus Xenopus; species Xenopus laevis. The sequence goes on along the minus strand of NC_054373.1, from coordinate 43,003,121 downwards.
CCCCATACACTGCCCATACTGAAGGGACATTTTTTCTGCCCCTGATGGGTACATGGCACATTAGAAAACAACAAGAAAATCTACACACAAGGGTAAAATTAAACACAAATACAGGTATGGGACCTGTTATCCAGAATGCTCGGGACCTGTTATGCAGAATGCTCTGGGGTTTTCCGGATAACGTATATTTCCATAATTTGGATCTTCATACTTTAAGTCCACTAGAGAATCATGTCAACATTAAAGGGGTTGTTCGCCTTTAAATTAACTTTTACTATGATGTAGAGAGTGATATTCTGAGATGATTTTCATTTGGGTTTCATTTTTTATTATTTGTGTTTTTTTTTAGTTATTTAGCTTTTTATTCAGGAGCTCTCCAGCCATTTCTGTAGTATGGTTGGTAGGGTCCAAATTACCCTAGCAATCATATACTGATTTAAATAAGAGACAAAAATATGAATATGAGAGGCCTGAATAGAAGGATGTATTAAAAAGTAGCAGTAACAATTCATGTTTAGCCTTACAGAGCATTTGTTTTTTCGATGGGGTCAGTGACCCCTATTTGAAAGCTGTAAGGAGTGAGAAGAAGGCAAATAAGTCTAAAACTATAAGTAAGAAAAAATGATGGACAACTGAAAAGTTGCTTAGAATAAGCCATTCTATAACATACTAAAAGTTACATAAAGGTGAACCCCCCCTTTAAGTAAACCCACTGGTTTTGCTTCAATTAAGGATTAATTATATCTTAGGGGCACATTTACTAAGGGTCGAATATTGAGGGTTAATTAACCCTCGATATTCGACCCTCGAAGTAAAATCCTTTGAATATCGGAGTCGAAGGATTTACCGCAAATACTTTGATCAACGATCGAAGGAAAAATCGTTCGATCGAACGATTAAATCCTTCGAATCGAATGATTCGAAGGATTTTAATCCATCGATCGAAGGATTTTCCTTCGATCAGAAAAAGCTTAGAAACCTTAGGGGGAAGGTCCCCATAGGTTAACATTGGTGCTCAGTAGGTGACGCTGGAAAATTGTTTGGTGCTCAGTAGGTTTAAAGTGGCGAAGTAGGTAGTCAAAGTTTTTTTTATAGAGACAGTACTTCGATTATCGAATGGTCGAATAGTCGAACGATTTTTAGTTCGAATCGAAGTCGTAGTCAAAGGTCGTAGTAGCCTATTCAATGGTCGAAGTACCCAAAAAAAAGTTTTTTTACTTCAAATCCTTTACTCGAGCTTAGTAAATGTGCCCCATAGTGTGGATCAAGTACACAATACTGTTTTATTATTACAGAGAAAAAGGAAATCATTTTTAAAAATTTGGAGTCTATGGGATGAGAGCCTTTCTGAAATTCGGAGCTTTCTGGATAACGGGTTTCCGGATAACAAACCCTGTATATGACACTGCTGGAAGAATAACCCAGTACATCTACCCACGTACTCATATTTTCTCAAGAACCAAGAAATAACCAAGCGATCAAGTGAAATAAAAAGGTACTGGGCTGGATTAGAGAGATTTCTGGTGGGTTAACAGACAGGGCAGCCTTCAGTCTATAGTTTTATTTTCCTATATTGTCTTATATATTGCAAATACAGACACTGCTGTCAGTGGATATTACATTAACAAACAGCTTTATATGTTGGAAAGTAGCTCAGTAGGTTGTTTTCTTTCTTGATACAGTTTTTTGGGTGGTGTTACCCTGTAACCTAAATGAAGGAAGAGTATAAAAGAAGTGGCCACAGAATGAGTGCAGATTTGAGACAAGACCCCTTATAAGCAGCCGGCTCTGGGCTCCAGGCAGCACTAATCTCGCACAATGTCTATAAATGCAGCTGCGGACAACTGTAACCCCCATTAACCCCGGAGCCTGCTGGGAGTAGTAGTTGAACAACAAGTGCAGAAGCAGCAGTAGGAGACGAATGCAGGTGCAGCTGACACTCACCTGGAGAAGTTTTCCTTCCGCCGGGCTAATCTCTGCCACCCGGGCAAATAGTCCTTCCAGGGTCAGGTTCTCTTGTGCCGCCCCGCTCTCGTCCGCCTGCAGCGGGATCACCCGAATCAGCGCCTTCACATCCATCTCTCGTTCCGTGGTGCCCATGGCAGAAGCCACCGCCTGGAGAGTCACCGTGAGCAGCAGCCAGAGGAATGCCAGCTGCAGCCGGGCTCTATTCATACTGCAGCCAGCAGCGGGCACCCATAGTGCGGCTCGCTAGTCCCGGAAAGCCATGGGCTGCTGTGCTCCGCGGGACGGGCTCACCCCCAGGGGAGGGGAGCACACGAACCCCCTTCCATGACAGCAGGGCCTCTCCGGCCTCAGGGAATACAGTGCTCCCCCTCACACACACACTATTTAGTTTATTCCGTTGCTACTCCTGCAGATTCAGTTTAGCTTCTTCTCCCCGTGCCCATTCATTTGTTTCCCTCTGTGCTCGCTCCGCGGTCCTAACCCCAGGGCGGCTCGCTCGCAGCTTTGCACATATCCAGCGACATCCTCCAGAAAGCGATTCCTCCCACCCTGTCGTTCCGACTGTTCCCAGGACACGGAGCCGTCCTTCCCCGGGGAATGTTGCTGCTGCTGTGCTCTACCTGCTGACACAAAGTGAGGGTGGAGCAGCTGCTGGCAACCCCCTCCCAGTGGAGAATGCGGCTCTTCTGGCTCCCACACTCCCTCTGCAGCCGGCCTGACAGATGGCAGCTACAGCCTCTGCGCTCAGCTCCTGTCTCATCTCCACATGTGGCACGTTCTCATGGCAGACTCTCATCTCTACTTCTGACGTCTCTTCTGCTCACAATTATTCCCACCAGATCTCTAGCCTGTGACACCTGCCCATGCACATTGCCCTCTATATAATTATACCCACACCACACTAGTTACCCATAGACACAGTATTGTCACATATGTAATACCCACACAGTACTTGTTACCCATAGACACAGTATTGTCACATACATAATACCCACACTGTACTAGTTACCCATGGGCACAGTATATTGTCACATATATAATACCCACACAGTACTAGTTACCCATGGGCACAGTATATTGTCACATATATAATACCCACACAGTACTAGTTACCCATGGGCACAGTATATTGTCACATACATTACAAGCCCCATTTTCCGTTTTTCAGGGGACCAGAAAAAAATTATGCAAAATCTGTGAGAATGTAAAATCAGGGAAATGTGTAAGTAACTTTTTCTTCAAGTACTAAATGGATATAAGCACAGGAGTCCGTGCTCCGTGCTGTATAAGGAAGACTAGTTAAAAATAAAAGCAAACTAAATTAAAGGGTATTGCCGCTGAAAACCTGTTTTAAAAAAGAAAATATAATTCTAAGCAACCAATGGCTGAACTACCGGGGGAGCAGAGGGTGCGATTGGACCAGGGCCCGCACCCCCTCAGGGCCCCCGGTAGATCAGGAGAAAACTGCACCGGTCAGGGGGTTCTTGCAGTGAGCACCAGGGAGCGATCCGCTTCTTTCTTCAAATGTCCTGGGGGAAGACGCATGCGCAGTAGAACGAAATAGCCAACTTCTTCGTTAAAGTTCGGCTTTTAAGGGACAAAATACCCCTTTTTCAACGTGAGTTCAATAAATGGGGCTTGTGCTGAATATTCTTTTTGCCTATTGTTTTTAATTATGAATAATTGAAGCTGCTCCATCCTTTCGTCATAGACAGGCACAGATTTGTGGCAAGGCCACAAAGGCCCAGGTCTAGTTCGGCATAGATGAAGGGGCGGCATGCTGCCTAGTAGCACATGGGGAACAGGGTCTAGGAGAACAGTTCACTGCACTTCCGGACCCCTCTGCAACTGATTGCGCTTACGCATTGTGGGGAGGGGCGCTTCGCCAGTGAGGCGAGTTGAGGCTGTCGCCTCAGGCTGGAGCGCCCCACTAGGTGCTAGGGGCGGCAAAAATGCCGCTCCTGGTACTTTAAGAGCCAAATTTCCAGTTTACAAACCAGAAATTCAGTTCTAGCGCAGAGAGTGCAGTTAGGCTCTCTGTGCTAGCGTACTGGCCCTCTCTGCCACCCTCGTGGACCCCCCTGGACCCCCTCAGGCACAAAACGGTAAGCGCACGTGGTGGGGGGCGGCAACAACTGCTGCTGCCTCAGGCGGTGAAGGGGTCAGGATCACCCCTGGGGAGGGGTGATGTTAGGACAGTGGATATCTGGCTGTGTGACCCGTCCCAATGCGTGCACGTGATCCTGAGGGGGACGGGATCGCGGGTGCAGGCAGGCAGTGAATGCCGCCAGCCTCGGGTGCCGGCACATTATATTCTGTCCTGGACATAGATAATTGAAGTACCAGTGTATAAACCACCCCCCTTGCTTGCTGTGTTTCTTTAGCATGAGTCCATTATGCATGTACTTGTTTGAGTACCTTTGATTTCCCTTTTTACCCCGTTCAGCTCAAGAAATAACAAAAACCATAGAATCAAACGATTCAGAATATTCCATTGCACTATTGTTAAACAAGAGTATATTGCCTATTTAAGCTGTAGGCCAACTCCTCCTCTACTATAATGCAGAACTATAATAATCCTGTATAAACAAACCATATTATATATATTTAGCAAAAGGCTTTCTTATCTCACAATTCTTATTGACGGCACTCAAGGGGCACTTCTGAATGATGACCTGGCAGATTTGCTGAAGAAATGGCTTGCTAAGTGCTTACAGGTCACACGCTAGTCATAAGCAAGTTGTTATAATACAATATAATACTCACGTTAAACAAATATTGTAGAGAAAGAGAAATTGTTAATCTCATACCTAGTACTGCGTGGCTGAAGTGAATAATTCATTCTTAATCATATAGCGATATTGCCATTAAATATACAATGTAATAGTCATGTCTAAAAGAAGAAAGTTGAGCGTCACATTTTGCTCACAAGAGTAAAGGGTGCTAAAACTGATGCAGGTGTTGCACATATTTCTACTCTCGTCCAAACAGGATCCCTACACTTTCACTAATTGTGTTTGTCCTGTCTTTTCTGCTGTATCACACACAAGCACACCAATAGATGCTGTGGAACCACGAAGACCGACCCTATGGTCTATGCCCCCCTTTTCCCTGGGCCCCCCGCCAACCCCCTCCCCAGCTGCCACAGGGTCTGCTCCTTCTACATCACTGGGGTTATGTCAATAGAAAGTCATTTAAAGGGGACCTGTCACCCAGACACAAAAAGTTGTGTAATAAAAGTCCTTTTCAAATAAAACATATAATTCAATTTTTATTTTTATTAAAGCATTCATAGCTGTAAACACATTTAAAAATCGTAGCTGTCAATCAAATATTGTCTGCCCCTCCTCTATGCCTTAGGCATGGGGATGGACACTGGATCCCCCATTCTGGTGCACAAACAAGATTCTGAGCTGATACAAGGCTTGCCTCAATGACTGAGTCCACAAAATGGCTGCTGCCTGCTTGCTGTAATTATGAATTCCCAGACTGAAGGAAACAAGACTCAAATAATTTTTATAGCGTAATTAAATGATAAAATAGATTTTGAATAGTTTTTTTGGGTGGTCCCCTTTAACTATGAAAAAGTTAGCTTCAGCTTCTGGCTGCATGGAATTATGGGTAAAACTGCATTATGGGCGAAATTTGACCCCTAGTAGAAATGCAAGTGCAGAGGCTTCCTTCTTATCAAAAACTGCAATCATGCAAGAACGTTATCTCAGTGCCCTAAGAAGTTCTGTAACAAAAATGACAACATCTGCAACCAAAATATATACACAACTGGTGGGCTATTTACCAGTGTTTATGTAAATTAGAATGCAGTTGTTGACACAGTTCTGGAAAATACATCTGCATCTTGAGTAAAATATTGCGTGCGATTCTACACTAGCTGCATTTTTGTCCCCAACACAGAACTGAAGTAATCTGTTAAATCTGACAGCAGTTAGCAATGACATATGGGGCTCTTTAACGCTGGCAGGAAATTGGCTCTCTCAAAAATACCTTGTCGGATCTGATTTGAATTCACACAGAGGAAAAGTTGGTCACTAAAAACTGCACCCCAGAGACAAACTGGCCTGGCGGGATACCAGGAAAAAACCTGGTGGGCCGTGGCCTTCTTGTGCCTCCCCAGCACAGATCTGTTCCATGCCGGACACTTTAGGTGCTGCTCCCCTTTCCTCCCCCCAATCATGGCTGTAAGGGAAAAGTCCATGGTACACACAAGGGGGATGGTTTGCAATGCTGGTACGTGGATAACCTCACAATTGGGGCAGGAGGCCTCTTGGTTGTGTGGGATCTGGTGGGCCTAGGGTTGTCACCTGGCCAGTATTTTCATGATCCCAATGTTATTAATAGGGAAAAAAGAGAAATATATAGGAAGGCCGGTATTTTTTTCCAGAAAAGGAGGCAACCCTAGGTGGGCCCTGGACTCTGCAACATACCATGTGTCATTGCTCTTATTCACAGATGTTTTATTGTACATCTATTAACATACATGCTAAGTGCATCAACATTTGTTTGTATAACTTTATTTATAAAGCACTGCAAGGATACACAGTGCTATATGCTATATAGTGTATATGCATTTATATACTTTTTTTTTTTTTTAAAAAATGCTATTGTGTTGTTAAAATTTGAAACTGAACTAAATCAGGAACACCAAACTCATGAACAAAAGCCCATATATAAGGGTCACAGAGATCAGGGCAAGCAGTAGAGGCACATGCATAGGGTCCAAAGTTGAAGGGGCACTTCCAACCACTTGCCCCTAGCTCTGGCTCCCCACGGAGCGTGCACGTTGGTGCGCTAAGGAGCACGCACAGGGGAGGGAGGGATTTCTGAATCTATCACAATCTCTTGGGTCTGTTTTGCCTGCAGTTCTGAATGGCTGGCAGTTGCTAGTGATGTTTGGGCTGGCCCTGAAACCCACGGGACCTGCAGGTTGGGGCTGTTCAGACTGACTTCTGCACAAGATTGCAGGGTTGCAGGCGGGTTCGGGTTGAGCTTTTGCTTCAGTTCTCCCTGCTTGCAACCTTACTGTTCTGGCTTCCGCCTCCAGTTGGCACTTTTTATAGACCTAAGCCTGCGTGCTCCACCCCTTCTGTGATGTCAGAGTGGGGTGGAACGGGTCTATAAATAAGGGTCAGGTGTGGGAGGCAAAGGGACAGGTTAGGTGCAGGACAACTTTTCGTTGACAAACACATCACTAGCAGTTAGACATTGTCACATGTATACTCCACACTGTAGAGCTGATATACTAAGTTGGGTGCTAAATTGCAGAAGTGCAGTTACCAGGTATTTCCATTACTTTTAGCAATCTTCCAAAATAATTGCTTATTGGTTACTTTTGGAAGTGCAGTGTTGCAATTTAATACCTGTCTTATTAAGTTAACCCCTGCGATGTTAATACTGGTTTTGAACTCAAGCTCCCTTTGCAGTCTGGCTCTTCAAAAGGCGCTGTTCTCCTTTAACAAAAAGGAAAAATTTGTGCAATATGCCGCAACAAAAAATGGAAAAAGGCACTCCCCAAAGTAAAACACAATTCGAGTGGAAAAAGTGAAATGTAAATGAGGGAAAATCTCACAATTCACCACACTCTAAGGGTGCAGATTTATAATAAAGGCTACATAATGTGAGTTTCCACAAAAATATTGTTAAAAATACAAAATAATTTTATTAGGAGATGAAAGACGTTCTAATAAAATATTTTTTTAAACAATTATTTCAGGGAAACTCACATTATGTAGCCATTCTTCTTTAAAATGATGTAGAAAGTGATGTTCTGAGACAATTTTCAATTGGTTTTCATTTATTATTATTTGTGGTTTTTGAGTTATTTAGCTTTTTACTCAGCAGCTCTTCAGTTGGCAAATTTAGCAATCTAGGGTCCAAATTACCCTAGTAACCATGCACTGATTTGAATACGAGAATAAAATATGAATAGGCGAGGGCCTGGAAAGAAAGATGCATAATACAAGTAGTAATAATAATAAATGTATAGCCTTACTGAGCATTTGTTTTTCTATGGAGTCAATGAATCCCCTTTTAAAAGTTGGAAAGAGTCAGAAGAAGGCAAATAATTCAAAAGTATAAAAAATGAAGGCCAATTGAAAAGTTGCTATAACATTCTAAAAGTTAATTGAAAAGCAAACCACCCCTTTTACCAGGTAGCTGTATTTTGAACTCTGTGCATGCTCTCTAATGCCATTTTCATGCATTTCATTTATAGTGCTGGTATAATGCAGACAAGTTGAAACCTTGCTGTAGATTTATTTTAGATACATTTTAAACTACACATCTCATTGCATTTCTCTGCTACTTATCACAGGTCAAGTTTACTGCAATAATATGGGGGGGGGTGTACAGGGCAAGGATTTTTAAAGCTGCAGGAAGGAAATAATAGACATGACCTCTCCCATGATAAAGCTCATCAGTGATAAGGCAAGCCACCGTGTGCTCCTCTTTCCCATGCTTTATTGAATCTTGGAATAAATGATATATCCTTTCTTTTGCCCTCTTCTCATCTATAATCAGGTTAGAGATCAGACTGATGTCAGAGGTCAGGAATTCAGCTATTCTCACTCCCTGCCATTATGGGGTTTATGTTTGCCTATGGCCTCTGACCTCACAGTAAGCCATCAGAGATCAATGTTTGTCTTCAGTAGCACAAGGAACAACTTCTAACACTTTGGTACTCTCCCTTTTTTACCTGAACAAATAAAAGCACCCACAAACCCCCCTCGGCAGTGTGTTAAAGGAATAGTTCAGTGTAAAGATAAAAACTAGGTAAATAGATAGACTGTGCAAAATAAAAAATATTTTCAATATAGTTACCAGGAAGTAACCAATCAGTGACTTAAGGGGGGGGGGGCAAATGGATCATAACTGTTGCTTTATGCTAAGGATCAATTGCAAACTCACTGAACAGTTTAGAGTTAGAGAGCTGAAAAGCAAGAAGTAGTGTTCTGGCTATTATGTTAGACACCCACTCACTCCAACCTTTAAACATAAAATTTTTGGTTAACTCACTATATTAGAACAATTTTTTATTTTGCACAGCCTTTCTATTTACCCAGCTTTTATTTTTACACTAAACTGTTCCTTTAAGTAGAAAACCCCACAAATAGAACACTGAGAGCCATACAGTCAGCCTCAGTTAACCTCACTTATCCTTGTCCTTAGATTCACACTGGATGTAAAGCAGCTGTTGCAATAATTAGTGCAGGATTGAATAAATTACCTTCAAACATAGTAACATACTGCATGAATGTAAAGCCCTTATTTAAAAATACAAGCACAAGTGCATAGTTCTAGTTTAATGTATTGATGGTATTTGGAAGGTTGTTGCTTGCATCTGTTCATGCTCCCTTGCAAACTGTGATGAGCGGCAATGCACCCCTTTAGTAAAGAAATATGCACACACTGACTCAAGGGACCCCTGCAGTTACCGGCAATCTGGACCTGCCTGGAGCACATAACTTGCTGGCGCTATATAAATAAATGATGATACCAACACAAATGCAGGGGGGAAATGCATGAATCATGTTCATGGATTAAAAAAAAAGGATGCTAGTTTGTATTGGTCCACTGGGAGCACACTGCAGTAGTACAAGTTAGCAAGCACCCACAATAATGTTGGAATCCTAAGGAAAAACAGGATAAAAAAAGTATGGCAATTTGTGTCCAAAATTTTCACTTCGCACATTTCGATACCTTTATAAACAAGGTTTTTAGTTAATTGTTTTTATCTTGCAGTATTGAAAAACAGTGCCAGGCTAAACTTGTAATCAAGGCAAGTATCTCTTGTCTGGTTACTCGTTGCTGCCAAGGCAAAACCCCCCACCAGATGCAGCACCTTCGTTGCAAGAAGCTACAACCCCCCCCCTCAACTACTGCCATGGACCTCTTCTACTCACTCTTTCCAGAACTTTGAGCAAGACAGATTAAGCAGGAGCTACCATGCATTAATTTGTTTTAATTGTGTCCCCCAACAGCTGTTCTCTAAGCAACTGCCTACTTTAGCTGGTGGCCATACACGGAGAGATCCGCTCGTTTGGTGATGACGCCAAACGAGCGGATCTCTCCTCAATATGCCCACCTTGAGATGGGCAATATCGGGCTGACCCGATCGTGGGCCCTAGGGCTCAACGATTGGATCCTAACAATGGGTAATGAGCGGTCAGATCGCGGGACCACATCAACGAACAGATGCGGTGGAAATCCAACGGGATTTTTAATCCCGTCCGATCTACATCTGCCCGACTTTCGGCCAGATATCGATTGGGGAAGCCCGCCGGAGGGCCACATACACGAGCCAATAAGCTGCCGCCTCAGCTTTTATCGGCCCGTGTATGGCCGCCTCCCAGTTCTGCTAAAAATATCTGCATAGGCAAATCCAATCCCACCAAACCCCCCAGTACATGGAGTGGTATAACTCAGCCTAAAGAAAAATTATTGTGACATTTTTGGGGACTGCTTTTTCTAGCTATTCTTGCAGCTATAATCACAAGACAGATGTTTTAGCGTATCTGTTATGTTACCAGTTGAGGGACTATTGATCACATACTGGACTAGAAATAGGAACTGTAACCAAAGTTCTTTAAACTGACCCATTCTTATAAAGAATGTACCCAATCTAAGGGTCTTTGAAGGTTGTATGATGCCATTTACCTAGTAAGCACTGCTCTGCTTTCATTACTACATATTTAAATATACTGTATATAGTGTGGGTATTAAATTAAATTGGAGACAGTAATGTGCCCTTTGAAAGTACTTCAGACACTATTAGGGCAACTCCATCCAGTAAAGAATTTTTTTTTACTCCCAGTCATTTCTGGTTTATCAGCTGCACCAGACTGCCCTTACTACCTGGACAAAGAACTCACTCCCAGCCCAACCCCTTTATCAAAGGTGATGAGTAATTAATTCCAGTGCTTGTAATGGCTTTTCAGCACACTCTTTTCCACTTTGCTAGGAAGAGCTATGCTGGGGGTAGAATATGTGTGTTTTTTTTCCACATTACTGTATATTGTTAATAAAGTTTTTTTTCCACTTAAAAAGCATCTGTATTCTTATTCCATTGGCTAATATTCAAATTCACAATATATCTTAATATATTGAAAAAAACAATAATTGGCGGAGGTATTGGTTTCCCCCTTCATAGCTGGCATTAGAGTCACAACAAACTATTGAAAACAGATTCAATAAATGTGTCAAAATGAAGTACAAAATAAGCTAGTTACAACTATCTATTAAGATCAAATTCCACAGAGCCTCTCTCAAAGAAGCAGCTTGATGTTTAAAATGGAATTACATAGTTTTATTCTCCTGTAAGCAACTGAGACACTACATCCTTTCACAAAAACAGCAATGTTGGCACACCAAACCCTCCAATTACTTAGAGTAGTAATCAGAAACTGGTTGCTAAATACAGTGTTAGATGTATATAATCATTGGCCTATCAGAACACGTAGAAATACAGTATGGGGCAGATTTATCAAGGGTCGAATTGAAAATTCGTAGTAAAAAAATTCTAATTTCGAGCTTTCGATTAGGGAATAGTCCAAATTTGATTAGAATTTTAAAAAAAATTGAAATTCGAATATTGAAATTTATCATTTATTGTCTCTTTAAAACTATGACTTTGACCATTCCCCATCTAAAACCTGCACAATTTCTGTTTTAGCCTATGGGGGAACTCCTAGAACCAATTAGGAGTCAATTGGTGGAGTTTGAACAATCAAAGTTTTTTTATGAAAATACTTCCAATTCGATTGAATATGATCTTACTTCGAATTTGAATGATCGAATACAGCCTATTCACCCGCAGAAAACAACTTTGATTTTTTTTAATGAATTTTAGTTGGTCTTTTTTTATTCGAATTTTGAAGTTATAAAAAAACTCCCATTACTTCAAAATTCGACCCTTGATAAATCTGCCCCTATATGTCTCTGTTGATAAACGAAACAATTCTTTTACTACCCCTATGTTGCCTCTAACTCATTCTTGGCTATGCGTACGAAAGATTCTTTTGTGTGTAGTTATTAAACTTGTGTGCACAGTTTTTAAACACTGTGTGCTCAGGTCAGAATTATTGAAATAAATTGTGTTTTCACACAAAATTCTTTGTGCGCACAATTTGTTGGCCTCAAAATTTTTGTGCCCACACACAAGCGCACACCTTAGGGTCAGGCCACACTAGGCGTTTTGGGGAGATTTGGTCGCCTGGCGACTAATCGCCTCATTTTTGCTGCGCCCAATCTCCCCAAACACCTTCCCACACTCTGCGCCGGCTAAAATGAAAAAACGCCGGTGTTAATCATACGCAGCGATTCGTTTTCCTTGTGAGGCCTGAAGTTTCCTTGTGAGGCAACTTCGGAAAACGAATCGCCGCGTGTGATTAGCGCCAGCGTGTTTTTATTTAAGCCACGCAGAGTGAGGGAAGGCGTTTGGGGAGATTGGTCGCCACAAAGACGAGGCGATTAGTCGCCCAGTGTGGACCCTTATATTACCCCCAACCCCAAAAAATTATCTCCAATCTTTATAGAACCAAGAACCATCCAAGGTATTTTGCCCTCTCCCATTTTGATAAAGCTCTAAACAGGTGCCAGCAGGTTCTCCCAAATCATAATAAACAATGGGAAGGGGGCACAGATTTGGCTTATGAATTTCCAATATGCACTAGGGACAGATTAATTAACTTTTAAATCCTTAATCATCTTAATCTTAACAATAATAATAATAATCATCATTAATACCATTTTATCCCCACTCGTCTCAGAAAAATATATCCCAACAGATTGTCTATCTGCACTCACTGCCAACAACCGCAAGCCAACTTCTTACATGTTACCTGGTTTTGCCCTCGAGTAAAGCACTGTTGGAGCAATGCCATGAGATGTCTCAATGATAACCTGGCTCCACCTTTTATTATGTCCCCTGAGGTCTACATGTTTGGAATTATAAAATGTTGCTTCCTCAATCCAAAACCAAGATTCTATTTAGAAAGTGAATTCAACTATTCTTCTATGTTGAGGGGAATTTTCATATTTGGTGAAAATATTTTTTAAGTGTTCACTTTTTAGTAAATTTGTATGATGTTGTCAGTCATATAGTCACTTTCAGACATTTTGCAATAACTCTTTGTTTTATATTGTCTTGTGGAATTATTTCGATTTGGTTCTGCAGGTCTCCAGTTTAGAATTTCAGAGCTGAGTTTTGAAGACTGAAATACAGTATAAATAGGAGAGACACCTGAATAGAAAGATAAGTAGTAAAAATAGCAGTAACTATGAAATTGTACCTTCTCATAGTAATCGTTTTTGGCTCATGGGGTGAGTTAGCCTTTGTTTAAAAGTTGGAAACGGTAGAAGAGGAAGAAAAATAAGTAACTATAATAGACTGTATGAAAAATTGATCAGATTAGGACATTTAATAGCATACAGTAATAAATGTTAACTTAAAGGGGTGGTTAGCCTTCAAGTTAACTTTTAGTATGTTATAGAACGGCCAATCCTAAGCAACTTCAATTGGTCTTCATTATTTATTTTTTTATAGTTTTTGCATTAATTGCCTTCTTAGTCTGACTCTCTCCAGCTTTCCAATTTTTTTTTTTTCCAAAATTTTTTTTTAACTCATCTTTCTGTTCAGGCCTCTCATATTCATATCCCAGTCTCTTATTCAAATCAGTGCAGGGTTGCTAGGGTAATTTGTCTCAGAATATCACTCTCTACATCATACTAAAAGTTAACTAAAAGGTGAACAAACCCTTTAATGTCTTTAGAACTCAACTCAAAGACTACATCTGGAGCACTTGGATAACACTTGAACTGGGAACTGGCACTTATTTGACAATGTCACACACTGTAACTTACAGCACTTTAATACCCCTCCGAATTGTGTCTGTAAGTTACACTCCCATTTAGACTGTACGCCCTACGGGGTAGGGTCCACCATCCTTTTGTCTCCTTGACACTGAGCACTTAATCTGTATTGTAATTATATTTTATATTTATGTGAATTGTATTTCTAATAATGCACTTATTGTTACTTATTATTTCAATGACCCCTTGTTTATTACTACTAATTTATTGTTTTGCTTTGCCCTCAAGGAGTACTATACAAATAAAAATATACATACATACATACATCTTGTGTCATAATGCAATGTGACTTTTTATTTAAATGCATTTGCTGAAAACAGTTTAAAAACAACCATATTTATTTGGCCTTTGTTGAACATTATACTGTAAATGTACTAGGGCAGGTTTAACCTTCTTAGCAATACATTTATAAAGCACAACACTAATATTGTTCTGATTAACATTGTCTATGGTGGCAATAGTAATTATCATTACAGGGTTAAAACATTGTAAATTAATACAATATACTTGTTGCATTTTTTAATAAAACACATTTAAATAAGTAACATAAAGTAGAATTTAAATACAGCAATACGGCACAAGGCATTGAGCATACAGTACACAGGCACTTGAAAAACTGAAATGGATGTCATGTACAACTTTGTAGATTCCTGTTATATGTACAAAACAAACGGTTTTAGTAGATATTACTCATTTCATATACCACTCTCTAAAACATGGAATATCAGCGATCCCATATATAAATGCTTTTTTGTAATAATTTAGCTGGTTTGACAATAAATATTAAAAACACTTTATAAATAGCTTAAAAATGAATTAGTGAGTTGTAACATCACAGTTGTTCCATCTCCGAGCAGACAAATGGGACAGATTGTGTACTTTCAATCAACACATGTTATACTGTTAAAGTGTTACAAAAAAGTGACTATAAAGAAGCACTTTGGAAAACTGAATAGGGTGTTACATGCTTTTTGCAGCCAAACTTCCACTGTTGCGATTTTAGTGATTCCATATAACACACAATATAACATTTTCTGTTTCAGATTTGCTGCTATACTGCTATTAACTTGCTATACATTAAAATACTGAATATAGAAAAAATATTTAAAAATGACTTGGTGAGAAACAACAGTGAAATAGAGACACAATGCCAGATATCACCCCCACTACTCTCTATGACAATAGGCTGACAATTAGTGTACTAAAATGTAGGAAAGCAGTTTGTAAAATTTCATAGTAAAGGCTCGTGCTACCACAGACTTCCACTGGATCCACAGCAAAAATTGGTTTGGATTATATATTAAAATATTCCTATACTGCATGGTACTGTATAACATTTACATGCTTGGTATATAGTGATGTGCAGGCCGGCCCGATACCTGCGGGACCCGTGATTCAGTCGGGTTTGGGCCAACCTCGCACCCCCCTGTGCAAGTGGCGGGCAGGTCCACCATCAACTGCCGGCTTACGACTTCTGGCTTTATAGGTGCGCGCCTGCTCGCCCACCCCTTTTGTGAGGTCATCATCAGGGCGGGTCTATAAAGGGAAGCTGGAAGTCGGGCTCTGGCGGGCTCAGGGGGAGGGAGGGCAGGTTAGGGTCAGGTGCGGATCGAGAAAAACCCGACCCACACATCACTAATGGTATAACATTGAACATTTATAAAATAAGAGTTTTAGGACTCAGCTATACTGCAGTACTGCCATCATTACCAGCGTTATCTTTTTAGAAAGTAATGGATGCATAGCTAATGACAGGCATAGGGTGTATACTTTAATAACAAAATTATTCAGCATTGGTGAAGGTAAAACATGGTTCCTGTGCCAAGTGGATGTGTGCTTAAAGATAAATCCTGCATTATTTGGCACTAGAAGCAGCGTTTCACCAAACTGGCATCAGTAACAGGCAGTATAATCCTTCCGCCAACCCTTCTCTGTAGAACACGTCACACTGACAATGTGCCTTTAATTAAATGGGTTGTTCACCTTTAAACACTTTTTCCAGTTCATTTGGTTTCAGACAGTCCCCCAGAAATAGAGCCTTTTTTCCAATTACTTTCTACTGTATTTGTTGCTGTTTTTCTGATATTGAAGTGTAAAATTTCCTTTCAATTTATACATTTAGTTGATACATTTCTAGTGTTTCGTTAAAGGCAACTGTTACAATTGATACAATTGTTGCTGATTTTCCACAGATACTGCTGAGAAATGTATCAACTAAATGTAGCAAATTGTAACTCCTGGATCACTTGAGTTGCCAAACTGAAAGACAGAGACAGGAACATTAAGAAAACTATGAAAAATAAAAAATAGAGAGTAATTGAAAAAAGTCTTTGTTTCTGAAAACAACTCAACAAAAGTTTTTTGAAGGTGAACAACCCCTTTAATCCAAGAAAATTTGAGTATTGAGAAGTTCATATTACTGTAGTCTAAAAGTATAAAACACAGTACATTTTTTTTTGTTTCTTCAGTATGACCAGAGAAACCACAAAAACCCTGCAGAGGATAAAGGACAATGGGACAGATTTACCATTCTAGTTAAAAAATAACAAGCAAGCTAATTCTTTAATTATTTTCCAAATTACTATCAGTTCATAGTACCATGTTATTATTCCTCTGTGAACTACACTGTGTTAATGTTCACACAATGCTTGTCCATTTGGTTAGCTCAGTGCTGCTGATCTCTAACACATTATGATGAACTGACATAAATAGTCAAAGTATTTTTAGAAATCTGCTACTTCCTTAAATACCTCACATTCAGGTTAGGGTAAATAACTGGGGAAAAATATTCAATTACTGGAAATCTCTTTGGAATCCTCAGTTTAAAAAGAAAAAAACGGGTGTAGTTTTTCTGCTAACAGAAGCCCCGGCCTGGGGTATTAGGTAAGTGAATATAATCACTGGGGGGGGGGGGGGCTAACATTTGGCACCCATCAGGGATTATATAAAATAATATATAATGCTATTTATAAAATAAATTTAAATATGTAAGTCTGCCCCCTTAGAATAAAC
Source organism: Xenopus laevis (assembly GCF_017654675.1). NCBI lineage: Eukaryota > Metazoa > Chordata > Amphibia > Anura > Pipidae > Xenopus > Xenopus laevis. The sequence continues at coordinate 42,986,258 of NC_054373.1, read as the reverse complement.
TAGAAACCAATAAATTACTCTGTGACTAAACAAGAGCAACACCATGGTGCAATTGCTTGGCTCCTTCTGATAACGGCTATTCTGGCAATCGTTCCATCCTGCAGGCGACTTCCGCTAAGAGGTAGAGGTCTGTGGACAAACAATGTGTGCAGATTATATACTTCGTATGCATTAAACTAGTAGGTAAGCGTGAACTCTTAATAACAATCATTACATTATGTTTAAACAATAACAATGTCACAAAATACATCAATACAGTATGTCTGTTATTGGATTAGGACCAAAAAAACTGACTGCATTTACATAGAAATAGAAATCAGTTTAAGATTAAAGGGGATGTAAAGGCAAAAAAATAAAATTCAATTTTTACTTTCTTTAATGAATCTCCAATATACTTTAAATAAAAAATGTCTACCGTTTTTATAGAAACCTGACTGTATTCAGTGAAATTCCCCCTTCATTTACTTGCTCTGACAGCTGAGGACAGGAAACTTCAGACAGTCCCTAACTGCTCTGCAGGGAAACAATCGTACTTTCAAATGCACCTGACCTCGAGCAGCTTTGTTTGTTTCCCTGTAGAGCAGCTGGTGACAGTGTAGAAATATGTATCTGTAGACCCAGTGCAGTCTGTATAGTCTGTTTAATTATCATCTTGCTGTATCAGCCTCTATGGCAGAAATTATTTGACTTGTGCTGTTCTAATAATTTAAGACGATCCCTAAGCTTAAACTCCTAGCTGAAGCCCAGACCACACTAAGCATGTGCGTAGTCTTGGTCTTGCAAAGATGTTTAACAAAGTAACAAGACCATGACCCCCTGCTGCCAACTTTGAAAACATAAATCATATGTCTCATAAGGCTTCTGGTGCAATAAGTTCATGTTTATGTTTAGTATGCAAAATATAGCATTTCTAGCATTATTCTATTTCTAGAATTTCTAGAATATTTCTATAAGTACTATAGAAGTAATCTCCAAACAGCATACTGCAAGCATAATGTTAACATTTTGATGTTGTTTATGATGCCTTTACAGTGGGACTGTTAGATATGTACACCTTCAAGGTGGCCATATACTGGCTGACTTTTATGGGATCTTACCGATATGTTCATGGTCCAGACACAAAGGGGGTTATTTATCCAAATCCGATTTTTTAAGAAAAGAAAATTCGATCAAACTAGAATCCATGATTTGACCTTATTTATCATTGAAAAAACTCCAAAAAATCAGTTTGGAAAAAAACTTAAAAAATTTGGGTTTTTGTGAAAAAAAACCCCAGATGCCCAAAATGCTCTAATTTTTTGTGAAATCATTCGAAGCCCCCGATTTTTTCAGATTTTTGGCCAAAACTCAGTGCAGACCATGATATCTTCAAATTGTAAATGGGATCTTTGCCATTAACTTCTAGTGGACCCTGACAGCTTGGAGAAGGAGTATTTTCTAATAAATATCATAAATAATAAATCATGAAAAATTCAAGTTTTGTTTTCCACTAAAAATCCAAATCTTATAGTAATAAAAAAATTAAAAATTTTCTAGTTTTTGGCATTTGGACTTGAATAAATAACCCCCATACTGTGTGATCAGCGATCAGTCACAGATCTACAGCTTCTCTCACTCTCCATCTGCCTTTGAACAAACTAACAAGGTGCATTGGTTAATAAAATATTAAACAGATCAGCTATAGGATCCCAGGTTTGTTTGACCTTTGAGGTGATTAACATGGCCAGCTAGACAGTATGGTCAAATTCTGCCAAGCTGTCAGATCAAAACTAGGCATGTATAGTCAGCTTTTGTTGTGCAGTCTACTCCAATTGAAAGGCTTGTCAGGAGCAAATGACATTACTGACCCACTCTACTGACACACTCTTAAAAGCATTCACCTCTACTTGGAAATAAAAGGTGACTTTGAGCTTTGAAAGTAATTTGGAATTTGGATTTAGTACATATGTAGCTTACATAACTCACTTACCAGGTGCTACTTCCTGGTTTGACAGTCTTTTTGTCCCTTTGTTTTGATTGCTGGGGCCAATTTCCCAATTCTGCATTTGAGCTAATGAAAGTGATGCCTCTGTATTATCTGCCTGTTAATTGCAAAATTAAAAATTGAAACATTACCTATAACTGATGTCACACATTGCAAATGCCGAGGCTGTGCATAATAATGACAGGGTGGAAGGCATCGGATTGGCGTGTGTCACACTAGCCTAAAACAACTGTCATCTTTACAAATCAGATGCTTCAAGCACAGAACATAAACAACATCTGATTTTATTTCTGGTAAATAAATGCTAATTAATTTGTTGGTGCTGCTAAGGTAATGGCACATGACTCCAAATTAGGGATGCACCAAATCCACTTTTTTTGGATTCGGCCGAACCCCTGAATCCTTCTTGAAAGATTAGGCCGAATACCGAACCGAATCCGAAACCTAATTTGCATATGCAAATTATGGGTGGGAAGGGAAAAACATTTTCTACCTTGTTTTGTGACAAAAGGTCACACAATTTTCCTCCCCACCCTTAATTTGCATATGCAAATCAGGATTCGGATTCGGTTCGGCCGGGCAGAAGGATTCGGCCGAATTCGAATCCTGCTGAAAAAGGACGAATCCTGGCTGAATCCCAAACCAAATCCTGGATTCGGTGCATCCCTACTCCAAATGATATCTAGCTTGTTTGCCATTACCTTTATCCATTGTACCTGCAAGGCACTACATGTGTGACACTACCTACTCTTTCCCATGTACACATAAATATAAACATGCACACACACACACGTCACACCCACACATACTGTACTAACTCATTTTAATTTCAGATCCAAAACTCACCTCTGTTTTCTTGCAGTCAACAGGATCCAGCTCAAGTTTTTTTGAGGACAAGAAATCCACTGGAATTGAAGACTGCATAAGAGGGTTCTGCAAATGTACAATAATAAACTTGTATAACTGAAACTGTATGGGCATGTGTTTTTACATAGTAATAGTATAAATATTTGATCCAAATATTATCTTAATAAATGTATTATCCGTTACTCTATATTGCACTAATATATTAAGTAACATTTTAGAGAGATTAAGGGTTATTGGTGAAGCTTAAAGGGGAAGTATCGTTCTGTACCGTTTATGAAATAATCATTATCCCTCTCTCAGCATCTGTTTCTCCTCATTCTGCCTTTATGCAGCAGTTGGGTGTCAGATGATCCAATATATGTTATACATAGCAGATGTATTAGAGCTCACTAAAATAACTGATTCCAGTACAAACAAAATCGAACAAAATAACGGCCTTTTGCACAAATTCTGCATATAGAGAGACAGGATTTCTGGTGATTTTAATAGAGTGAGCTCTAATACATCTTCTAGGCAAAAGGAGCCCTCCTATAACATATATTGGATCATTCATCTGACACCCAACTCCGGAATGAAGACCGAATGAGGAGAAACAGATGCTGAGAGAGGACTAGTGAAGATAAACATGATTATTTCAGAAACCGTACAGAATTTTTAATTGATTGTATTTAGAAAGTATCTTATTTCAGTATACTTAAGCTAATATTAACTTTTCATTTTCTTGATAGTGCCCCTTTAATGTAAAGAGAAAATTAGCCCCGCCCCCAGGGGTGGATATGGATTTTTTTAAGTAAGAAAAAAAAGAAGTGTTTAGGTATATACTTTGCTTAAGCCAATTTCCTTACCACAGGCAAGTACGCAGCTCAGCAGTGCAGTAATTGCTGCCTGGTTGGTTGAAATACATTGGGGGTGCCAAATAAGGGCTGTGAGTGTATATGTGGTAGCCCTATGTGGACTGGCTGCCTACAGGAGGCTCTGTCTGGCTGTAAACCTATTTTTTATGCAACCAAAATGTGCCCCCAAGCTGCTTTGAGAACACTGAGAACAGAATCCAAGGGGTTGGTGAGCAACATGTTCGCGAGCCACTGATTGGGGACCACTGTTCTAGACTCACCTCATCTTCCGTGGAGTCATTTGAATCCTGATCAGACCTTTTTGGGGACAGGATATTCATGGAGTTTGGTGACTGCCTAGGAGGGGTCTGTAAAACATGTAAAACTAACTACAAAGCCATTTATGAAATGTAATTACAATTACTCATATTGGCTTTCAGCCTGGTCCTATTGGTGTTCATATACAGTATATTCTGCATTTATGTAACAAAAAAAGGATATCTGCCAAATATTGCAACAGTGATATAAAATAATAGATTCATATAGCCATTATCGGACATAATTTTCTTACTCAACCTCCTTATTCAAATTCCCTGTGTGAATCATCACTTTAGTTCTCTTCTCATTTCTAACTAACACTATTGAGTGACAGAACTGACCCCTTGTGTATCTTAGGCGTTCCGACCAATTGGCCACCCAGAAAAGAAAGTTGGCACTCCTGTTACAAATTCATGATATTAGCAGTGTAAAATAACCAATATTGTGAAAGCTAAAAGAAAAAAAATCATAATTTTATATTCATTTGTTTAGGGTGGGTGTATTTCCTCTTTCAAACAGGAACCACATTATGTATGGATACACCTCCTTACTGTACATCTTACATTTCTCATATACTTGTCTTTTATTTAGGTGGCTGAAGGATAACATTATAAAGCTGATTATCTATGAACAAAATGCACAATTAACTGGTATAATAGCCCCACTTGGTAAACTCATCTGAGCAGATGCACTTGCAATAATTGAGAGATCATGGTAGAGAAGAAACCACAACAAAATAACTTGCTGAGCAGACTGTGAGGTTACATTTAACAATGAGATAAATCTAACTTGTAAAGGACTAGAATAAGTGGACTCACTGAGGGGTTGCAATTATTTGCCAGCAAATCTAGGTGCTGTTTTTCTGCCCAAGCTAATGCAAATAACACCCCACAATCTGGAGAAAAAATGAATGAAGCAGGGCAACCATGTGGAGGTGCAGGAGCATGTTTGGACGCAGGTACTTTAAAGAATTGTCTCAAAATGAGCTGCCCATTTTATTCATTTTAAAGCACCCACACTTAAATAAAAACAAATCCTATAAAAAGGAACCTGCAGAACAAATGCAGGGATCCCCACCTGCCTGCTAAGATTTTTGTCTAAATTTTACTTCTTTTTAGCAATTCCCCCATTTTGATAATACATTCCTGTGTGATAGTTTCTCTAAACGACTTCATAGTACAGAAACACAAACCTGAAAATAGCCATAAGGTAAACTTGTGGTGGCAGCGGAGCTGGCACAGCCTATCAGAGGGTGCAGGTGAGCTGGATATGTGCAGCACTGGAGATATGCTGGAAAAAGAGAACAAGCCACTAAGTGACACAGAGAGACTACACAATCTACTTCACAAAGAAACAAACAGTTTTACATAAAATGAAAAAACATATAACCGAGAAAAAGAGTCTTTTCATATATATTATCATAATATCTGTTTAAAAAGACACAGAAATTCAAAATTATTTGATTATACATAACCCTGATTGATTTGAGTTATTTGTTGAAGAATCAAACATTTAGAACACCTACAGTAAGGGGGTGATTTATCAAAATCCAGATTTTTCTTATTTTTTAAAATAAAAAAGTCTGACCAAACTAGAATCCACGATTTGACCTAATTTATTATTAGAAAAAGCATGATTTAATCGAATCAGCGGAAAACTCAAATCATAAGTTTTTTTAGGGATTTACTGAATACACTATTTTGTATTCGGCCGAACCCCTGAATCCTTTGCAAAAGATTTGGCCGAATACTGAACCAAATCCTAATTTGCGGTGGGAAGGGGAAAACATTTTATACTTCCTTGTTTTGTGACAAAAAGGCATGCAATTTCTCTCCCTAACCCTAATTTGCATATGCAAATTTGGCTGAATCCGAATCCTGCTGAAAAAGGCTGAATCCTGGCTGAATCATGAACTGAATCCTGGATTTGGTGCATCCCTAGTTTTTTTCAGAGGTTTTTCCCAAATCTTACAATTTTTTCGGGCTTCTTCCCGAAAAGCCTGAATGTTTTTGGATTTTGCCCACAATAGTTGGATTTTCGGGCTAATTCCAGTGCAGACCACAGAAACTTTCAAATAGTATAGGGATCTCTCCCATTGACTTTTATACAATCTTGGCAGGTCAGAGATGGCGGATTTTCGGATTCTGATTTTTTTGTAGCCTCGGGCTGTAATAAATCTCGAAAAAGTCCAATTTTTTTTCGAGTTTTTAGCATTCTGACTTTAATAAATAACCCCCTAAAAGTGGTATGTTTATAAACAAGTGATTCAATGTTCTATAATAAGGAAGCAGCATTGCTCACCTGTTGGACAGAGGACTGGTGGGTATGGGGCGCTGGGTGAAATAAATGTACTATACTCCTGTTCTGCTATTGTAGACAAACCCTGCAGGGCAAGGACAGAGGAAGCAATGAGTACATACGACCTCAGTTAAAATGATCAGATAGTTGAAGAAGAAAATTCCCGTTGTAGAGGAAGATAATGCACACTGCACCTGAACTGGCAGCAGGCCCAAACAATGATCCCTTGTTGTTGGAAAATTGATATTGCTGCTTGAGGGTGGGGAGTAGGAGGGATTTGTAGTAGTATTTTCAAGTAGCAAAATCTGAGATTTAGGTTCATCCATCTCTGGACCTGGAATTGCACCTGTATAAAAATATATACAGAATCTTATTTATTATATCTATATTAAAATAAATGTGCATACTGTTTTGCCTTTATTCTTTCACAATACGCTAAGGGCTCTGCTTCAGTACATTCAGTTAGATGTGCCACTCTTTCCCAATATCGGGCAGGGTGAATGCTTCAGATTGGAGAGTAGCTTAGTGGGAAACAGCCTGTAGTGAGTGTGTAATCTCAACTAAACAGGACAGTGTTAATTAATCCTACTGAACTCCAGAATTGTTTTAGGAAATTTAAAAATCCATCTGCATCCTGTGCACTGTGTTGCACTTATCAAATCTTTGTTTTTTATGTGGCTTTAATGTGATGGACAATGAATGTATTAAAGTTTTACTATGTACTTAATACAATAAGGAAGTAGCAATGCTCACCTGTTGAACATAGCACAGGTTGGTATGGCGCTCTGGGTGAAATAAATGCACTAGACTCCTGTTCTGGTCCTGCCATTGCAGACAGATTCTGATGGGGGAGGACAGAGGCAGCGATGGTTGTGAATTACATATGACTTTAGAAAAAACTGTTTTTATGAAGATGCAGAGACTCACAGTTTTAAAAATAATGCACACTCTACCTGTACTGGCAGCAACCCCATATACATACTCCCTGTCGTTTGAGATACAGATGTCTCATCTATTTGCTTAAATGGAGGGGAGAAGGAGGGATTTGAAGAAGGATTTTCATGTTGCAAGGCGTGATGTTTAGGTTCAGCTGTCTCTGGCCCTGCAATAGAAAGAAAACATATATAAACAATAGGGATGCACCGAATCCAGGATTCGGTTTGGGATTCGGCCTTTTTCAGCAGGATTTCTATTCGACCGAATCCTTCTGCTCGGCCGAACCAAATCCTAATTTGCATATGCAAATTTGGGGTGGGGAGGGAAATCGTGTGACTTTTTGTCACAAAACAAGGAAGTAAAAAATGTTTTCCCTTCCCACCCCTACTTTGCATATGCAAATTAGGATTTGGTTCGTTATTAGGCCGAATCTTTTGCAAAGGTTACGGGGGTTCGGCTGAATCCAAAATTGTGGATTCGGTGCATCCCTAATAAACCATCTAATCTATAATAAAAACGAATTCTTTTTTTGTCTTTATTTGAGGGCTTTATTGTATTAGGCATGCTGTTTGATACTTTTCCATGGACTAAGAAATGCAATGTGGGTGCATGTGGCAATGTGGATCCTTTTCATTGGAGACAGCAGCCTAGTGGGAGGTTGCCAATGTTGAGTGTGTTATCTGGAAAATAATTAGTTTTTTTTGCTGACCCTGGGCATGGTCCAACCTTGAGTTGAGGATTTCAGGTTTCTAGATAAAGCTTTCCATGGCAGTGTTGCATGCAGCATAATGACAGGGTGCTCAGTCAGCTCAAAATATATACATTTATACTGCCATAGCTTGTATGAACAGTGTGTCTTTTTTGAGGCCCTTGCGTTTAAGAGCCTGCTACATTGCTAATTAAATGCCTAAGCGTTTTCTTACAGTGGCATATAAAAATGTGCATGATATTTTTGTAAACCCTAATAAGAACCAAGAAAGATAACCTTGGCATATGGTAAGCTACAGCAGTATGTTCTATACTATTAAAGGGGTGCTTCACCATTAAGTTCATTTTTAGTATATTATAGAATAACCAATCCTAAGCAACTTTCTAATTGGTCTTCATTATTTATTTATTATAGGTTTTGAATTATTTGCCTTCTTCTGACTCTTTCCAGCTTTCAAATGGGGGTCACTGACCCCATCTAAAAACAAATTCTCTGTAAGGCTACACATTTATTTTAATTGCTACTTTTTATTACTCATCTTTCTATTCAGGCCTCTCCTATTCATATTCCAATCTCTTATTCAAATCAATGCCTGGTTGCTAGGGTAATGTGGACCCTACCAACCAGACTGCTGATATTGCAAACTGGTGAGCTGCTGAATAAAAAGATAAATAAGTCAAAAACCACAAATAATAAAAAATGAAAACCAATTTGAATTGTCTAAGAATATCACTCTCTACATCCTACTATGGGGTAAATTTATCAAAGAGTGAAGTTCCGCCACTAGAGTGAAATTCCGCAGCTCTCAATTCATTTCTTTGGGATTTTGAAAGGCATATTTATCAATGGGTGAAAGTGAAAGTTCACCCTTTGATAAATACGCCTATAAAAATCCCATAGAAATGAATGGAGAGTGGCGGAATTTCACTCTAGTGGTGGAACTTCACTATTAACTTCACTCTTTGATAAATATACCCCTATGAGTTAATATAAATGTGCCCTTATCTCGACCCCTTTAAATTTTCTGTTCTCAAAGTAAATTAAATCCCAAACCACACAACTCACCCTGACTGTACAGATTTTTATGCTCCCCAACTGCACAGGTACATAGCAAGTTTAAGCGAATTTTTGGCCGAGACTTCACCTCAAGACCTGCTGCTATTTTGGCCTTGTTACTGCTGGTCAGCCTCTTGATATTGACCAAGAATTCTGGATGTTCCTTTTGGAAGTTGGGATTGTGAAAAACGTGAACCCCACCTTCTTCTTCTGGGTAACAGGGTTTGCCGTCAGATTTCTGCACCTTCCTGAAGCCATACAGGTTCAGCTGGCGGATAAAGCTCTCAAAGTTTTTGGTTTTGAAAGGATCGGTCTCTTCTCTGTGCGGTATCTCGGGGCAAAGCACCTCAGACACAAACATTTGCTTGGCCACAACAACATTTCTCCCAGCATAATCCCAGAATATTGACTGGTAATGGGGGCTGTTTACAATACGCCACAATTTAACAACAAAACTATTGAAGTTGAGCTCCACAGTAGGCTTGGGCTGCTCTCCTTCCATTACCTAGCTAAGATGCCAAATTGAGAGCTGGAGGCAAGTCTTGACGCCTAGAAAATAGATTTAGCCAACCTGTGCACTAACTATACCAGGAACGCAAGCAATTGCTTGTCTGTACTAATCTACAGGTAACAGGTCTGTCCCACTTAATGTGTGGCATCAATTGCACAATCTCTTTATCCCTAAAGATCTTTGGGAATTGCCTGGAAATGGGGATCCCCAAACAATTCTGACACCAGCTTGAATTGCCAATGCCCTGTCACTGTACCACTCTGTATCTAATCCCACACACAAACAAATGGTAACCTTACTGCGCCACCTGCCCTCTCTCCCACCTATAACCGTCACAGGTCCTACCGCAAGGGCCGGCAGATTTAAATTCCAGCCAATCACATCTCGAGTTGTCCTGGAATGTTGCGCAGTACCTGCGCCTTTGTGGCGGATGCTTTCTAAAGCGTCACTGAACCGCGGGACTATTACTTCGTCTTTAACTGGGAATATTACCAACAATCATCATAATTTAGGCTCCCACAATGCTGACGGGATATCATATTTCCCATGTTTTTGACACAAATTAGGGCTCCTGCACATTGGATGTTGCCGCCGATTTGCGAGGAACCTACCATGTGACTCGCTCTGCTGAAAGACTGACCAATAAGGAAACGTGGAGCGCGAGCAGAGCCAGGTCTCAGGTAGCTGACAAGGTAAAGTTTATGTCAGGTTCGGTTTGGTGTGCCAGAGTCTTAGCGGACCAATGTATTTGTGGGCCCAAGTGAAGGACCCCTCCTACTTCATTCACTGCCTCCCCCCCAAACCTTACTTACTTGGTCTGCACCCAAATGGGACCCAGGTAGATTGCACGCCCCTGATACACCTGCCCATACTCCATGATCCACCCAAGAACAGTCTCACTTTGCAAATCCGACGTCACATATCTCAGATTCTCAGCCCCACCCTTACATGGGGCTCCTGACAGGACTCCCCTTACCCCCTATCCACCCTATACCTCCCAACTGTCCCTTTTTTGGAGGGACAGTCCCTCTTTTGACAGCTCAACCCGCAGTCCCTCATTTGTACTGGAAAGTCCCTCTTTTCTCTGCACTGAACAGCCAGAAAAAGAAACAAAGTTTCTCACTTAATTAGCTTTTAGCAGAGAGCCCAGAACAGCTAACAGGTGCAAATAAGATACTTTGTAACAATTTTGAGACACATACAACACAGTTTAGATAAGGAGAAATATTTTAAAACTTTCATAACCTGCCAAATTTTGTAAAACAAACATGGTAATTAGGGGGTGTGGCCACAGAAAGGGGTGTGGTCAAAAAATGCTGCGCTACGTGCAGAAAAAAAAATTTTGTCCCTCTTTTTACTTCCAAAATGTTGGGAGGTATGCCACCCCTATACTTGAGAATAGCCCTGGAGAGCCCACATTAGTGTAAAAGTCCATGCTAATGTCCCAGCAGAGCAAAGGCAAAACCTCTAGTTTAGCAGTAGAGCAAAAGCAGAGCCCATAGTAGTTTAGCAGCAGAGCCCATAATAGTTTAGCAGTGGAGCAAAAGCAGAGCTCATAGTATTTTAGTAATAGAGCCCGTAGTAGTTTAGCAGTGGAGCAAAGGCTGAGCCCATAAAAGGGCGCATAACCAAAAAACATGTTGTGGGAATAAAGCACTGATTGCAGCCTCATGGTTCTTTTCTCAGTAACCTAAACATTAAGCATATGCAACTACACCGGTGGCAGGGGTGTATATTGAGGAGGAGTATCTAAGCTGATCCACACTTGTTAACCACTGGTTTTTGCAGAGCCCATAGTAGTTTAGCAGCAAAGCAAAGGCCTATCCAATTTGAATAGGCAAATTAATGTTTTGATTCAGTTTGGTATTTTGCTGAATACAAAAATGATAAATTCAGCACATGCTATATCTTTCGGCTTTGAAGTTGCCATTATGTATACTTTCAGGAAATAATATTGTCTGTGATGTTGCAGTAGCTAGGACTGGGTTCTGCTCTGACTGACAGATCGGTGCATCACTGAATTGGAGTCACACCTTATTGTACTAAAGATGATTTCATGAGCAAATCAAGAATTATTGCACCTAGCTGCCATACAACAACAAAAACACCATTGAGAAAATACTGTTAGGTGTCACTGTCCAATTCTACAGACTTTTTTCACTGTGCAACATAAGATATCAAGTTCCTGTTGGGTAAGCAGGCCTGGGCAGGGGCCACAGATCCCATGAGGACCAGTGCCTACCAGGTTTTTTCTCTGTGTCTGCTGTCCCAGGCAAGCCCTGGTAATTCAGGCCTCATTTTATCCTGTGTAGATATAAGAACAGCAGTAAAATCCAGGTCCCACTGAGACAAATTCAGTTACATTGAGTAGGAGAAACATCAGCCTGACAGAAAGCAGTTCCATCCTAAAGTGCTGGCTCTTTCTGAAAGCAGATGACCAGGCAAAATTACCTGAGATGGCTGCCTACACACAAATATTAAAAATTGAAAATATTAAAACTGAAATTTTATATTGTAGAGTGAATCATTTGCTGTGTAAACAGTGTAATTTAGAAATAAAAAAATACATCATAAAAATCATGACAGAATCCCTTTAAATATACCCAATGGCATCTTTTCCTATCCTACCTGAAATTTTACTAGTGGCAAATATTTCCTATCCCAGGTACCTGGCTGGAGATTGGGCACTTTGTGGTCCATGCTCCTATATTTATTAGTTGAAAGTACATATTGAATAAGACTACTGAATGTGAAAAGTACAATGCCATAAAATAAATAAATGCTGCTTTTATGTGGTGCTTTAGTTGCTCTATGCAATAGCCAACCATTTATGTATTTTGAAGCAGTGGCCGTCTCCTAGCTGCATGCACCCTCCTACTCAGTGTCTGTGGTGCTCAATAGATAGTGTTGATAGTTTCTTGACTTTTAACTGTAGAAAAGTAGACCGTAGGTAAAGTTAACCCTGTAAAAATGAAAAAAATTAAAATAAATAGGGATGACTGGCATACTTAAGCATATGTACATAGTGTTGTACTGGGGTACCTGGAGCTCACCAGAGAACTTTACCACAAGGGTCCAACAAACATATACTCACACCCACCTTAAAATTTGCCGTCTACCACCCCCACTAAGTACATGGATGAGCAGGGTCATCTCAACCAGATATAGGGCTAGATTAAATTCACTGAGAAAAAGTAATTTTATGGTTTATAATCTGAAAAGTCATGGACTAGATTCAATGTGAGGGGAACATTTTTTTCTCCAAATTCAGTTCCAGTTTTTTCTCAAAATTTTTTTCCCAGAATTAAATCTGGCCCATAGGGTGAAAGAGAAGCTTTGGGCTTCAAAAAAAGAAAACCTTGCCAAACCTGCCCACACATCTCAGACATGCCAGTGACATCAGAGCAACTTTAACCCCAGACATGGTAGCAACATGACTGCAGACAATTCCTTCACATACAGTGTTCCAATGCTGCTGCAACAGAAAATTATATTTTCGTTACTTTAATTTTTTGGTGTTCCAGATCGTGGGGTCCACCAGAATTTTTCGAGGTATCCCAGTAGGCCAGTCTGACCCTAGTAGTACATATAATGAATCAACGATACCTGCTTTTTATAAAGCTGAAGGTTTTTAAAGTGCTGTATAGAAAATATACTGTGGTGTATAATACGGGGTGTAGAGAATCCTAAAGTAAAGGGTGCCATTCCAGAAATGGAATATCCAAAGTCGCAATGGGAAGACACTCAGATTATTATCCATTATTTATATAGTGCTGAAATGACACAATTACCCAGTGTTTTACACTGTGCGATATAAATATTAACTTTCATATCTTTAATCATTTTTATAACAGTGCTCTGTGCTATTTAAACCTTGGGTATGTAAAAAAACCCGTTCAGTTGCTTTTATCGCATGTCTTGCGGCTTTCCAATGTTTATTTTATTGCGGGACATGTGATAGGAATGAGCGGCATGTATGAAATAACAGCAGTTTACATTTTAGAAATATTTAGAAAAAGAAAACCATATAGAGTGGAATCATTAATCAGATCTGCTGCAACCTCAGCTGGAAGCCCCACTGGATACTTTTGCTGGGGAAGGGTGAAAGTCTAGAACTAATGGTTTATGATTACCATTGGGTAATCATAAATAGAAAATTCTAATTTTAAAAAATAAGGGCCATCCCCTGGGATCGTACGATTCACTGTGCACACAAATAAACCAAAGAAACCATACTTGTTAGGTCACTTGAGCCTATTAACAGACAGAGTTCTGACTTTTGCTTCAACAGTTGTAGTATTTCTGTTCAGATGATCTCTGAGGCAGCACACAGACCATCACAAAATGGTGGCTCAAGGCAAAAGATGTAAAAGGGCAAAATTTACTTAAATATATAGACCAGTTTGGTAAGATTCTTTAATATGCCACTTAATATGATGTAACTTTCTGTTGTGTTAATTTTGGAGGTACAGTTTTCCTTTAAGGGAACAGTAACACCAAAAACCGAAAGTGTATCAAAGTAATTAAAATATAATGTACTGTTGCTCTGCACTGGTAAGCTGTGTGTTTGTTTCAGAGGACTACTATAGTTTATATAAACAAGCTTCTCTGTAGCCATGGGGGCAGCCATTCAAGCTGCTGGAAAAAAAGGAGAAAAGGTACAGGGTACATTGCACATAACAGATAAAACATAGGTGTATTGGACAGAGTTTATATAATTTGTTTTCTGGATAACAGGTTCCAAGATAATGGATCCCATACCTGTACAATTAAAGAAAGTCAGGCAAGGGTTAGTTTGGAGACAACTTTAAATTGAATTAGGAAGGGGAGAAAAGAGACCTTTTGAGGTCAAGATGATGATGATGGTTATGTTAGGGTATAGGTGATCATCCAGGTCTTATACTTAATGGGCTGTAGGGATTTTAGGTATTGTAGGAGACATGGATTGTCTAGTGTTACTAGATTTCAATTATTATCCAAACTCAACACACCACTGCAGGTTTGTTTCATGTGATAGAGGTGCAGGGAATCAAATTAGCAATTTTTTTTTAATATTACTATTTATTAACTGTTTTACATCACTCTCCTGCCATGTCGTGCCTTATATTACCCAGAACTTTATTGATGCTTCTGCCTTTTGCCATGATCCACCTCATATGATCTGCTACTTGGTTGGTTCATCCCTATAACTAGGTCTAAATGAATTTTATCATTATAAAACTTGATGTTCTCCATTGGCTGTATAGACAGTCAGATTTCCTCTGGCATCTTGATCGGTCTCAATGGCCTCAAACAATGACTTGAAATTACCAGCTCCGAAACCCTGAAAGATAAACGCCAATATTTTAATTGTTTTAAATATACTTTTTTTTAATTATCAAAAGTGCTTTCGGGTGATGGCACATAGAACACTTTTTCTGACAGCTCAAAACTGCCTGAAATTGTTGGACAATTTGAGGCTAACCCTCCTGCTGCTGCACCCTCACCAAACCCCTCCCATACTTAATTTTCCTTTACTTGGATGAGTGCAAGTAGTCAGGGTTGGACTGGGCCTACACCAGGAAAAAACCTAGTGGGTCCCCACTGATGCAGAACTGCTCCCCTTCTGATATCATGTGCACTAACCTCTTGCCAGACCCCAGAAAAGAAAATAAGGTACGTGCCAGTGGTAGGACAGGGGGGGGGGGGTCGGATGATTTGTGACTGGGGTGGAAGCTTGCACAGGCCCGGATTTGTGGCGAGGCCACAAAGCCCAGGCCTAGGGCGGCATGCCACCCAGCCGAATCCTGATGTGTATGGGGAATGCGGCATTCCCCAGTGTTATTAAGCGCACTTGCGCGGGGAGGGGGAATGGTGCGCGCCTATATCGGGCGCTAGGACCCAGAGGCCTCTGGGGGCCCGGGAGAGAAATCCATTGCTGAGCTTGCAACTGGGGTGGGCTGCCCAGGTGGTTATGGATGGGGGGCCCCCGAGCGATTATGGCTGGGGCACAGGGCTGTGGCCTAGGGCCCCCCAGCATTAACCACCCGGGCAGCTCACCCCACCTGGGCAGTTATGGCTTGGGGCCCGCGGGGTTGTGGCTTGGGTAACCAGTCCGATGCTGTACACAGTGTAAAATTGCACTTTGTACACTAGGACTGTGGACACACTTATAGGGCACATATATCAGGGGTGATTTGATTTTCGAGATTGATCATACATACTGGCCCTTTAAGAACTCAAATTCGACTATTCGCCATCTAAAGCCTGCCGAATTGCTGTTTAAGTCAATGGGAGAGGGGGATCAATTTTGAGTTGTTTGTAGCCTTCCTGACATTCAAGTTTTTTTTTGGAGAAAAAACTCAAATCGAGTTTTTAAAATTTAAATCAAATTCAATTCAAGTTTTCAGGTGAATTCTATTCATCCCAGTTTTTTTTTAAATAAATATAGATTGGTCAAATTTCGAATTTATAGGAGTTTAGGGGAGTTTTTAAAAACTCACATGAATTCGAAATTCGACCTTTGATAAATGTGCCTCCCCGTGGATTGTCTGGTTTCCTCCGCAAGAGTTTTTTTTAATAATGGCAGAGACAAGCGGATCCGCTCTTATGTGCACACACTTATATCTCCATTGAAAGGCCAAGGGGTAAATTTATCAAAGAGTGAAGTTCTGCCACTAGAGTGAAATTCCGCAGCTCTCAATTCATTTCTATGGGATTTTGAAAGGTGTATTTATCAATGGGTGAAAATGAAAGTTCACCCTTTGATAAATACGCCTATAAAAATCCCATAGAAATGAATGGAGAGTGGCGGAATTTCACTCTAGTGGCGGAACTATTAACTTCACTCTTTGATAAATATACCCCCAAGTGTTAGCCTGCGCGGAGCTGCATGGAGTGGAAATTGCATGCAGTCACAAATTGCCTGTGAAGGAAAGCTGTGGAGCTTAGTATGCCCTTGACCTAAAGCAGTTTAAAAAAGAAAACTGACATTTTGACTTCTAAATTTACCTGGGGTAGTAGATTTAGCTGAATAAACTTAATAATGCATAAAAATATGAGGTGCATATAAATAAATAGTGGTGCAAAAAAAGCACTTGACTTCTGACTCGTGCTGCTTCTGTAAATGTCTTATTCCTTTGATTATCTGTAGGTAAAGAACAGAATTCTGCTGAGCTGAGAATATTATAATGTAATATTAGCTCTGATAATTGCCAGACACACTCAGGTGCCGATTTGTCAAATGTCAGAAATCCCAAACGATTTCCTGTAGTTCAACATCATCCCCATTTATCAAAACTTTCCTAATGTGAGTAACATATTCCTGAACTTTTTAAAATATTGACACATTTATCTCAGAGGATAACTGTGTCAATTGAACTTGTTCTACTACTTCAGCAACTGAACATCATTCTGATCCTTCTACGAACCAAAACACGCAGTTGAGCTTTAAAGTCACACGATCAGTGGGTGAAAGTTAGAATTCATTATTTGACAAATATACACTTAAATCCCATAGGAATTAATAGACGGTGAATGATTATTTTTCTGTGGTGAGCTGTAATCTCACAGTAACAGTAACATCAAAAATGCAAATGTTTTAAAGTAATAAAAATATAATGCAGTGTTGCCCTGGTAAAACTGGTGTGTTTGCTTTAGAAACACTACTATAGTTTATATAAATAAGCTGCTGTGTAGCAATGAGGGCAGCCATACAAAAGAGAAAAGGCTCAGGTTACACAGCAGATAAGCTCTGTAGAACATAATGGTGTTATCTGTTATCCACCATTTAACCTGTGTCATATAGCCTTTTTTCAATTTCCATTATTGCTACACAGCAGCTTGTTTGTATGAACTATAGTAGTGTTTCTGAAGCAAACACATTAGTTTTACCAGTGCAGGGCAACACTACATGATATTTTCATTACTTTAAAACACTTTCATTTTTTGGTGTTACTGTTCCTTTAACTGTCAACTTTCCTATATTTGAAAACAAGTGGCATTCATTTTACCGTCACCAAATCACATAGCGTAAGATGCAATAGAATTCTTCTGTAATTGGACAAGAGAACTTACAAAATGGTTGTATCGCTGAATAACCTCCAGGAAAAGGGTTGGCCTGTCCTGCATTGGTTTGGTGAAAATCTGGAGAAGGTAACCCTTATCATCGTAATCAACCAGGATTCTTAGTTCCTACAAGGCAATGCATATGCATCATATATTTTCAGAAAATTCATAACATCTTGAAGGAAAATGTTTAAGTGGTATACCTGTAGTACATTGAGATCTTCCTTGACAGTAATCTTGGCGGTTTTCAGTTTTTTCCTTAGTTCTTCATAATAAGTATCAGGGGCGCAAAGAAACTCTAGGCCACGAGATTTCAGATTTTTCACCTGTTAGATACAAACACTACCGAACTTGGAATTTTTCAATGGTACCCAGTTTATACATAGCATGTTTCTTCCAATTTATGGACTGAATATGGAAGGTCTTTTGCTATAAAATCCCACTAATGACACTGAGGGCTTTTCTGTAACGGCAGAATTGCTGTTAAAAAGCTCCCTAAAGCAATAGCTTTTTCTCCTTTTAGCAATAGGGTTGTTCATCTTCCATTTAACTTTTAGTATGATGTAGAGAGGGATATTCTGAAACAATTTGCACTTGGTTTTCATTGTTAACTATTTATGATTTTTGAGTTATTTAGCTTTCTATTCAGCAGCTCTTCAGTTTGCAATTTCAGCAATAAGTGCACTGGTTTGAATAAGGATAGGGCCTGAATAGAAAGAGGAGTAATAAGAGGTAGCAATAGCAAAAAATTAGTAACCGTACCGAGTATTTGTTTTTGGATGGGGTGAGTGACCCCCATTTCAAAGCTGGGAAGAGTCAGAAGAAGAAGGCAAATAATTAAAAAACTAAAAAAATTAAAAAATAAGGGCCAATTAAAGTTGCTGAGAATTAGCCATTCTATAACATACTAAAGTTAACTTGAAGGTGAACCACCCCTTTAACCAATCCCTGAGCACAGATGGTAGGGATATATGCTATTTAGGTGCATTGTGGTTAACACTTGAAAAGAGGCAGTTCTCCTTCAGGTTTTAGTATGTTATAGAATGGCCTATTCTTAGCAACTTTTCCATTTGTGTTCATTTTTAATTTTTTTATTGTAATTTGCCTTCTTCTTCTCACTCTTTCCAGCTTTCAAATGGGGCCCACTGATCCTGGCAGCTGAAAAACTATTGTTCTGTGAGGTACAATTTTATAGTTTTTGTTACTTTTTATTACAGGGACTTGGGGTTTTCCAGATAAGAGATCTTTCTGTAATTTGGATCCCCATACCTTAAATCTGCTAAAAATCATTTAAACATTTAATAAATCTAATACAATTGTTTTGCCTTCAATACGGATTAATTATATCTTAGTTTGGTACTGTTTTATTATTACAGAGATAAAGGAAATAATTTTTAAAAATGTTAATTATTTGTTTAAAATGGAGTCTATGGAAGACAGCCGTTCTGTAATTCGGAACTTTCTGGATGACGGGTTTCTGGATAACGAATCCCTTACCCAGGGGCGTATTAAATTAAGGCACCCGAGGGCCTGTGCCTAGGGCGGGAGGTTTTTTTAAATTAAAAAAAAAATGGCCCAGCCTCTTCCACCGATTTCCATAGGAAATCCAGTGAAAGCGCTGGGGGGACGAGGGTTATGGAGCCGGACTGGTTGGCGGAAGTGATGTCACGTAGGGTGTGTGTTTAGGGCAGCATTGGACCTAAATACAGTCCTGCCCTTACCTGCACTGATCTTTCTTTTTTAGGCTCTCCTCTCCTAGGTTAAATTAGACCTTAGCAACCAGATAGCTGCTGGAATCCCAAACTGGAGAGCTTCTGCACAGAAAGCTTAACAATTTAAGAACTGCAAATAATATAAAGACAAATTGTAGATTGTCTTAGGGGCCGATTCATCAAGAGTCGAATATCGAGGGTTAATTAACCCTCGATATTCGACTGGGAACTAAAATCGTTCAACTTCGAATATCGAAGTCGAACGATTTTGCACAAATCCTGCGATCGATCGATCGAAGGATTTTTCGTTCGATCGAACGATTAAATCCTTCGAATCGAACGATTCGAAGGATTTTAATCCAACGATCGAAGGAAAATCCTTCGATCAAAAAATCACAGGCAAGCCTATGGGGACCTTCCCCATAGGCTAACATTGACTTCGGTAGGTTTTATCTACCGAAGTAGGTGGTCGAAGTATTTTTTAAAGAGACAGTACTTCGATTATCGAATGGTCGAATAGTCGAACGATTTTTACTTCGAATCGTTCGAATTCGATCGAATTCGATCGAATTTAACCAATTCGATGGTCGAAGTACCCAAAAAATACTTTGAAATTCGAATTTTTTTACATTCGAATTCTTCACTCGAATTTTGTAAATCTGCCCCTTAGACTATCATTCTCTGCATCATACTAAGGGGCATATTGATCAAAGGTCAAGTTTTAGTTACCGTATATACTCGAGTATAAGCCGTCCCGAGTATAAGCCGAGATACCTAATTTTACCTCCAAAAACTGGGAAAGCTTATTGACTCGAGTATAAGCCGAGGGTGATAAATGCAGCAGCTTCTGGTAAGTTTCAATCAAAAAATTGAGTGTTGCTGCTCCTATTGGAGGTGCCGGCGTCTCGTTTTTGGATGCCGGCGACCATTCTTGGACGCCGGCGAATATTCTTGGAGACTATTCTTGGACGTTGGTGACTATTCTTGGACGCCGCCGATTATTCTTAGGCGCCGGCGACTATTCTTAGGCGCCGGCGACTATTCCTAGACGCCAGCGACCGTTTTTGCGCTTGACCCAAGTATAAGCCGAGGTAGAGTTTTCCAGCATATTTTGGGGGCTGAAAAACTCGGCTTATACTCGAGTATATACGGTATGTGAGCTTTTTAAAACCTCGAATGAACTCACAACTCAAATAGTTTCTGATTTAAGAAAAAACTCAAGTTTAAAAAACTTGAATGACCGAGTTTAAGTTGCAAAACTCGAATCTAGTAAAAAAATCCCGAATCACTCAAATCATTCGAGTTCTAGTTTTCAAATGGTTCTGGGGGCCTCTGCCACTGACTTCTACATGACCTCGACAGGTTTGAGGTGGCGAATTTTCTGATGCGGGCTATTTCCTGGTCGAGGTATAAATCAATCTTAAATATTCAAGTTTCTTTTTGACCAAAAAAACTCGAATTTTCATGGATAAAACCTGACCCTAAAATTTAAACATAAACAACCCTTTTAAAGGTCTGCGAGTACCTGTATCTACATTGATCCCAGTGCATAAGTTACCAAAAGCCAAACCCATTCTTTATTATTCACATTTGTACACATGATTGGGA
The DNA here is from genome assembly GCF_017654675.1 of Xenopus laevis. Classification (NCBI taxonomy): domain Eukaryota; kingdom Metazoa; phylum Chordata; class Amphibia; order Anura; family Pipidae; genus Xenopus; species Xenopus laevis. The sequence continues at coordinate 42,965,380 of NC_054373.1, read as the reverse complement.
GCTGCCATATTGCCTGACATGGTTGAGCTATTTTGTGAAGGATTTTATATTATAACTACTGAGTGCTCTTTAGCCAAAGGCAACAGAACACACCTTTGCTAAACTTGCTTTATGGCAGCTCTCAGAAGGAATACAATAAGGTATGCATTCACAGTTTACAGTCTAGAGGAATTGAAACAGAGGCTCAAAACAGCCATTGTGCTTTTATTCTCTGTTTTAGTAAGAGGATTCCAGTTCTCTTTCAAAACATAAAAGGGACAGAAGAGTTAAGTAAGATGAGTGATCCTATTTCTGAGGGACTGAAAGCTAGAATCCCATCTCATCAAGGCAAGACTTATGAATTCAGGATTTAAGATCTCCCGTGGCTGCAGCTTTTGGAATGGAACATCAATCACTTTCCAAGACCTAATTAACTAAACATATATTATTTTTAGGCACAACAAACCTTCCCTTTAAAGAAAAAAAAATCTAAATCAACTACCTTTGTATTTATTTTACATATTAAATATGAATAGATATGGACAAAAGGCATAGGGGTTTATTTTGCCTTTGCATGGATACAAAAACAAATGCTTCTTAAAAAAAAAAAAAAAAAAAATAATGCTATGGAAGAGAGGTTTGAGAATAAACATCTATATAAGCCTACTTGCACAGACTCGCCCAGCAGGGAGATCAAAACCTCCGCGACCGTGGAACCTGCCCTCCCCCTGGCTGCTCTGCCTTTGTACCTAGCTGTCTGCATTACTCACTGCTTTAATGATGTTGGAGGTGTTTAGAGCAATGTGCTGTACTCCAGCGCTGCCGTAATAGTCAACGTATTCCTGAAAATGGTAGAGAAGGACACAATCAGACATTACTCATTATTTAGAGCGCGGCAGCATATTCACATCTGCCTAGTGGGGTGTGATGCTTTACATTGAAAAAATAACTTAGAGGGACCTAATCCCAACTGTGTATTGAGACTCCTAGAACAGTTCAGTGTAAAAATAAAAACTGGGTAAATAAATAGGCTGTGTAAAATAAAAAATGTTTCTTATATAGTTAGTTAGCCAAAAATGTAATTTATAAAGGCTGGAGTGACTAGATGTGTAACATAATAGCCAGAACACTATTTCCTGGTTTTCAGCTCTCTACGTCAGCGACTTGAAGGGGGGCCACATGGGTCATATCTGTTCAGTGAGTTTGCTTTTGATCCCTAGCATACAGGTCAGGTTCAAAAGCAACAGTTATGACCCATGTGGCCCTCCCTCAAATCACTGATTGGTTACTGCTTGGTAACCAATCAGACGAAACCAAGAGAGCTGCAAAGCAGGAAGTAGTGTTCTGGCTATTATGTTAGACATCCAATCATCCTCGGGCGCCCTGTCGGCATGGCCCGGCCCTGGAAAGCAACATTTGTTTAACTTCTTGTTGTTACTTTTTAAACAGTTAACAGTCTGTTAATCAGTTGCCTTGTTTTACATTGTATCAACAGTCTGAGCCACCAAAGCAGAGAATAGAAAGGGACAAACACTGCTTTCTATAGCAAAACATATACAAACGTAAAAAAAAAATTATAAAATTGTAATGAATGTATATTTTAAAATTGTTTAGAATTATGTTTTCATTTATTAAAAATTATTTGTTTGGTTGACATTCGCTTTAAGTATTTATCTATTCTCACAATATGATTTGTATTAACTGTACCCCTGTTTGTTACACAGAGACACTTAGGGGCACATTTACAAAGCTCGAGTGAAGGATTCGAATTAAAAAAACTTTGAATTTCGAAGTGTTTTTTGGGCTACTTCGACCATCGAATGGGCTACTTCGACCTTCGACTACTACTTCGACTTTGAATCAAACGATTCGAACTAAAAATCGTTCGACTATTCGACCATTCGATAGTCGAAGTACTGTCTCTTTAAAAAAAACTTCGACCCCCTACTTCGGCAGCTAAAAGCTACCGAAGTCAATGTTAGCCTATGGGCAAGGTCCCCATAGGCTTGCCTGAGATTTTTTGATCGAAGGATATTCCTTCGATCGTTGTATTAAAATCCTTCGAATCGTTCGATCGCAGGATTTGCGCTAAATCGTTCGACTTCGATATTCGAAGTCGAACAATTTTAGTTCCTAGTCGAATATCGAGGGTTAATTAATTAATAACCCTCGATATTCGACCCTTAATACATCTGCCCCTTAAATGCGACGTAAACCTCAAAATACCATTTTACTTATTGAAAAATGTCATATTAAGCAATGTTCCATTATACTGTATATTAATTAAGATTTTGCAGTTTTTTTTAAATTTAGAGTTATGTCATAATGTAATTGTAACTAAAAGCGGTGTCTGTCTGTCCTTGTAGCAGAAATTGGCTTTGCAATTCATATTCCAGTCACTTGTTCAAATCAATGCATGGTTGCTAGGGTAAGTTGGACCCTAACAACCAGATTGCTAAAATTGCAAACTGGAGAGCTGCTCAATAAAAAGCTAAATAACCGAAAAAACACAAATAATAAAAAACGAATACCAATTGCAAATTGTCTCAGAATATAACTCTCTACATCATACTAAAAGTTAACTCAAAGGTGAACAATCCCTATAACCAGCTGCGGCCTGCTACATTGTTTCAAAAGTCAGAAACACCAGTGCAGAAAGGGAAAATACTGCTATCTATAAGAATTATGTATGTGTATATCTATATGCAACATTAAAATCACTAAAATCTGCAATTCATTTATTTAGTAAAGTTGCTTAGAATTATACTTTGTTTCATTAGGGTTTACATCCCTTTAAACCAAGCCAAGTGCACCATTAAAATGTATCTATCCTTCCCTGTCAGTTGCAAAGCATGTCTTCAAAGCCTCCCCTGTTATTAGTCACAGGCTGCACAAACAGGTTCATGTATGCCCGCTTGTAGTTAGTGCCAGGAAGTTGTTGCATGATATCACTTCAGTTCAGAAGTATCTTAACATCTAAGCGCCTATTTATCAAGCTGTGTAAAATGACTAACGCCGGAAAAACTGTGTAAAAAGTGGTGTAAAATAAATGCCATATTTATCAAGCTGCATATGTCAGTACTGCCTAATTTTACAATGTGCATCGTGGTTCCTAGTGGTGGTAATTATAAAGTTATGCATTTGCTTTTATGCCACCCAGACGCTGTAATTTACACCATTATTTTACACCACTTCAGACGTGGAATAACTCAATCAAGTCAACAGGAAAAATTCAGGCAGCAAGAAAATTACAGTGTTATGAAGCGTGTGATAAATTAAATAAGAGGGATCACCGACTGCAGCTTTTTACAATAGAATTTTATAATGGGCAACAAAATGACCTAATCCAGTGCTGCCCAACTTCCGTATTCCGAGGGCCAGAATTTTTCTGTCTTATGTGGTGGAGGGCCGATAATGGGAACCAGAGTTGACCACTATCTAGTTTAAACCAGACCCCACTTTAAACTACACCTATGTTGCCACAAGAACTTTTAAGACCATGTCCACATTAATGTGGTAGCACACCATAAAACCAAATGGTTGATGCTCACTTCAGAGATATCACTCACTACTTATATGTGAAACAAGTCATACCCTTAAATTCATATGCCTCCTCCTCGCCTGTGGATAATACAGCAACCCCCAGCACATGATTAAACACTTTGTGGACCCCCTAACAAGTATTTCCAAATGCTAACATACCCCCACCAGGTTCATTCTCACAGGCAGATTATTGCGTACACAGACAGGGTATGACACATACAGGAAGCAAAGGGCAGGTTGAGTATGGCACACACAATGAGCATAGGGCAGTTAGAGTATGGCACATACAGGGAACATAGGGCAGGCAGAGTATGGCACACATAATGAGCATAGGGCAGGCAGAGTATGGTACACCCAAGGACCATAGGGCAGACAGAGTATGGCACACACAGGGAGCATAGGGCAGGCAGAGCATGGCAAACACAATGAGCATAGGTCAGGTAGAGTATGGCACACACAGGGAGCATAGGGCAGGTTTAGTATGGCACACACAATGAGCATAGGACAGGCAGAGTATGGCACACACAGGGAGCACAGGGCAGGCAGAGTATGGTACACCCAAGGACCATAGGGCAGGCAGAGTATGGCACACACAGGGAGCATAGAGCAGGCAGAGTATGACACATACAGAGAGCATAGGACAGGCAGAGTATGACCTACACAAGGAGCATAGGGCAGGCAGAGTATGACACATACAGAAAGCATAGGGCAGGCAGAGTATGGCACACACAAGGAGCAAAGGGCAGGCAGACTATAGCACAAACAGGGAGCATAGGGCAGGCAGAATGTGGCACACACAGGGAACATAGGGCAGGTAGAGTATGGCACACACCACAAGCATAGGGCAGCCAGAGTATGGGGAGATGCAGGGGGGATTAAAGGTGTGACCAATGCAAGGTCTTAAGGTGGCCATAGACACATTGAGGATTCGTAAGATTTTTGGACCATGTGTGGAGTCCAGACATTTTTCGTGCGGCGGAGATCGGTCGTTTGGTCGATCGGACAGGTTTGATTTTGTCCCGACCGTCACGCCGGAGCCCATTGTGCTCTCATCGTAATCTGATCGTTCGTTAAGGTTGTTAACAATGCAGAGACAATTCATCTCAGCACTGATCGTTTTAAACTTAAATAAGGTAAGGTGAAAGCCCTAGTTGGCCCTGGACACCCCAGTTCAAATGCTGGGTGTATTGGAGCACTGTTTTTTTTACACAGCTGCCAGAGCCTCATTGAAAAGCTTGGACTGATATTAAATACACTTAATGGAACTATGTGGCCTTGGGTTCAGTGGTGTACCTAGTGTGTGTGGGGCTCCCCTGCAAAATAAATCTTCGGCGGAAAGCACCAACCTCTACTGGCCCACTCCTTCCCCCAACTGACCCACTCCCCCGCATGTGTCCTGCTCCCCGTTCACAGGTATAGTGTGGCTGGGGAGGGGAATTTTTTACAACTATAGAGGAAGCAAATCCAGCGGTCCAGGCTCCCTGTTTCCTGGGCCCCCCATGACCACTGGCTTTGCTCCCCCTATTGTTACTTCACTGATTGGGTGTACATTTGTGCTACCTTGATGTAAGACATTTACAGAACAGTGGTGCCACATATTCTGGCACAGCTGGTTTTATCTGTTTTGGACCCTGCATTTAACTGTTTGAGGGAATATCTGAGGCTTACTATATCCTTAAGACTAAAGTGTAAACCTAAGGAAAAGATAATGAAGGATGTATGAGATGTATATTGTATTTCATTAGCCATAATGTTTTCCCCAAATGCAAGTGCTGTGTATATCTGCAATTTTTTACCCCCGCTCTTGTATACATAAATGAACCCTAACAAAGCCATAGACGTGCAGATTCTAGCCTTATGTAATAGAAACGCTTGTAAGGTGCAATCTTTCGACCTGCAATTAACCATTCAGATTAAATACAGTAGTTAAAGAACAAATCAGACAATATTCTAGCCAAGACAGCAATCATAAGAAAGTTATGTCCGACAAAAAGTGACCCACTGATATCGTTACGCAATACATGCAGAAATATTATCTTAAGCTGGCAGCAATCTTCTAACCTGTCCAATCAACAACCAATAGCCATTGTACCAATAAAGTTCGGGACAGTCCACACATGGTCTGAAAATCGTACAAAACAAATAATCCTGCGACTTTATCTATGCGTCTATGAAGACCCTGTTTTTCTAATTATGCAGCACAGACAGGAGTTAGCATGGGGCTGTATTTTCAGACCTGCACACCAAGCAGCTGCTATCAGATTCAAAGAGAGACCTGCTTATAAACATTCAACTTTAAGCTATGCCAGATGTTTTTTAAAAATATTCTTCAACCTTTCAGTTGACATTGTCTGCATGAACCGAAAAAGTGGTTAAAGTGCAGTTAAGTAGTAGCATACCTAATCACCTTCCGCTGTGCATGGACCATAATCAAAACAATGGGGGGTCCATTAGGCCTAAATGTTATCAGAAAGTCATGCACCTGGCATCCCTTCCCTTATCCTGTGTGTGCAGTGGCATATGGGAAATGTTAAAGAATGTTAAGAAAAAACAGACGATCCTTCTAAAGTTGGAAAGCAGATGGCATACTGCACTATAACTTGTGACCTTTTGGCCAAGTACAAGTATTAGAAGTTGTGTGACCTTGTGTGGCTTTTGAGACACAAATTTTTATGTCTAATAGCACATTCTGAACATTTAAAAAGTGATTATATCACATGTTGATGCCTTATTAATCACAGTGCCCCCTACACCCAGGTAATTCTCATTATATCTATCTCTCTTCCCATAATGGTTGACCTCACATTCAAAAATGTGTCAAGCAATATGTCTAACAAGTACAGTGGGCAGTGTCAGATTGGGCCCTCTAGAGTCCACCAGAGAACTTGATTATCAGGATGCATTGTCACAACCATTAGATTGTGATTTGCATGCGATGCGACAGGAAGAAAAATTATTTATGAAAATTATAACAGGGACCACTGTGGTTTGAGCCTACCTGGTGGAAGAGACTTTTTGTTTTTCTGTGATTATTCTGCTATGCTATGGATGTTACCCTTCCTACTCAACACATTAGAAGTGTGCCAAGTGGTAAACCACAAAGATATGTCTGTACATGATACCATTACAGTGTATTAGGAACAATCAAGAGACTAATAAATATAAGAAATGAGATTTAGAATGTTTTCACATGTCTTTTGGAATACAACCTGGTTCAAAAGTGATAAAATGAGACCACACAAAGTCTAAAAGTTCACATGTAAAGCATGTTCAATATCCAATACAAAAAAAAGTTAAAAAAGCTCGTAGTTTCCTACTGTATTAGCCAGGACTGACAAGGCAAGCCAGTGACTAACGTTCATATCAGTTGCAGTGAGCGAAGGTAATTTTAGAAGCAATACATCAATATAATTACACTGTCACAATGACACAGGAAATAAAATAATAGCATACACTTATCTTCTTTTGGGCAGCTGCATTTGTCTACCTGGTCTTTGAAGCATTACATACTGCCTATATAAAGATCAACTCCAGGAGTTAATTTCCTATATATATATATATCCCTATAATACAAAAGTTACTACTGCAACTTTGTTACAACTGTGCGTCTGTGATGGTAAAACTGGAAAATAATGTCTCCATATTATGGTTTTTGTGAAAACAATGTGTAATGCATGAATTTTATCTATAAGTCAACAATTTGTTGCAGTGCTGTAAAAATAGTAAGGGGAAAATAAGACAGGTAAAATGATTGATTGTACTCTCCTCTTCTTGTCAAAAACATGGCATCTCCTCATTGAAGTGTTGGGTGAAACAGATTAAACAATATTAAGCAAAAAACGGAATTCTGAATATACATAGAAACAACAGAAATAACTAAGGTGGAAATGGGCACCACTGAACAGAAGGCTGATGATGATTTGGAAGAGAGTCTGAACTTTTGATATTTTACATTATCCAGACAATTGAATAATCTGAATCTGATTGTTTAATTTAGAGATGCTTTTACAAAGTAGGGATGCACTGAATCTTAGATTTGGTTCTGGATTCTGACAAATCCAGGCCATTTTTGGGTGAATTCGTTAAAACTGGAATTCAATCAGGTTACTTTAGACCACATGACAGCGGAAGGTGTCCTAGTCTGGGTCTAATATGTAGCTGGGGAAATGCTAAAGAAATGATAACATAGGGCTTGTATGCATTGCAATGCATACAATAGAACCAAGCAGCATTTATGTGCCCTTCCCCTGCCAAACCCCCTTAATTTTTAAAGTTCCAATCCAAGGGGGAGGAGGACCCCCCCACCAAGGATTCTAATGACTTAATTGATACCCTGGGGCGGTGCTCCTGTAGCAGAAAACTGCATTGACCCAGGTCACTTGCTAGAGAGTGATCCTCTTCCTTTGTGTGGGCATGCATACCAGCTTGTTTGCTCTAATGCGCATGCTTTGCCCGATGGCTTTTGAAGAAAGAGGAATGGAGGAATAGGATTACTCACTTGCAAATGCCCTGGGCTGGTGCAGTTTTCTGCTAAAAGGAGCACTGGCCTGGGGTATCAGGTAAGTCATTACAATCCTTGGGAGTGCCCTAACATTTGGCACCCCCCTTGGATTGGACCTTTCCTTCTCCTCTAAGCTACAATTGGAACAAGGTGAGGGCAGCATCATTACTCTTTTCTCTGTACTAAAAGAGACTATTTCAATACAAAATGATTAGTATAGTTATGTGTAATGTGAACCTATGACTTAAGGTTAAAAATTAGCCAGTTGCTCTTTGTCATTAGGTTTGTAACAAAGGCATGAGATTCTGACTACATTTTTATACCTCAGTCTGTATTCCTCCAGTTGGAGCTGATCTGACATTCCGTGACTACAGGTTATACACGTCTGCTAGTGATGTGCGGGTCTGGTTTTTCCTGAGCTGCAACCGCCCTCCCTCCACCCGCGCCCGCCCAAGCCCGGCTTCCCTTTATAGACCCTGCTGTTGACATCACAAAAGGGGCGAGGCAAGCAGGCGCGTGGCTATAAAGCCGGAAGTCGGCAATTGAAGGTGGCGGGCTGGGAGAGCAGGAGGAAGAGCTCGACCTGGACCCACCCGCAACCGGCAAAGGAGGGTGTGGGGCCAGACCAAACTCGACGAACCCGCGGGTATCATGCTGGCCTGCACATCACTAACATCTGCCATACAGCTTTATATATTATTGTTGGAGTTACACTATTTAAATGAATCTATTGTACAGCACTGCAGAATCTGTTATAAAATAGTTCACCATAAGTGTATTAAACCTACATTTTTCTACAGCTAGAGTGAGACTGGGGATACAAAGAAGCATGGAGCTCCACGTGAAACAAGTTAAAGGGAAAGTAAAGGCTAGAATTGAATAAGGCTAGAAATGCTGTATTTTGTATACTAAACATTAACATGAAGTTACTGTACCACAAGCCTAATCAAACAAATGATCTTTGCTTTCAAAGTTGGCCACAGGGGGTCACCAAGACTCCGCTCATGCTCAGTGTGATCTGGGCTGCTTAGGGATTGTCATAAATGATCAAAACAGGGAAACAAACAAAGCTGCTTGAGTTCTGCATGGCTGAGAAGTAAGGTGGGGGCTCCCCCTGCTGTTCATAAGTATGATTTTTCCCTGCTGAGCAGTTAGGGACCTCTGACAATTCCTATCCACAGCAGTAAATGAAGTAAGAATTTCACTGCACAGTCAGGTTTCTTATAAAAACTGTGAACATTTTTTAATTAAAGTATATTGGAGATAGGTTTCTTTTTCATTAAAGAAAGTAAAAATGGGATTTAATTTTTTTGCCTTTACATGCCCTTTAAAGATTAAGAGCAGTGGCAATTTACCTGTTTTAATTGTTTAACGTTCTCAATTTCCTGTTATTGTGTGAGTATACCCAGTTATTGGGGAACATTATTTTTAAATAAATACATCTGCACTATTATATATATTTTTTATTGTCATGAATATTGCGTTAATACTTGAGGACACCATGGACTCAGCATGAACTTGCTTGATGTGTACCTACTTTGAAAGTTTGGTGAATAGGTCATTTTATCATAGGGGTGGCTGACTTATCATCCTTGGTCTAACTCACCTAAAGGGTCTACAGCACATGGCACTTTTTTAAACAAGTCTCATGAAATTAACATGTCACAGTGTATTGCACGTGGTACTTTATTATACATGATTAAGGGTACTGCACCATAGTATCCATTTTGCTCTTCCCTGCAGAGTTTTGTTTTGTATTGGACAGCCAAGCAGATTGGATCAGTGTGGACCAAGAAACCTAATACCAACTGAAGATTTCACAGTGTATGGATTCCTCGAGTTACATACACCCGACGTACATACAACTCACATTTACATACAGAGGCTATTACAGTAACATACTGTGTTTTGCTTGGCATTTATTGGCATTTAGCTTCAATAAACTACATGCCCCAGTCCCCCCTGGCTTGGGCATGTTATCTAATGCAGAGCACAGAAAGGTAAAAATAAATACCATGTTAAGACATCTGTCTTGTTGCATTTAAAGGGCATGTAAAGGCAAATAAATAAAAATCCCATTTTTACTTTCTTTAAAGAAAAAGAAACCTATCTCCAATATACTTTAATTAAAAAATGTGTACCGTTTTTATAAGAAACCTGACTATATGCAGTGAAATTCTAGCTTCATTTACTGCTGTAGATAGGAATTGTCAGATGGTCTCTAACTGCTCTGCAGGGAAACAATCATACTTATGAACAACAGGGGGAGCCCCTGCCTTACTTCCCAGCCATGCAGAACTCAAGCAGCTTTGTTTGTTTCCCTGTAGAGCAGTCCGTGACTGTGTAAAGATTTGTATTGGATTTTATTTTTGCCTTTACATCCCCTTTACTGTTTCCAACTCCAGTTGCAGAGACACAGATCATGGAGCCAGATTTAAACATATAACTGGGATTCTATTTGGAGGATTATTTTGCTGCAGCCACTGGTTCTGCAGAGTTGGAGAAAGTTTGTATTAAATAATGCAAAAACTATAAAATCCACATTATATTACATGACAACACAGGACCCAGTGCAGTCTGCATATTGTGATTATTAATCAGTCTTGCTGTCTTCTGGCAGATATTATTTGACTTGTGCTGTTTTGATAATTTATGACGATCCTTAAGCAGCCCAGAACACACTGAGCATGTGCACAGTCTTGGTCTTGCAAAGACGTTTAACAAAGTTAAAAGATGGTGACCCCCTGTGGCCAACTTTGAAAGCATAAATCATTTGTTAGGCTTGTGGTGCAGTAAGTTCATGTTTATTTTTAGTATACAAAATATAGCATTTCTACCCTTATTCTATTTTAGACTTTACTTCCCCTTTAATCAGTAAATGTATATGTTTCAACTTACATACAAATTACCTACAGACCCTATCCCGTACATAACCCGGGGACTGCCTGTATAAGCGCTGAATCAACTTTGTATTGAAGAATATGTTACATGTTACTTTTAATATATGAACACGTTAATGATAATAATTATACACAAGTGTAGTTTCAGAATGCTAGGTGCTATAGTCCAGTAACACCTGGCAGTGATATCACATGTGTACACAAGTGACTCACACAATGATCTCTCAACTGTGAATTCAGCTGTCACAGGATACAGTAAAGCAGCGCAGTCCTGTTGTGTTTCTTACAAAACAGAGATATAACAACTGCAGTATAATATCATTTGAACTGTTTCTTCCTGATGTCACTGAGAGACTCATCAAACCTACTATACAGAAGAGGAAATGGAAAGTACAGGAACCTGTGCAATACATACATTTTACAGTGAAAAATTCATATTTCTGATAATGGAATCATTTTTACCTGTATTTGAGATTTTTTCTTTCCAGCAGCTGGTTCATTTATGGGCATTTTAATGGTTTCCTCGTAGTTTGTCACCACGATGGATCTCAGTGAGCTGTATTCAGTGTGTATCTGCTTGTCATCAACCGACCAGAATCTGTGGAACAGCAGGCACCTCTGATACCTAAATATCCATCATAATTCAGGGTAGGGATATTAGTTATCTATGGAGAAGATCAGTTACCTCTACAGTTTACTTTTTAAACCTTACATATATTTTCTGACAAAACACAGTGTAAAATTGCTTTGCATTCTCTTCTGAGCACTTCTGCATGTACCTTAAAGGAGAACTAAACCCTAAAAATGAATGTGGCTAAAAATGCCATATTTTATATAATGAACTTATTGCAGCAGCCTAAAGTTTCAGCTTCTCAGTAGCAGCAATTATCCAGGACTTCAAACTTGTCACAGGGGGTCACTAAATTGGAAAGTGTCTGTGACACTCACATGCTCAGTGGGCTCTAAGCAGCTGTTGAGAAGCTAACCTTAGGGGTGGATGGAGATGCAGATATATTTTTAATTTTTCTACTAATAAAAATATTTTTTAACTGAATATCTCTGGTCCTGTGGATCCTTATCTTCTAACCTTAGGGTCGTCACAAATTATCCAGCAGAAAATGAGGTTGGCCTGTAATATAAACTGATGCTATAGGGCTGATTATTAAATTCTGTTGCTAATTGCACTGGTTTCTGTGCTGCCATGTAGTAATTATTTGTATTAATTACTAATCAGCCTTATATTGTGACATTTCTATTCTATGTGTACTGTATATTGTGAGTGGATCCCTAAGCTCAGTAAGTGACAGCCGCACAGAACATGTGCAGTGAATCAGAAGATGGGGAGCTACTGGGTCATCTTTGGAGACACAGATCTTTACTGCTAAAGGGCTGTGGTTGCCTTGGGCTGGTAAAGAAGCCCAAAATATAATGTACAACATTTCTAGCTACTTCTTTAGTTATGCTTTAGTTGTCCTTTAATAATTTTTCCCTTTTATTTCCATGATATCAGCAATCAAACACTGCCATGTATCATGGATGTTTATTACCAGTACACCCTACTATGCAGGTGTTAGGTAAACAGAATTTCAGAATCTTATACAGAAAGGGTCTCTTGACGATTATCTGCTCAGGTTTATTTCTCAGTGGGACACGGAATTTGTACAACAATTAAAATCCTTTATCCTAAGAACTTATACATAGGAGTTCTATGGTCTTTGCATGGTGCCTAGTGCTAAGCAATTTAATTAACTGCTGTATTTTATCTCCACTTGGGAATATCATCTGTAAATATAGCATCAACATATAAGCCAGGCCAAATGTATTATTTAACTGCCTGCCACAATGATTGCTATTTCCATGTATAAAACCATTCCCATTTGTACTCTGCTTGTAGAGGCAATTCTCAATTTTATTATTCTGAATGAACAAGGTAACATCATGATAATTTATTTCTAGGGGTTAATTTATTTTTATTTTGGGGGTACAAAAGAGATTCTAGTTGTTGACATTGCTGATGAACTGTCTTTTTCATAGTACTTTATGAACAATAAGTTATACCTTCTGTACTTTTCTAAATAATTGTCAAAAAACTTGAGAACTCTGTTTAGCTTCTAATAGCATTTAATAATGTTTCACACAGTTGTTATAATATGTGGTTTCTGTAGTTAAGGCATTTAGTAGCAGCATTCAGCTTAAGGGCCAAAGACTGGACATGTCTGATATACATTTTGGCATGATTCCTGAAGTTTGCTACTCGAGTAAGCAAATAAATCAGACCAAAACACAGATGTCTTACCCAACATGCACCTGTTGTTTGTAGAACTAGAGGCCTACAGGTCCAGACATACACATAGGTGCACAGCTGCAGCGAGGACTGGTTTGCTACTGGAGCCTTAGAGAAGACTTAGCTCAATGTTGAAGTGTCACTTAAAAATGTTATAAAAAAAGCCGTATTTGTTTTTAGATCTGCTACATACCACTCTACGATAGGCACCATATCATTATCTGGCTGGTTCCCAACAATGTGGTCAATGAAGCTGAGGCAGGCTGATGGCCTGAGGAAACAGACAGAATTTTTACACAACAGAACTAAAAATACAAGAGAATGTAACCTTTATGTGTGCCTCTCAAATTCATATAGTTCTTCATGATGGTGGATCAGTGGCTAGTAATCAGAAAAGTATCTAGGAAAGCAAACTGTCATTCCCCCCTAATCTCACTTTAGCTGCCCATCATTTAGTGCTCTCCATCGACTTGCTCCAAGCACCCGGGCTAGAGTGCTAGCTCCACAGTGTTCCACATTTCAATTCACCTAAAACAAAGCCTGCTATACTCTTACCATTAACACCAGGCACACAAAGCACAGACAACTACCTTTACCGCAGAGCTATTTGTGCAGTTTCAGCAGTGGGAAGGGAATGGTGGAATCTGGGGAATCAAAAGGTGGCTATTGCCAAAATCTTTTTGTTTGTTCTGATTTTGGCCCTTTACTGCTTCATTATGTTGAATTGGATGGTTTATTTGTTTATTTCCTAACCTAATTCTACATGACAGCATCAATATATATATTTATTTATATATATATGTGGTCTTCCCATATTATACATCTATATGATTACCATGACAAACCCTTCACATTCCATTTCAATCTATGACTAATGGATGTTCCCTGAATGTATTGTATGAATTGCAATTCAGTTATGCACTCTAAGCATTAAAAGCAGCTTTTTTGGCTTTGTGGATTGATTTCTCCCTCCAACAAGCATTTGTTTTTGGCATCTGTTGTGGGTAAGTAGGTACAGACCTGGCCAGAATTTCATATTACTGTCAGTAAATAACATGGAGTGGTCTTTCTCTACACTTCTACACTTCTGTAACCTTCTTTTACACCAACAGTATGGGTGTCAAGTGGAATATTGAACATATACGGTTCCAACCATACAGCTGTTTTGATCACCACAAATATCATCAAAATACAAATAACGCCCTGGAACTGGGTCCCATTAGGAAGTTATACATGTATGGGTCCTGTTATCCAGGACCTCGGGTTTTCTGGATGATGGATCTTTCTGTAATTTAAATCTTCATACCGTAAGCCTACTATAATAAGATTTAAACATGAATTAAACCCAGAAGGGTTGTTTTTCGATTCATTATATCTTAGATTGGATCACGTACAAGGTACTCTTTTATAATTATAGAGAAAAAGGAAATGTTTTTTAAAAAATTTGGATTATTTGATGAAAATGGAGTCTATGGGAGATGGCCTTTCTGTAATTCAGACCTTTCAGGATAACTGGTTTTCAGATTACTGATACCATACCTGTATATTAATTTCCAGAGAGTACACACAAAACAGTATACACAAAACACTCAGCAACCATACAGGACTGATATTAATTAGTAACATGTATATTTAGGGTAGAAGTGTCTCGGTAGATATACAATACTTCGATTTGAAAGGCTTTTGATGCAGCTTCACATAAATACTGTATTACAATGTAAGCCTTTTCAGCGAAGGATTTTTTTTCCTGTACATGAGGTTCTATAATGTGATAATTTTTATTGAATGTTGATGTTAGACATAAACAAATCTGTTCCTTTGGCTTGTTAGAACAATGGAGTTACCAGGAAAATGATTCCTAGGCCGTTGCCAGTTTCCATAGTCTAGTAACCCATCAGTTACCTACTGCTAATTGTCATTTAAACATTAAACAACCTCAACAGGATTGTTTTGCCTGCAATATGGATTCATGCAGCTTAGTTACCCTTAAGTACAAATACTGTTTTATTATTACAGAGAAATAAGAAATCATTTTTTAAATTTTAAGGAATTGCTTTAAATGGACTCTATGGGAGATGATCTTCCCATAATCCAGGTCCCATACCTGTATCAAGCAGATTTGATTTTTATCACAATAAATTCACAGATTAGAATATTTTTTAAAATTTAGTTCATGCATGTTTATTGTATATGTGGGGGCCTCCATGATTCTCAAAAGTAGCAGAACAAATCCAAAGCCAGGCAGCTTTTACTTCTGCTCTCACTGAAATTAGCCCTTCAGAAGAATAACTGATAGTGTAGGTTCTGGGTGCCAACAGTAACCCCTTATTTATTTTCCCTTTAGGCTTAATGGAATTAATAGGATTAATTCAGTTCATCTATTGGAAGAGCTGCAATGATTCAATTCATACCAGCTGCCAAGCTTTGGAACTGTTTAGGTGCCTCCAGGGACTTACACAGTGCTGTGAATCCCGGATCAGAAATCCCACCCGTAATGTGAATAACTGTCAGGGAGTTGTCCATTTATAATAAACATACATTTAATAAAATATACACAAATGCTCAATTGATAATTTGTTTTTGTTAATATGCATATAATTAGATGTATGCCTTGATGTTGTAAAAATATTCATACACAATCGATACATGACAGCTCCCTTTTAAGGCTTTATTAATCAAATCGACTGCTGTTACACCTAAACTGTTGTTGGATTGGATGTTTCACACTCTATAACATTCTTTCCAAGTGCTTGAATGTAGAATCAGTTGCAAGTTCCTGCAGGGACACTGAGCTTTTGCACCCGTAGACTTGCCTTTAGTATATAAATTCCATGGGTGTGTTGGGTCTACAGTACTGCACCTATTGTAACCTATTGCATGGCTTCCGGGCAAGTCTGTGAATGCGAATACTCAATGCCCCTGCAAACACCTGCATCCTATTTTATGGGTCAGCAGTCAGATTGATGCAGATGTTCCTCAGTATGGTCTTCCTTATTTATTGTATATGTGGATAGTTTTATACATTATATGCTTTTTGAACTATTAGCCTTACTCTGCTTATTTCCAGCCTGCAACTAACTGATTATAAGGGGTCACTGACCCTAGCAACCAAATAGAATGACTGTGAGGCTTGAATTTTTATTGTTTATTGCATATACTTCTTTTCAAGCCTTCCCCTTGTCATTTTCTATCCTGAATGCAAAGCTGTTACCTGGCTACTAAGGTAAGTGAAACCCTAGCAACTAGATAGCCATGAAATTACTGTAATGGAGCTGCATGAGAAAACTTTAAGAATTCCAAAACCACAAATCATACATGGTTGCAGACTGTCGTAAAGGAGAACTAACCTCTAAAAATGGCTAGAAGTTTCACATTTTATATACTGATTTTATTGAAGCAGCTTAATGGTTCAGCATCTCTATAGTAGTAATGATCCAGGCCTTCAAAGTTGTCACAGGAGTTTCCCACCTTGGATTTTGTTAGGAGTGTCTGCAACACACACATGCTCAGTGTGCTTTGAGCTTAAGGGTTGTCGCAAATCATCATATAAGCTGATGCTACAGGGCTAGTTATTAAATTATGATGCTTATTGTGCTGATTTCTGAGCTACCGTGTACCAATATTCGTTTATATAATATATAGTCAGTATATTGTACGTCAGCCCTTAAGCTCAGTAAATGACAGCAGCACAGAGCATGTGCAGTGAATCAGTAGAAAAGAAGATGGGGAGCTACTGGGGCATCTTTGGAGACACAGATTTTCTCTGCTAAATGTCTGTGGTTGCCTTGGGCTGGTACAGAAGTCTAAAACATAATGTACAACATTTCTAGCGTACTACTTTAGTTAAGCACATTTTTTCCCCTGATACAATTTTGAAGTGAAATTCTAATTTTCAGGAGTGGCAGATATTTAGTGCAAATATTCTGCACTATAATTCCCATGCATATTGTTTTGCTGGAACAGAAAAATTGCATTTTATTCATGCAAGAAATGAGAAAAACTGCCAAAGGCAGTTCTAGGGTTTTGCCATGCATTTTGTTGCACCAGCAAACAGCATTATTAGAATTTGCCATTGAAAAACAGGGCATTGACACCAATACATTCACTGCAAGAACGTTGCTTTGATGCAGAACAAAAACACCAATTCACTGCAATTTTTCTACAGTTTAAGTTAAACATGGCAGTTTCATTCATCTCTATTCATCATACTAAATGAATTGCTCCTTTAAGCTCCAAATGAGTCTCGTGTTTGGACCCAGTATTAAAGTGGTTGTTCACCTTTAAATCAGCTTTTATTATGTAGAGAGTGATATTCTGAAACAATGTGTAATTTGTGGTTTTTGAGTTATTTAGCATTTTATTCAGCAGCTTTCCAGTTTGCCTTCTCAGAAATCTTGTTGCTATGGTCCAAATTACCCTAGCAATCATGCATTAATTCCAATAAGAGACTAGAATATGAATAGGAGAGGGCCTGACTAGAAAGATAACTAAGAAAAAGTAGTAATAACTATAAATGTGTAGCCTTACAGAGCATTTGTATTTAGATGGAGTCAGTTACCCTCATTTGAAAGCTGAGAAGAGACAGAAAAAGAAGGCAAATTATTAAAAAACTATAAAAAAAATAATAAATGAAGACCAATTATATAAAATACTAAAAGTCAACCTGAAGGTGAGCCACTCCTTTAAGCTGGCCATAAAGTTACCAATTGATACGATTTGTGGCACGTGTATGGTGGCCCACAGATCCTGTGTTCCATGTTCTATGGATATCGGTTGGTTTGGGAATCAGGCTTGTTGGGAAATCTTAACTGCTAATGCTCTATATCTGTCAGTGTATGGTTCATTGGCATAAGAGAAAGTAAGGAGCAGTCACAGCTTTTCTTCACTTTCTCCTCTTCTAATTGCCCATTTATCAGAACAGACAGAACAATAGAAATGCACCTACTGTGTATAGTCCTCATTCACTATCTATCTGATCTGCTTGTGGGGCATCCTATTAGATTAGATTAGTGCACAGGGTCAGTTTATATATGACCAGTTATAGAGCTACCTTCTTACCATGTATATTCATGACGTAAATCAATATATGTTCTTCAAAATAAATATATTGTATAGTGCACTGTGGTATAAAATATTTAGTTGTTTGTTAGGTTGGGGCAGTTTGTTTCTGAAAGCTGGAACTTATAAATCATCATTGTGTCTCTTGAATTGGATGAGGACTTACAGTGTAGATAAAATAGGATCTCTGAACAGCGGCTCTTTATAGCCTGGTAGGAATACACCCCGATATGGCCCCAGGTATTCCACCAGAGTATGTGTAGTATCGCCATACTGGAAAGACAAAGTGAAACAGTAGCAGATATTCAAAAACAGCTTCTTGTTCTGTCATTACCACTAGAAAGAATTTGCTGCAGGCTAAAACCTCGGGAAGTGAAATGAAATTCCCCCTCCCAGTCATTGTCAGAAGGGAAAAGCAGCTCATCACAGAGGAGAGCGAGATCAAAGAAAGAGAGTTTAATCACTGGACAAAACAGGGCCTCTGGGGATAAGGAGAACAAACAGCAGCTTTCAGTAATCTCCAGTGTCAGAACAGAAAGCAATAACTCAATTAACCCTATCCCCCCATAATGGGAGATCTGCAACTTACAGTTTGTAGGACGGTATATTTCACCTTGCCACCTTCATCTTCCTCAATCCAAGGCTCTCTCACAATAACAGCTCCCCGCTCTTTGGCTTTCTTAAAAAACAGAACGTGGAGGGTGTATTAGATGCGGGAATGTACAAATGTTTCCATGTTTCTCCTCCTCCTTATCATTTTTTTTTACACAGGGCATTATATACATTTATAACACACAAGAATGTTTCAGCCTGATTTAACATTACAAGGTCACCCCTAATATGCTCATATCGAGCTAGTTCACAAAACACCAGAAATAATTTTTTTTTTATTTGCTTTTTTTGTGAAATGTGTGTTTCCCCCAATTATCTTGCTTAGTGAAGCTGGCCATAGACGCAAAGATCCGATTGTACTAATCATCCCATCTCCCGACCTGCCACTAACCATTCTGATCAAATAAAGTATAAACAAACAGATCAGCCAATGTTCTACCTCTGACAGCAATTGTACGCAAGTTATGTCTGACCAAAGCTAGTGGCAGTCTCCCTCTGAAAATCGTACGATCGGCAATACATGCAGAGATATTATCGGCAGCCGACAGAAATCTTTTAACCTGTCTGATCGACCAAACAACCGATCTCCGCCGGACGAAAAATGTTGGGACTCTCTACACACAATCCGAAAATCGAATCCTCGATTCGTACGATCAGATCTTTGCGTCTATGGCCAGCTTAAGTCTGATTGTGGAACCTCTAGTTGTTTTACTGATTATTTATTTATCAATAGAAGCAGGAACTTCAGCTGTGTGGTTCTGCCTAAACCCGCTGGTCTGAGGGATATTTGCCAATGTTATAACAATGTCCCTCCCTGCTCATGGAATCCATGTGATCTACCCAACCTCTCTTGTAATATAGCCACCAGAGTTCCTGCCTGTGGGACACAGGTTCTTAAATCTCTTCTCAAATTGCAGCCTGTAGATTCTGAATCTCACAAGAAGTAGGAGGAATGAAGCCCGTTTAGGGCTGACATGGGGTTAGGCGGGGCCCCTCTTCCCTCCAGGTGTAGCCTAGTCTCTCACTCCCCAGCCCCCAGGTAAGAACAATGAAGGGGGCTAAAAGTGGAGGAGAAAAGAGGGACAGGCTAGGGGAGGAGGCAAGGGGAGGAGTGCTGGTTTAGAAGGGTTTTTAATGGGGATGTATAGTAAAATAATTCAGACTTACTTGTGTTTTTTGTTTCCCACCCTCCCTCCCTAGGTAAAATGGATCCATTTGAAACAACGGTGCTCCAGGGTGTTTTACGACCGATCGCCTGGATGGGGTCAGGAAGGAATTTTTCTTGTAGCGCTAGTTGGCTGAAAAGCACTAGAGTTTTTGCCTTCCTCTGGAGTACCATTATCTGTGGTGGTCAACAGTATTTGCCTGGCTCAAGGAAGGTCAAGGTGGCATCGAGCCAGTGTGCTTCAGTGCGGCTCTGGGAGTACGAGTTGGTCATGGTGCAGGCCTACCTTTATGGAGTCGCAAGTGTGCATCAGATTTGGACTGCATGGTCTTGTCTGAGGCATGCACGAGACTGGGTTAGCGCCATTTATGCACAATGAGGGAGCAGGGGGATGGGCTAAACAGCGTTCACGGAGGGCGCTCGGCCCCATGATCCCTGCTTCATGTTTGACCAACTTTTGGGCAGTGAGCCTACGTTTTTTGAGAATACAATTTTTTGGGCAGTGAGCCCACCTTTGGAGAATAAGAGCCGCAGCTGGGGTCAGGGTGTACCTAGTCCTTGATGCTTAAACTGTTAAATAAAGCCTGTGACCTCCACAGATTTTTGCCAAAATACGTCTCTGTGTTTTAATTGAATGGTAGGGTTACATCCTGGGGGGGATAGGGGGTTCCTTAGCCTAGAGGGATTTAGCCAAATCTACAAGCAATTCCTGGATTCAGTGCATTCCTAGTTTTGAGGGTGTCAGTGAAGTAGCTGCTGGGGTGCTCCTATGAGTACAGGTATGGGGCCTGTTATCCAGAATATCCTGGGGTTTTCTGGATAATGGGATCATTCTATAATTTGAATCTCCATACCTTAAAAGTGGGCATACACAGGGAGCTCCAGCTCGTTTGCCGATGTTGCCAAACAAGCGGTTCTCTCCCCGATATGCCCACATTAAGGCGGGCCTTAAGGGGACCAGGAAAAAAGATGTAAAATACGATAAAATGTAAAATCAGGGAAATGTGTTAAGAGGACTTTTTCCTTCAAGTACTGAAAGGATATAAGCGCAGGAGTCCGTTTTATAATATTTACTGTGTTAATAGCAAGGGTTAAGCTTTGCAGCATTAATGTTACACTATGAGGGGCATGTGTCAGTCACATACACAACCTAAAGCAATACGTGATTGGTGCAGGACTGTATAAGGGGCAGAGTAATTGCAATTGGCCATTTACAGGTAGATCCATGGCAAAATATACATCTGGTTAGTATTTTAAACCTCTTTATTTCACAAATATTAACATTCATGGAGGAAAAACTCAGTTTTTGGGAACATTAGAGCAAAATGTATAATCCAGGAAAACATTACTTAAGATAAGGGAAATGCACCATTGAAATGCATTATAAATTGGTGGGACCAGAAATGAAAAATGTAAAATGCGGCAAAACTTAAAATGAGGATACTTAAAATCGAGGTTTCTGGATAACAGATTCCTTACCTGTATAAGGAGTCCGGGTTGTAATATTTGCGTGTGTGTGAGAAACAAATTATCTGTTTCAACCATAGTCGGGGGGACAAGTTGTCCATGATCATTTTGTTGCAGGGCTCACTAACATCTACGCCAGTGACAATTATAAAGGCTTAAAGCACATCCATTATGCTCCTTTCTTGCAGGTAGAAGTTCTCGATATCTATATAAAATCCCAAATTCGCATTTGAACATTTGTTGCACCTTCCTATTTTATTGAACCAAACCAGTGTACTCATCCCAGAAATATGAAAACCAGATGCCATCTGCTGGTTCAAGAAGGGATCTACAATCATTTTGGTAGTGAGCAGTGACCAGAAGAACCTGCCTTTCCAAATGTCAGACTTTAAAACAACTTGGTCAGATCCAATTCAGAATGACTTGTTGAAAGCAAAAAATACTTTTTACAGAACACTACATGCCTTAGATAACTGTGCTGTGAATCAGACCAGATCAAACTTTATGCAAATCTGTAGGCCTTACAGTTTGAAGCATTTATTTTGTGGTGGAGAAAAACACTGGAATAATTCACCAGGCAGCACAGTTTAAAAAACAGCATAAAAATGGCGTCATTTTTTTCCATCGGAAGTTACTTAAAAAGGTCTGAAGCCAGTGTGAAATAACAATGGTAAATCTGGTATTTGCATTGGTGGAAAATAAAATACCTTGATAAATTTGCTAAATTTTTACACTGTTTTTTTTTCCATCCAGTTTCGTTTTGCACAGCGTGATAAATAGTTCCCTTTATGTACTAATGTGGGTGAAACATAGGTTGGTTAAAAGCACACTCACTTGAACACTTAATTTATTGTCCTTCTGATGGCAGCATTATTTGCTGGCCATATACACACTTTATTGTATCATAGTTGCTATGCAGGCTTTCTATGTGCTGCTCTTTCTTGGACCTCTGATTTTAATATGCCCTACATCTACTGAATGACAGTTTTTATTGCTACTCTGGGTGTTATTGAGTCGCTGGCGAATGTCATGGTCATTTTACATGGCAGTTCCAACCTGTCTTTTAATGCACAGAGTTTTACCTGTGTACATGATTAACTTAAAGCCCTGTTTCCTAACCTTGGTTCACTTGTGTTACTGAACTACAACTCCCAGCATGTATTATCCCTTGGTCATATCAAATTGTAGTGTTGCAATATCTGGGGATCCATGGTTAGAAAGTTAATCGTTAGGTTCTGTAAGTTGCACCCTTTATTTAGACACACACACATATATTTGCATAAATACTCTTATTCTGAACGAAAACCTGTATTCTTTCTCTTTTGATTAATGATGTAGGCATATCTAGGAGGTAGTTCAGCTCTCTGACCTAAGGCTTATGTCTCACAGGAAGATGAATACCTGCCTACAAATAGGTTTTATTGTTTTCTGTGAGGCAAGTAACCTATAACATCCCCTGAGGAGCAATGAATCCTGTATCTGGCAAGCTACAAGTAGCAGCTCCTAAATCTTCTAAAGAAGTCAAAGAAAACAATCTGCTTTGAGGGGGCAAGATACACTTTTTGAACAATATAAATAAACTCTGTCTGTACTCAGTTAAAGAATGCATATTTCTTAATACATTTTATTATAAAGGAGTACTTGAGAATTGTTAGTGGAGTAAATTAAACTAACGAAACTGAGCTCTGTATAAATCAGCCCTCCCTTCACCCTTTGTTGTGACGATTTTGGCTTACAGATAAGCAGAAATCCATTATGAAGGGGTTTACCTGTGTCTGGTATCTAATTATCTCTGCTATACTGTAGATAACCAGTAAAATGGTAAATGGTTGCCTATTCTCTTGCTTTTTGAAGCTACCTAATATGTATGAATAAGGATGATCCAATTAGTAAGACATTCCTGCCATTTTGCTGGCCAAGTTGAAAAACCCTACGACACACAATTTCTACCATGCTTACCACCCCCTGCACCCAGAAGAGATTGCAGTTGTGCTAAATAGTGATGGGCAAATTTCCACGTTTTGCCGCAAGCGAACTAATTTGCGTAACTGTGGCGACAATTTGAAAAATCAGTCATGTAAAAAAAAAAAATTGGCGTGTGCATAAAAATTGATGCGTGTCAAAATTATTCGGATGCCCATTGACTTTATTGTATTTGGATTGAATAGTCGCACATATAAAAATTGACGTGCTTCAAAATAATTTTGACACCCATTGACTCCAATGCGTTTTGGAAATTTTTTGCAGTTTCGCTGTAAATTCGCTGATTTTAAAGGCACAGATTTGCCCATCACTAGTGCTGAAGTTACCACATTTACTGTTAAAAAGTTGAAATTTTGCTGTAAACTCTGGATCTCAATCTTGGGCAAAGTCTGGAGCCATTTTGCTAGAGTTTAATGTCCTCCCCATGCTTGTGGCAAGAAAATATAATCCAGACATTACCTACTCAGAGTAAGGAAATAGTACCAAAATAAAGGGTGAACAGTGTGGTAGCATCACTATTTATGTTGTATATAGAGGACCCTCAATAAAAGGGCTGCTAGGGTGCAATCTCCTCCTTTTTCTTAAGGCCAAGGGCAGATGGAGAGTTTTTTTCAGGCTGAGAGAATCGTCTTTGCCCCGTCTTCATCGATTTGCAAAAGATCCAACTGCATGCAGTCACACCCAGCAGAGCGGAGTTCCACCTAATTACGCAAAAGCAGGCATTTTCAGGCTGATCTCCGCTCCGTTACATGTGAATGCACGGTGGCTCGGTTGTATGAAGCCGGGGCACGAAGTGGCTCCGATTCTCTTAGCCTGAAAAAAGATGCAGGTTGAGAGCAGCAGAGTCAACTCCAGATCATTTAAATGAATAACAAAAGACAAAAGTGACCAATGCCATGTTGTTTAAATAAAAGTCTATGTAGGTAAGTTCCAGAGTGTTGTTAGTTATCAGCCTGCTGCCCTTTGCACTACTGTCCTGCTGGTGCTGTGCCAGTCATTGTGCCAATCTTGTACCTCAGTGAGTTAATATTTCCTGCCAAGGCCTGTGCCAGAGGTGGGTGTTTCCCTGCAGACCTGCTTTGTACCTTGAAGCTTTGGCATCTCTCCTCCTCCCTTTCCCCTGGCTGCCGTCTCCTCCTCCTCTCTGTTCCATTAGCTTATTTGTCTTGGCTTGTGATGTCACTGAGCTCAGCACTTTGCTCGCTCTTTAGCAAACACTCACTTTCTCCCCTAATTAAACAAAGCCATCTTTCAAAGCGCCGTCCTATTTGCTCTTACATTAAACTCTAACCACAGTTCGTGTGTGTCTCACATTACAGCTACATTTTTTTTACTCCTCAGGTTATCTATTTAGATTAAAGTACATATATATAGAGCTGGGTTAAGGACTGATGGGAGAGGTCCCCTCTTAACACCAATAACTGAATGCACAGGGAGTAATGTAATGTAATTGTAAAACAGAATCCTGATAGAAATCAGTGAAGAGCAGGCTGCATGCTGCTGAACTATCCTTGTGCTTTTGGTAAATTGAAGAATAGTCAATGGATAAATGTCACCTGGAGAAGTGACGTGACATAACGCCAATGCGAACAGAAATTTCACCAACATGAAGTTAATTCTCCAAAACTATTTATCCGAATTTTTCTCAATATTCTCTGAAAACAACTCCGTACGTGTTTTTCTCCTTATTTATCAATACACTTTCCTGAAAAATTTGTTTGCATGAAAAAAACTAAAAATTGTCAAAAAAAACCCAAATTGTATGAATCTTTTTGGATTTTCCACCCGAAACCTCAGATTTTTTCTGATTGTTGCCCGAAAATCACAAAATCTTCGGATTATTGTAGGAAACCCAGCACAGATCAAAATATCTTTGGGACTTCTCCCATTGCAACATCGGCAGGTCTGAGATGCCGGATTTTGGGATTCTGACTTTTCCCATCCCTGGTATAAAATAAATCCCGAAAAATTTGTGGGGTTTTTTTTCCACTAAAAATTTGGATTTTATACTGAGAAAACGCAAATTTTTCAGGTTTTTGCCATTCATAGTTTTATACTCTACTTTCGATAAATTGGCAGTATTGCAGGGAACGTTTATTTTCATTGATAATAGTCCACGTTTACACTTTCACTCTTTATTAAATATTAGGGATGCACCGAATCCCCTATTTGGGATTCAGCCGAATCCTTGGTGAAAGATTCGGCCAAATACCGAACCGAATCCTAATTTGCATATGCAAATTAGCGACAGGAAAGGAAAAAAAATCTTCTTTTGTGCCGAAAAGTTTAGTGATTTCCCTACCCGCCCTAATTTAAATATGCAAATTAGGATTTGGATTTGGTTTGGCCAGACACAAGAACTTGTTCGAATCCAAATCCTGCTGAAAAAGTCCGTATCCTGGCCGAATCCCGAAACGAATCCTGGATTCGGTGCATCCCTAGTAAATATGCCCCGTTGTTTCTTCTGGATACTTCCGTTTCCTCCCACACTCCAAAAACATACATATAGATTAACTGGCTCCTGGTAAAACTGACCCTAGTCTGTGTATGTGTGAATATTATAGGGTTTCTAAGCTCCACTAGGTCCACTAGGTAGAATTCCTGGATATCACTGCTGAAACATGTCAGTGCTATAGAAATAAGAGATAATGATAGTAGTAGAGAGCTGTAGAAAATCCATGCCAACTACTATATTTTAAAATACCTGGAATAAAAAGTCACAGTCTTCCACCTGGAAAGCGACATCCTTCACCCCATCACCATGTTTGATAATGTGCTGCCCCATCTCTGGACAAGAAATCATAACAGTTTAGAGGCCTATTCATTCAGTCAATTTATTTGTAACATTATAAATAACATTTGGGTCAGGCGGGTTTGGGGCTGAAGGCTGGGCTTTTGGTCACAATGAACCAGTGAGGACCACAATAACTTTTAGCGGACAGAACCGGCACCTCCCTGATGTTCTTTCTGATATCACCAGAGTGGATGGGGTGCAGGTAGTTAAATTCCTTCTCAACTTTGGTCCATGTTGGGCCCAGTTGAAAACATGTGGGTTAGGGCAGATGCTAAGAATCGAAATACTTAAAAAATTAATAATACTCACACTAGCAACTTTGTGGCATAATATAAATTCACAAAAAAAAAAAAAATCTGAAATAAAAAAATGAAGATCAAGTGAAAAGCTGCTTAGAATCAGCCATTCTATAACATATTAAAAGTTAAGCACTCTTTAAAGGAACACGTTATTTGTAACACTGGAGCATACACATTGGGGTAAAGCTCTTTTACTGCCAAATGGTCTGTGTTATTCTGTGATCTGCTCACAATAAACTAAGTTAACTTTTTATATACATTTCTTTGGTTGATATCAAATAATTAAGTTTGGTTACTGTTAGAAGTCTTACCTTCATTTCCAGGATTTAGAGGAGACTGGAAGACAAATACAATCTGAAAGAGCAGGAAGAACACATTTCATTGTTTTTGAATTGTATAAAACTGCAGCAAAGAAACCACTATAAGAAGCCACCATACCTTCCTATGTCTGCCATTTTGTCTTTCTTAAATGCTCAGACTACTGTAAATCCTACAGCTGTCCCTGCAGTGGAAGCACCCAGCGCTTCTACAGATGATTCCAACTTTTCAATTCTCATTGACATGAATGGGAGCTCAGAGAGTTATATTGCACAGGCAATCTCATAACTTTTCTAGTTTACAATGATTTTGCTGGATATCAAAAGCTGGTTTTATGCATAACAGATTTGTCTGTAATTTGGATCTTCATACCTTAAGTCTACTAGAAAATCATGTAAACATTAGATAAACCCAATAGGCTGGTTTTGCCTCCAATAAGGATTCATTATATCTTAGTTTGGATTAAGTACAAGGTACTGTTTTATTATAATAATTTTTAAAAAATTTGGATTATTTGGATAAAATGGAGTCTATGGGAGACGGCCGTTCTGCCGTTGGAGCTTTCTAGATAAGGGGTTTCTGGATAACTGATCATATATCTGTATTGGTATAAAATACAGTATTGTTGCGTGTTCTCTCCAACTAATTGTATTTTTTAATAATAAGAATGAGAGAACTCCTTAAATGAGCAAGTAGATTCAGCTTTGTAGTATGTTTTGTCTTGGCAGGGAAATGCCCTGCAGTATTAGCTGGTTACTGTCTTTAAGTGGCATGCCTAATGGCGGCTGAATACATCATTGTGACCCACCTGTAAAGATTGCTGTGTATGAGTCTGTTCATTACTCTTTCATTATTCACCCTCAAATGGACAATAACGTCTTTCTGACTTCAGAATATCTGTCTAGTGTGGCCTCCAGTTGTGACAGGCAGTAATTTAGTAACACACAGGGATTTACTGATGTCTTGTCTTAGCAATAATAAACTAGACAACACTCTATTATCCCAATAAAGGCTTTATAAGGGGGTGATTTCTCAACATTCAAATTTATTTTTTTTTAATCATAAGCAAGGCTGCCATCAGGGGCCGTGCTGTGTTTCCTGGATTAGCTGGGCCTCCCTTGAAGTAGGAGCCGAGTTACGCTGAAGAAGAAGCCAAGTCATTCTGAACACCATTTTTTTTTAAACCATTGGGCACTAAATTTATTTGTGGGGGGTCCCTTGCCACCAATATTTTAATTTTGTAGAGGGGCCATGCCACCAGTGTTTTTTTCTTTTTCTTGTAGGGTGCCCACAAATTTGTTGTACAGGTCCATCCAATTCTGATGATGGCCCTGATCTTGAGGACAAGACAAAACTTTGAGGCTAGGGCCAGATGATGTTAAGTAATGCTGCTTCCCTTGCCTTCCAACAATAGGGTGAGTAAGGTGCTGGAACACAGATCACCCTCAATTTTAGCATCCTGGATAATAGATTCCATATTTCTATTATGTCTTTGCCATTCCAAAAAAACCAAAACAATGGAAGATTTGTTAAAAAAATTTGCATAATCTTTAATTAAACAGGAAGTAGCATTGAACCTTGTATTGCCTAGTTCTATAGTGTTTCAATCATGCGATCTCCTTACCTTATCCTGTTTAATGGCGTGAGACACCACCTCCCTGCTTCCCGTTTCCAATCCTTTATAAGCAAAATGCTCGAACCCCAACTTGTCACAATAGTATGACGCCGCCTGTAGTCAGATAACAGCAGATAGAGCAGATTTAGATTTGTGCTACTAGAGCGGTGCAGCACTGTATGGGCATATCCAGATTGCTGGAGGTAAATTGGAAATCAGTGTGTGACATCTGTTCATTTCTTATTCATTAATCCCATTACTATTGCTTGGGATTAGTATAATGCCTTCATTTTGCCTGCTATTTTCTATAATTAAGAACGCAGTCAGCTTCTATGAAGTTTACTGAGTCATCTGATAATGATGCAACTTAGTCTGACAGCCAACGGCTTTTTCCCCTTAGAAGATGTTTAACCTTCCCCAATGACAGAATAATTATGGTTTTCAGACATTATTTAACACAGTTACAGTTCTCATAACCCGGCCCTATAATAACACTAATTACTCTCTCCCAAAAAAAAACTGTGTTTATTCTTATTAATGTTTTATAAATCCACTACATTTTGGCAGGCAAGAAGGCGCTTTTATGAAATAAATGATTAAATTAAAGCAAAATACACCTTTCTCTGTTGGAAAAATACACCTTTTTGTGTATTGGATGGAGGAAACTCGTTGCAGCAGGACCATCCTGTTTTAAAGAATAGTCTGCCGGACAATCAAAACATAAATACACTGTACATTTTAAATATATAAAAAATGCATGTATCTAGAGCCTACCAAGTTAAACAATTGTTCTGGATTTACAAAGTTTGGAAGAAACACTTCCTTATTTTAGAAATAAAACGCATGCTAGATTTTATAAATGATTCTCTCTCTGTATCTGTGCCTACATTTATAAATGGGATCTGCTATCTTGCTGACATAGAGTATATACATATATGTATGGTGGACACCTTACCTAGGCAAACATTATGCCTGTGCCTATTCATAACCCATAAACTATTATACCTCCCTGCCCCATTTCTGTTTCACAAGCCAAAGATATTCACAATAAAGAAATAGGGTATATGCCCATTGATTGCATTACGTTTATAAGAGATATAAAGTAACAAGTAGGATTCATAATTATTTTGGTTATATGTCGGTGATGGAATTCAGACTATATATCTTTTCTTACCTGTTTGGCATTTCCCACCCAGAAGGTAAGATGGTGGAAGCTCAGCAAGCGGCCCCTCTCGTGCTGGTGTAAGTAAAGCAACAGCAGAGGAGTTTATTAGCTTTCATACAGAATACAAATTCTACTCTCACCCATTACATTTACTCAGGGTGGGCTTTAGGGCATAAAGTTCTTCTGCCCTGGTTATATCTAGGATGTCCAGCTCACAGTCCTGCAGTTGAATTTAAAGATCATACAGCTGCTGAAATAATATGGTGGCAACTTATCTAAAATACAATAACCATGTCCAGTTGGTATGTCATACATGGGTCATGCCCATTATAGAGCAGGAGCACTGGCTGATAGAAAGTGGCCCTGGAAATAATTCTATCACTTGCTCAATGGACAGGAGGGACTCCCTCTATACTTACAGGGTGATAGGGCTCTCTGCAAATTCCTCTTATAGACAAATGCAGATATTTCTGTTCTCTTGGTTGGGGGCCAGCTCCAGAGACATTGCTAGGGATGTCCCTGAAATCAAGCTGGCCATGCCAAATAGGAACCCACGGGCAGAATCCAACCAAGAATGGACAAATTACATTTATAATGATCAGCTGGATAACTATACAGAACTGAGGGTTTCTGCACTCCTAGGTTGATAATTAAGGGTCATGGTTGGTAACTTTTAGTTTTTGGGCATTTACATGAGCGTTCAAACAGCTTGTCATTTATTGGAAGGGGAGTAGGGGACAGAACCTGTCGTCAGTTTGGTCTGTAATGAGAGATTGTTATGTTATTTGCTTAAATGAATAAGCCCAATGTACTGGTTTCATAGGTGCAGCCCATAAAGGCAGAGCTAGAGATGTAGGGCCCATAAGATTTACAGGCATGCCAGAACCTCAATATGAAGTAAAATGCATGTAATTAAGGGATGTTCAATTTAAGATCTTCCTGCTGTTGATGAACTACAATCACCCTCCTCTTCCCTCAGTTGTGCAATGACTAAGGGAAAGACAGGGTCGAAATCAACCCGCTGAAATCTGCACGCCAATTTCAGCCCCTCGCCCCTAGCAGAATCTTCTTCTGTGTTCATGGAAGCCTTGTGTTGCCTTAGGAGCCAACACTTTTGCAAAAAGTCTTGTGTTTCTTCTGCCAAGTGTTTTCGCATCAGAGCCAACACATGGGCTGAAATTGGCCTGTGGATTTTAGCAGACTGATTTCTGCCCTGTCTGGTCTTAGCCTAAAGCTTTAACTACAGCTGGGGGCCAGAAACAACATCACTGATCTGTTTACTAAACTTAGCTAACAATTATTTAACAACATCTGTTGGTTTAGCATTTTTATTTGCACCACAATTTTCAACGTACAATGAAGAATAAAAACAGAATATATTACCTTCTCCCCTTTATCCGTGTAGGATGTCTGAATCAAAGAAATAAAAGGACCAGTGTAAGGATACTACTAACAGTAAGTTAATGACCAACACTACATGAATATATGAACAAAAATGAATGTATTTAATAATTCCACTTAAGTAATGTTGAAAGCCAAGAACAAATGACATAGTTACATAGTTAAATCGGGTTGAAAAAAGTCCATCAAGTTCAACTCCTCCAAATGAAAACCCAGCATCCATACACACACCCCTCCATGAATTCACATCAATTATATATACCAGGGATCTCCAATCTTTTTTTACCCGTGAGCAACACGATGTTAAAAGAGTTGGGGAGCAACACAAGCACAAAAAGTCTCTGGGGTGCCAAATAAGGGCTGTGATTGGCTATTTGGTAGCCCTATGTGGACTTGCGGCCTACAGCAGCCTCTGTTTGGCAATACACCTGGTTTTTATGCAACCAAAACTTGCCTCCAGGCCTGGAATTTAAAAATAAGCACCTGCTTTGAGGCCACTGGGAGCAACATCAACATGTTGCTCACGGGCTACTGGTTGGGGACCACTGATATATACCCATATCTATACTAACTATAGAGCTTAGTATTACAATAGCCTTTGATATTATGTCTGACTAAGAAATCATCCAAGCCATTCTTAAAGGCATTAACAGAATGAACCATCACAACATCACCCGGCAGTGCATTCCACAACCTCACTGTCTTCACTGTGAAGAACCCCCTACGTTGCTTCAAATGAAAGTTCTTTTCTTCTAGTCTGAACTATTTCAGACTAGAGGGGTTGTTCACCTTTAAATTAACTTTCAGTATGGTGAAGAGAGTGATATTCTGAGACAATTTCCAATTGATTTAAATTTTTTAGTATTTGTGGTTTTTAAGTCATTGAGCATTTTATTCAGCCGCTCTACAGTTTACAGTTTCAGCAAACTGATTGCTAGGGTCCAAATTACCTTAGCAACCGTGCACTGATATGAACAAGAGACTGGAATGTAAATAGGAGAGGCCTGAATAGAAAGATGAGTAATAAAAAGGAACAATAAATGCGTAGCCTTACAGAACATTTGATTTTTAGATGGGGTCAGTGACCCCCATTTGAAAGCCAGAAAGAGTCAGAAAAAGAAGGGAAATTATGCAAAAACTTTTAAAAAGAAAAAATGAAGATCACTTGAAAATAGTCATTCTTTAAAATACTAAAAGTTAACTGAAAGTTGAACCACCCCTTTAAGCACTAATAGAGCTTGGGTGGATTAATGGCATCTCATATAGAAAAATGTTTCCTACAATCATTCTCACTGCCCTGATGGTCATACCCCACTGCCACACCCCTTTTAAAGTAGCACCACCAACAGCATCAGTTAGGAGCAGATATATCAAGGGTCGATTTTCGAAGTAATGGGAGTTTTTTGAACTCCCATAACTTCGAAATTCGAATAAAAATAAAACCAACCGATATTTATTAACGTTTTTTTCTTCGGGTGAATAGTCCATATTCGATCGAATTTGAATATTGAAATTTATCATGTACTGTCTCTTTAAAAATTCAACTTTGACCATTCGCCATCTAAAACCCGCCGAATTGCTGTTTTAGCCTATGGGGGACCTCCTAGAACCTATAGGGAGTCAATTGGTGGACTTTAAAAAAGCAAAGTTTTTTTTGGGAAAAACTTTGATTCCTAATTTAATTGAATGCGCTATTACTTCGATTTGAAAGATTCGAATGCGGCCAAATACGGACCTATTCGATCGAAAACTGACCTATTCAGTCAAAAAAACTTTGACTTAATTTCGTTTGGTCTTTTTGAATTTGAAGTTTTTCAAATTTGAAATTCGACTCTTGATAAATATGCCCTTTAATGTTATTGCTACTTTTTATAACTCATCTTTCTATTCAGACCTTCTCCTATTCATATTCCAGTCTCTTATTCAAATTAGTGCATGGTTGCTAGGGTATTTGGACCCTAGCCACCAGATTTGAATCTGGTTGAATTTGCAAAAAGCTAAATAATTAAAAAAACACAAATAATAAAAAATGAAAACCAACTGCAAATTGTCTCAGAATATTACTCTCTACATCATAGTAAAAGTTAACTCAAAAGGTGAACAACCTGTTTAAAGGAACAGTAACAGCAACTGGGCACAGGCACAATCAGGGTTCAGTTCAAGGTACATTTACTCCCAATGTAAATGTAAACTTCTCCCAATGCCAACTACAACCCTGGCTGCTGGTTCCTATCACATGTACTGGATCTTACAGTCATTAGGAAGCTGCACTCTGTACAGCATCATATTGTTTATAAGGTACAGGCCTGCGAACAGATAATTAACAAGCAATTATTTGAAACATAGCCTACAAATCATCGGAATATCTGATAATTAATAAAATGATTACTCGGCCATAAAATCATTCTGGGACAGGTTCCTTCTCACTTCTTCTTGCACCCTATGCTCCATGCCTGAGTCATAATTAATTTTATATATAAGAAAATTAACTCACTGCTGATTGGACCGTGGCCATCCTGTATGTCATGAATTTTTAACTGTGCCAAATATTCTGTTCTTTTACTCTCAGGCTTCCTTCTGTTTGTCACATCATAACCCAATTTCAAGCAGAACAGCAGAGTAATATTATAGCGGCTGCACACAGTATGAAGCAAAGCCTTTTATAAATGTACACATCTTACATGTAAGCAATATATATACTTATATGATAGTATTCATTGCAGTTACAATATTAGGATCCAGTAATTATAGGCAAAGCAAATGAGTGAATATTGCAAATGGCCACTTACCATGCTATCAGGCAGTTGGAGCAGCCAAACCTGTACAATATCCCGTGTTTGTTAGAAACCAGAACCAAAAAGACCTTTAATGGGGAAGGGTTAGGTATAAACTAGTAAACATTCTCTGTGATTGGCTCTTAAATATAACACCCTCTACCCTCCTCTGGTCCTCCACCCCCATGAAAAAAATATTTGTACTTTTTAAACTAAGTTCTGGGTCATTCACCCTTCTCTCCTATTCCTGAACAGCAGACTTTGAGCCATTGGGAAATCACCCACAGTGCTACCTACTGATTTGTATGCACCCTTCAGGGATTCTGGGATGTCCAATTAGAACGGGTGCACAGGCTGGTAAATAACTCTCCCCTCACCAATGGAATGTATTTACCTCTGGGTGTGAGTTTCCATTTTGTAAAGGAAATGGTGCCAGTTTGTTGGTTACCTCTGACCCTGGGTGAGACTCCTTTTGTGATGAGACCCACATTGACCAAGGGTACTAATCTAGTAAGGGCCTGGGCAGTGACTTAGAGTTGCCACCTCTTCTGGAAAAAAATATCGGCCTTCCTATATTTATTTTCTTTTTTCCTATTAAAGGGGTTGTTCATCTGTGCATTAACTCTTAGTATGATGTAGAGAGTGATATTCTGAGACAATTTGCAATTGGTTTTCATTTTTTTTTATTTGTGGTTTTTGAGTTATTGCTAGGGTCCAAATTACCCTAGCAACCATACATTGATTTGAATAAGAGACTGGAATATAAACAGGAGAGAGCCTGAATAGAAAAATGAGTAATAAAGTAGTAGTAAAGGAGTAGCAATTACAATAAATATGTAGCTTTACAGAGCATTTATTTTCAGGTCAGTGACCCCCATTGGAAAGCTGAAAGAGTCAGAAGAAAAAGGCAAATAATTAAAAACCTATAAAAAATAAACAATGAAGACCCATTGAAAGGTTGCTTAGCATTGGCCCTTCTATAAAATACTAAAAGTTAACTTAAAGGTGACTACCCCTTTTATAAAATTGGCATCAAGCATCATTTTTACCGACCAATCCTGTAAAATAGGTGGCAACCCTAGCAGTGGCCATAACTGGGTAAATAGTTTTCTATCTATAATATGACATGGAATGTCTGCTGGTAGAAGCAGAGCACAATGTCACATTGCACCATAGCACTATTTTTGGGTCATGCATTGATTCTGGCCAAGGGTGCCCTAGTTACCAAAGTGCAACAACCAGGAAGTATATTATCCAAAACGCTCTGCCCACTTGGTTCAGGAAAAGGGTGCAACTTTCCTCAATCAAGTCATCGTATCCTGATATCTATAACTCAATTTATAAGGAAATGAGGAGAGCACTCTGCAAGCAATTAATGCTGTGGTTATCCTTTTATGAGTCGACTTCTTGTACACGTAGTCGACTAATAAAAGGATAACCACAGCATTAATTGCTTGCAGAGTGCTCTCCTCGTTTCCTTACAAAGTGCATGGTTAATTGGCATCAGATAAAACTGACTGTACAGTGTTTCATGGACTAATGTGAATGATGTGCCTGTACCTGATATAGGGAAGCAGGAGCTCCCAGAAACATTGGGCATGTTATACTCTATTGCAAACCCAGTTCCCATGCCAGTGCTGAATACTACACAGTGGAGCCACACTTTTACCCTGGGATCATACAGTTTGATTCCAACCAGGGACTATCTGCAATGAGTTTGTATCTTCTCCCTGTGTCTGTGTGTCTCTCCTACGGGTACTCAATATTCCTCCGCTTTGTAAGGACTGAGGGTAGTGAAGCTGTTTCCAGCCATAAACAGAAGCTGATGTTTTAGGAGCTCCTTGTTTTCCAGTTCAGTGTAAAAAAAATCATTCGTTTTTTTTATCTTCTTTAGATGATACCAGCTGCCGTGCCTGATTTAGCTTAACTCTGTGTCACCACAAATGGAATAAAACGACCCCAGTATCCCCCCCCCACCACCACATATGGATTACCTGGGCACTGCCAGAGTCTGCTACTTGATACCTTGGCACCAGAAAATCTGGGAAAGTCTGGCTCTTCTCTAAAATGCCAATACAATCTCATTACAGCAGCAAATGCATAAATCCCATAACTGTTAATGATAGGTAAGCTACGACTAGAGATTGAATATATCGGTCTTACAAATGACATTGGAAGTATTGGGCAAAGCAGCCAGTATTAAACTAGTTACTGGGGACACAAGCTACTTAAAGGAACAGTAACACCACAAAATGAAAGTGTTTTTAAGTAATTAAAAAAGAACGTACTATTTCCCTGCATTGGTACAACTGGTGTGTTTGCTTGAAAACAAGGCTATAGTTTATATAAATATGCTGGTATGTAGCCGTGAGGACAGCCATTCAAGGCACAGGTTATGTAGCAGATAACAGATGCTCTCTGTTGTATCCATTGTATATAAATAACTTATCTGTTATCTGCTAAGTAAACTGTACCTTTTCTCTTCTTTCAACTTGAATGGTTCCCCCATGGCTACACAGCACTCTATTATATAAACTATAATATATATATATATATATATATATATGAGATACTCTACACTCAACCATTTATCCATATATTAAAGGGATACTGTCATCGGAAAACTTGTTTTTTTTCAAACGCCTCAGTTAATAGTGCTACTCCAGCAGAATTCTGCATTGAAATCCATTTTTCAAAAGAGCAAACAGATTTTTTTATATTCAATTTTGAAATCTGACATGGGACTAGACATATTGTCAATTTCCCAGCTGCCTCCAGTCATGTGACTTGTGCTCTGGTAAACTTCAATCACTCTTTACTGCTGTACTGCAAGCGATATCACCCCCCCTCCCTTTCCCCCCCCAGCAGCCAAACAAAAGAACAATGGGAAGGTAACCATTTAGAAGCTCCCTGACACAAGATAACAGCTCCCTGGAAGATCTAAGAACAGCACTGAAAGGACCAGTAACATCAAAGAAAATTTTTTAAAAAGTCGAATACAACGAAAAAAACCCACCAAGACAAATTAAATTTTGAAATAGCAAAGCTTTTATTAAGAAATAACTTACAGAAACTCCACTTCCGCTCCTCTTCAGAAAAGGCGACCATCCATACTGCTGCACTCGATTTCCCCTCCCGGCTATTCGTGTCCTCTGCCCCATCTCCTTCTTCAACTCTTGGTGCCGATAGCTCTTCCTGGGCTGCCAGTACATTACATGTCCCACTGAGACTGATTGAGCCAGAAAGTAATTCCATCTTAAGTGCAGGCACAAGTCACATGACTAGGGGCAGCTGGGAAATGGACACTATGTCTAGCCCCATGTCAGATTTCAAAATTGAACATAAAAAAATCTGCTCTCTCTTTTGAGAATTGGATTTCAATGCAGCATTCTGCTGGAGCACACTATTAACTGATGTGTTTTGGAAAAAACCTGTTTTTCCATGACAGTATCCCTTTAAGGGCATTGAAACATTTTGTGCCTTAAGCTACTAAAAATAACTTACCCTTTAAACAAAACAGGGATTGTTTGCCTATATA
This sequence comes from Xenopus laevis, assembly GCF_017654675.1. NCBI lineage: Eukaryota > Metazoa > Chordata > Amphibia > Anura > Pipidae > Xenopus > Xenopus laevis. The sequence goes on along the minus strand of NC_054373.1, from coordinate 42,927,984 downwards.
TTGCAATATAAGCTGGCCAACTACAAAGTCAAAGTCATGGCCGGTGTAGCCAGTCCTACACTACACTTTAATCTGATTCATTAACAGTGTCGGAATGGCCCACTAGGATAACTCCAGGTGGGCCCAGGTGTCAGGAGGCCCTTGTACTGCTAAAGATTTGGCCTATTTCATGGCCATTTTATATTTCTTTGATAACAAAGAGGCTAAATAGATGGAATAATAGATTATAGTATGTAAAGAATAGAGAATAGGAGAATAGAGTGAGGAGAAGAATAATAATAATACTGAGAGTGGGCACCTGGTCTATAGTTCTTTGGTGGGCCCCTGGTCTAAGGTTTTTGGGTGGGCCCCAGGTGTCCCAGTCCGACACTGTTCATTAAGAATTATTTTGCTTCATTATACATTTTATAAAGGGACTTAGTTTTACCTGCAACTTGCTTGCTGCTTTCAGCTATAGTCAGGTGATCCCACTGGTGGCCAATAAAAGGGCAACCAAGTTTGGGAGTTTTACTTTGAAAGCAGCAATTATTGGGATCAGTTGGGTCAATATCTCAGCATTATCAACACCACCTATATCCAGAGAGGGCACAAGCATTATTTTATCAACCCAACTGATCCCAATAACAGCAGCTCCAGAGTTAAAAGGAAAGTGTCAGTGTTCCCAGATTGTGAATGAGTTAATTTTTAAGGATGAAACGTCTAAGCTGTGGGGCTCCAGCTGGTTATTTATGAAAGTATTTACAATCCAAATACACCGGGACATTAATCAATGTGATAACTGGAAAAGACAAATTCCAAAAGTATTTGCTAATAATTTGTGAACCATAACGCTCTTTTAAAAAAAAAAAAAAATAGATCTCATAACAGACATGTTTTATGATTTATGTGTTGATTCACAATCGCATGGCAAAGTAAACATTTGTGCTATTCGCAATCATGTTTCTTGATCAAAATATGCAAAAATTAAAAAAAAAAGGCAAAGCAATATGTAAGGGCTCATTTATCATGGAGGGGAGGGGCAATTTGCAAAGTGCAAAAAACAAACACAATCTTCACAATGCATCTGCCACCCCTATCCAGTGAGTTGTGGTTGCTGGTAAGAGGAACAACTATTTGTGCGCCTGAAATATAGTGTAAATAGTTGTATCTGTGTGTCATGCAACTTGTGCTGGCCTGGGTCTCATATAGAAGTGGTGGTGCATGTGTAGTTAGGGTTGCCACCTGGTTTGATCCCAATGTTATTAATAGGGAAAAAAGATAAATATGTAGGAAGGCTGGTATTTTTTCCAGGAAAATGTGGCAACCCTATGTGTAGTGTCTGTGCATCTCCTCCCAAGCCCCTTTATTGAGAGTACTGAGGTCTGCGTTTCATGCCTAAAGCTATTGCTATATGATTCTCTCTACCCTTTACCAACATCTCACTGGTACTTATGGTCCTTATCAAAGGACAGAAAATAGGTACCTGGTAAAACCAGGGTTTCCTTGGATCAAAGAGGGGGAGACATAAGTAAGAGATTACTCCACCTAGAGACCAAATGGATCTACTCCCTAGATACTAGATTACCTCTGGGGATGAACAACGAATATGATGTCACCTTCTCCCCCTATTTCTCTTGAATATAACACATTGGTTCAGTGTGAAAAAAATTATCTTTTATTTTTTCGAATCCCAGCATTCCATTAATATTAACGTGCAGAGTGCTGCGCCTCACAGGACAATTTCCCTGCCCCCCATCACTAATTCTGCGCTCTTGTTCACTGACCCCCGGCTCTCGGGCTCTGGCTGGTATAAATCAGTGAAGGTGGAGCTGAGCATTAGATGGAGTGTTGCAAATAGCCAGGACTCGCTTTAGAGATTACTCACCCACTGACACTCTTCAGCATTCATTCTGACACTCCCACAGCACAAATCTGTCTCCCTCTCTATATACTGTACTGTATGGAGTATTCACTTTGCTGGGGAGCTGCACTTCAATTGAATACTCATATAATATTACTGTTGCATCTTGCCTCCCGTGGCCATATTGCCCTGCTATACCTGCTGTCCTCCACACTGGCTACCATAACTGCTGCTTCGTGGCCCCACCATCCTATCACACCCCTTTATATGATTCCTACAGGAATCAATGTTTGCACAGCTTTACTCTTTTAAGGAGTGATTCACCTTTCAGTTAACTTTTAGTATGTTATAGAATGGCCAATTCTAAGCAACTTTTTAATTGGTCTTCATTATTTTTTTATATAGTTTTTGAATTATTTGCCTTCTTCTTCTGACTCTTTCCAACTTTCAAATGGCGGGTCACGGACCCCTATCTAAAAACAAAAACATGTCCTGTAAAGCTACAAGTTAATCGTTACTTGTACTTTGTATTACTTATCTTTTTTCAGCTCCTCTCCTATTCATATTCCAGTCTCTGATCAAATCAATGCATGGTTGCTAGGGTAATTGGGAGCCTGGCAACCAAATTGCTGATATTCAAAACTGGAGAGCTGCTGAATTCTAAATAACTCAAAAACCACAAATAATAAAAACAATTAAAAAACAATTACAAATTGTCTCAGAATATCAACTTCATACTAAAAGTTAATCCAAAAACAAACAACCCCATTACAGACACCGTGTGACTTTCAAGCTCTGTTTTATATACAATAGATGGGCCTGACTGATTTATTGGTTGTTTTTATTTTACGTGATTTTTAGTTGACTGGGGGGATTAGTATGTCAGCGCATTGGAAATTGCTGATCTCCCAGTCTCCCCGGAAGATGGATGTGTGGAACTCCGCTGGCAGATTCTGTGCCAAGGGATAAGTATAAAGTACGGGGCATTTCCCTGGGGCAGTTAGGCTGGGAGGAGGAGGGTCTACCTGGGGTGGGGAGTGGGGCTTTTTTATACAGGGTTGAATTATACTTTAATCACAGCCCATGATTAAGTACTCCTGTGGGCACGAAACGCGTAGGGCATGGATAGCCCTGTTCCTGTTCTTATGCATGGGGCCACTTGTCTCCCTATGGCTCCGCTAGTAAAAGCACTGAGGAGAGAGCATGGGGCACTCATTATCAGATTAACTAAGGCATCCGCTAACCTTACCTGGAATATAGAGTGTAGAACAGTAATGAAATAATATACAGCTAAAATAAGCTCACAGAACAAGTCCAGTTACACATAAAAATGAAAACTTTATTTTGATTTCCATTTAGGGATTGTGCTACATGATACAATGTTGGTCCCTTTTAAAACAATGCAGAAAATTGAAGAATGCTTTGGCCCCCATCTGGGAGGCAGGGAAATTATAGGGATGAATTACACTCAACCTGTGACCCTCCCAGGGCCAGAAGTAAGGGTTAAGCAGAAGAGACATGTGCCTACAATGGTGGTGGGGGAGTTGGGCACAGAGCTCTTCTGTCACTTACCCTTAGTTCAGGTCCTTGTCCCCCCAATGTCTGCATGTCTTTACCCACCCCCCTTCTGTAGTGGTGCCACACATATTCGCTTGGGGGTGCCATTGGAAGTTGTAGTTTAACAACACTAGATAGGTGGGCTGCAGATTGGGATCCCTGGTTTATAATATACTATTTGCTTTCTTTTCCCAGAGCAAATAGCCTTCCTACCTCACCCTGGAGAGCACAGATAGCTGCATAGATAATTTGGGTTGAAAAAAAAAGACCTTCAATGGATCTCCCGGTACCACTCATCTATATTAGCCTAATCCCCTCCCCAGCAATTTATTGCTTCAGTCCAATCTTAGTACTAAGAGTCGGATCTTCCTTTTGAAGCGCCTGTAGAAATTTCTCTGAAGCCTTGTCCCCTTTCTTTATAATCATGTCAATGAGACATCGAGCTTGATCCCGCGTGACTGACGTATTTTCAGTGACCATTTCTTTCTCACAATCCTTAATGATTTCATCTTCACAAAGACTGTCCAGCAGTTCCTTAATCACAGACGTGTTCACACCTTCCACAAACAGTTTCCTTATACCCCTCAGGCGATCTGCTAAATATACCAGATTATGATTATTTTATTCCTTGTCATCACCATCATCATCACCCCTCCATACGCAAATAGTTTCCTTACCAGCCATTTCCTCCGCGTCTCTTTCTTCTTCCTAAAAGCCCTGGGGAAAATATATTCAAATGTCACCAGAGTTAAACAGAACCACCAAGAGCGACATGTTCACATTGTAGAGATGGGAAAACCTGGAAAATGCAGTGCAAGGATTTAGCCACAAGGTGTCAGTAACAATGTTCATATGTACCATGTACACAGGCATTATTTATAAATCATCTTTATCATCATCATCATTATATGGCACCAGCAAGTTACTCAGCACTAAACAGGGGCTTAGAAATAATATAAAGAAGTAGTTAACTTTTAGTATGTTATAGCATCGCTAATTCTAAGCAACTTTTCAATTGGTCTTCATTACTTTTTAGTTTTTGAATTATTTGCCTCCTTCTTCTGACTCTTTCCTGCTTCAAATGGAGGGTCGCTGACCCTATCTAAGAAACAAATGCTCCATAAGGCTACACATTTATTGTTATTGCTACTTTTCATTACTCGCCTTTCTATTTAGACCCTCTCCTATTTATAGTTCAGTTTCTTATTCAAATCAGTGCATGGTTGCTAGGGGAATTTGGACCCTGGTAACCAGATTGCTGAAACTGGAGAGCTGCTGAATAAAAAGAAAAATAACTCAAAAACCACAAATAATAAAAAATGAAAACCATTTGAAAATTGTCTCAGAATATCGCTCTCTACATCATACTAAAAGTTAATTGAAAGGTGAACAACCCGCTTAAGGGTTACGGAATTAAAAATGGGATCAGATGACCTTGGTCAAAAGAGCTTACAATCTAAAAGTTTGCAAAACGCGTGCAAATTGCTAAATTAAAAGGCACTTATACATGCTCCTTTTTTAAGATTGATGCATGTGACTGTAGACCCATTCAGTCTGATAACACGACACAAGGGATTACTGGAATTTCTGATACACTGGACCTGCCAGTAATTGAGTTATTTCAATAGAACGGCATGCAGCTTTACCTTGTGCTTGCAATTACACAGAGATTCTGGGAATAAATGATGCATTATAGGTAAAATAGATGCCAATAATTGCACTTTGCGCATTGTAAACGAGGCTTATTATGCCAGTGCATTTCCAAACGGAATTCCTAAAGCTCAATGTCATTTCGATACAGAAAGATCACAAATTCTTCTGGGATACTAATATATCTTGTATGTTGAGCAGTATGTCTAAAATCAACCCCTGAGTACAGTCCAGCATATTAAGACAGAGAAAAGAATTCTTTCTGGCTTTAGCTGCCTGTTTAAAATGAAATAATAGGGAATTTCACTGATGCCAGAATCTATTTACATTTCTATTGCTTATATAGGGCATGGCATTAAAGGAGAAGGAAAGCTCCAAGACAGTTCATTGCCAATAGATTAGCCACAATAGTGCAAGCTAGAATACTATATTTATTCTGCAGAATGCTTTACCATACCTGAGTAAACAGCTCTAGACACTGTCTCTGTTTGCTTAGGATAGCAGCTGCCATATAAGCTTGGTGTGACATCACTTCCTGCCTGAGTCTCTCCCTGCTCACTTACAGCTCTGAGCTCAGATTACAGCAGGGATGGGAGGAGGGAGGCGGAGAGGAGCAAACTGAGCATGCTCAAGCCCTGCCCTAGAGGTTTATGCTGAAAACAGGAAGTCTGATACAGAAGCCCATGTGTACACAATGAAAGGAAAGAAATGCTGTTTCTTTTGACAGAGGACTCGGAACAGCATTACTTTGAGGGTTTACTGGTGTATTTAAATAGAGCTTTCTGATAAAGCTTACTTAATTTAAGCCTTTCCTTCTCCTTTAATGTGATGTTGTGATTAAAGCTTCCACACTGCGCAGTGTTTGTATTCTTTGGTTATGTCCCACACCTGTCAGGGAAACACAAGTGGTACCTTCTTACATAGAAACAGGTTTGATGTTCATGGGGGTCAATGGAAGCAAATCTGAACGTGAGGGTCTAATGGGGCCATGTTCCAGTCATTGTTGGGACATTCCTCCCCCCTCTTGAATAATCTCTGACATCACTGCAGGGGGTGGCACATGTAGTTACATCAAGTTTTATATATTTTATCATCCTTTTTCTTATACTTGTTTTTACATTTTTATCTTCTCCTTCTTATACTCTTGTTTTTCTACTCTGCACATTTCTGTTCCCTTTACTATCTTTACTATTTTTTCATTCCTTAATTCCCCTCTGTCTGTCACTTTTTCAGTTTGCCCATGTATCCCCTTTTCTATACGCCTTCGCTTTCTCTTATTTCCCATTTTCTAAGCATTTCCTGAATTGTATGCACTCGGCACTATTTCTTTCTTGCTGTCCCATTAACTTTCCATTCCTTTCTGTCTATACTTATCCCCTCATCTGTCTGTGAATTCCTTGTCCTTACACTGCCTCTCTCTGATTCTGAGTGTGGCCTCTACTCCACTGCCACTCACCAGCCACATGTAACTGAAGGCTATCAGTAATAGTATACACTCTCTCCTGTGGGTGAAAGGGGGAACAGAATTTGCCCAAAAGAGCTAACAATACATGGGTATAATTACTAGGGCTGCACTGAATCCAGGATTCGGTTCCTTAGTCGCCCATAGGATTAGGCCATTTTCAGCAGGATTTGGATTCGGCCGAATCCTTGTGCCTGGCCAAAACGGAATCCTTAAAATCATGTGACATGTCACAACCTGCAGTCACAGGGGGGGCCCATGAAGTAGGGGGCCCAGTAAAGCTGGCCATTGATGCAAAGATCCAATCATACGAATCATCGTACGATCGGACTTTCCCATCTCCCGACCCGCCACTAACCATTCAGATCAACGTCTTACCAGTCAGATTAGTAAAAGAACAGATCAGCCAATGTTCTGCCCCTGACAGCAATCGTACGATATCTATGTCCAACCAAAGCTAGTGACAGTCTCCCACTGAAAATTGTACGATCGGCAATACACGCAGAGATATTATCGGCAGCCGACAGAAATTTTCTAACCTGTCCGATCGACCAAACGACTGATCTCCGCCGGACGAAAAATGTCGGGACTCTCCACACACGTTCCGAAAATCGTAAGAATCCTTGATTCGTACGATCAGATCTTTGCGTCTATGGCCAGCTTTAGGCCCTAAATAACGAGTCGTGTTGAAGATATCTTGTTACAATAGAACACCGATGTTTTGGGGCCCTAAACTGAATTTGCTGTGGGCCCAGTAACATCTAGTTATGCCACTGTTCAAATCTAACAGATTTATTAGGGCAGGGAACAGGGTAGCAGGCAGTAACTGTTCCGTACTACATTATTACTCAATTAATCATGAAAAGGAAAAATATGTATTAATTGATCACATTGTTGCTTGAAACAATATTTACTTTTTTTTAAAAAAAATACATTGGTTTGAATAGAGATCTCAATTGTAATGACTTAGCAAATATTTGTTCCTGTGCTGGTTTGAGTGAGTTGCAGTTGTACCATACACAACAAGAGTGTCCCTGTCCTTCTCTTTTTCTCTTAAGTTCCAACTTCACATTCATACTATAATACAATTCATTTGTGCTCTGAAGTCAGAATCCAGCTAACACCCCACCTCCCGCTTTGTTAGAGCTGCCACCTTTTTTGGTAAAAAAAATACCGGCCTTCCTATATATTTAGATTTTTTTCCCTATTAATAACATTGGGGTCAAGTATCATTTTAACTGGTCAGGCGAGTGCTGCCTTAGGCTTCTACCCCTTTATGAGCTTTTTTGGCGGCGCAAAGAGAACAAACTCTTACCTTTACCGTCAGGCCTATTTGAAAGTGAAACCTGTTTTCTGTTCCCGCCTTCAAGTCTTCTCACACAGATAAAGGAAAAGGAAGTCTTTTTTTTGTACATGAATGTTTACGTGACAATGAGCAGAGAATTAGTCACACTGTATAGTGAGAGCATGTTCAGGCTCATATCCCCCCAGCAGTGTTAGAGGCACATGGACATGTTTTCTCTTGTGTTTCAAGGAGAGATTTTAGTGACTGTAACAGCTAATAGTAATGTTAATAATAAACAGGGAACAGCTAATTATAAACAGCTGCCTCACACTGTACAATCTTCACCACTGACACAGTAACACCAGTGTTCCACGGGGTGAAAAAAGTGAAACAGAACAATGCAAAAAATAAGTCTCACCCACAATGATAAGCCACACCACTGTTATAATAAGCCTCACCCACTGTTATAATAAACCACACCCACTGTTATAATAAGCCTCACCCACTGGTATAATAAGCCTCACCCACTGGTATAATAAGCCTCACCCACTGTTATAATAAACCTCACCCACTGTTATAATAAGCCTCACCCACTGTTATAATAAGCCACACCCATTGTTATAATAAACCACACCCACTGTTATAATAAGCCTCACCCACTGTTATAATAAACCTCACCCACTGTTATAATAAGCCTCACCCACTGTTACAATAAACCACACCCACTGTTATATTAAGCCTCACCCACTGGTATAATAAACCTCACCCACTGGTATAATAAGCCTCACCCACTGTTATAATAAGCCTCACCCACTGTTATAATAAACCACACCCACTGTTATAAGCCTCACCCACTGTTATAATAAACCTCACCCACTGTTATAATAAACCTCACCCACTGTAATAATAAGCCTCAGCCACTGTTATAATAAGCCTCACCCACTGTAATAATAAGCCTGACCCACTGTTATAATAAACCACACCCACTGTTATAAGTCTCACCCACTGTTATAATAAACCACACCCACTGTTATAATAAGCCTCACCCACTGTTATAATACACCTCACCCACTGTTATAATAAGCCTCACCCACTAATACTTTCTGGTTTAGTCATTTTGCTATTTCCACGTTAATAAAAAAACAATTCAGTCCACCAGTAATAAACAGGTCACATTAGTACAAATAAACCCTGCTTGGTTTAACAACTGATACTGTGACGTGGGGCAGCGATTCAGCACAGAGATGTACTGCACTATATACTGAGGAGCATCGACTGCTGACTAACTGCACAGAATAGACTATATGCACGAGACTCCCATGGTGACGGCTGAGGTTTGGGGGGTTTTGGTGAGTCAGGGCTGCTCCCAGAGGGGATGCAATTAGGGTTGCCACATTTGACATCTGCAAAAACCGAAGAAGAGAACGGCAACAGAGCAGAACAGTGACATTTGGGGTCGGGTCAGGATATTTGGGGTGCATTTGTACCTTGTAGGGGCAAGGTGGCAGATGTGGTTACTGGTAAGATTATTGTTTGGCTTTCACAAAGCTGAAACCTGAATGGACAGTTGAGACCCAAATAACCCTAAGAAAATTGTTTGTGTCTAAAGTGAACAGGTGGTAACACTACATGAAGCAGAAAACATTATCAATATCCACTGCATGTTGCTCTACATGTGACCCTGGTCTAACTCATTCCTTTATCTACAAGGTCATTTCTCCTGATCACTTTCTTATCTGGTCCTATTCCACCCTTCTGTTGTCTTCCTATTCCCCCATGTTACATCCCACACCATCTCAGTATAGATTTGCTACTTCCAGTAAGGTCACCATCTGATTGTTTTTAATGAATATCACCCCCAGAAAACAGTAGCAAGAGTAACCTTATTTTTTTTAAAAGGTTTTTATTTAGCATTTTCAAACAACAAACAAACAAACAAATATTGTATTATGCATGGTTACATTTTATTGTAAACATATCACACAGTATACCAGCATTTGAAATATTTGAATCCTGTACATTTGTATATACTTTAATTCAGGTATAATTCTGGATCTATTGCCCCTAGGGCACTTAAGTAGGTGATATAGATATAAATGCCATTGATATCTTGCCATCTCTTACATTAAGGCTCCTCAGTGGCCTCCAGCCAGTCCCGCCACACCAGATCATATTTCTGAGGGCATCCTCTTGCAGTATACAGTGGTGTGAAAAACTATTTGCCCCCTTCCTGATTTCTTATTCTTTTGCATGTTTGTCACACAAAATGTTTCTGATCATCAAACACATTTAACTATTAGTCAAAGATAACACAAGTAAACACAAAATGCAGTTTTTTAAATGAGGGTTTTTATTATTTAGGGAGAAAAGAAATCCAAACCTGTGTGAAAAAGTAATTGCCCCCTGAACCTAATAACTGGTTGGGCCACCCTTAGCAGCAAAAACTGCAATCAAGCATTTGCGATAACTTGCAACGAGTCTTTTACAGCGCTCTGGAGGAATTTTGGCCCACTCATCTTTGCAGAATTTTTGTAATTCAGCTTTATTTGAGGGTTTTCTAGCATGAACCGCCTTTTTAAGGTCATGCCACAACATCTCAATAGGATTCAGGTCAGGACTTTGACTAGGCCACTCCAAAGTCTTCATTTTGTTTTTCTTCAGCCATTCAGAGGTGGATTTGCTGGTGTGTTTTGGGTCATTGTCCTGCTGCAGCACCCAAGATCGCTTCAGCTTGAGTTGACGAACAGATGGCCGGACATTCTCCTTCAGGATTTTTTGGTAGACAGTAGAATTCATGGTTCCATCTATCACAGCAAGTCTTCCAGGTCCTGAAGCAGCAAAACAACCCCAGACCATCACACTACCACCACCATATTTTACTGTTGGTATGATGTTCTTTTTCTGAAATGCTGTGTTACTTTTACGCCAGATGTAACGGGACGCGCACCTTCCAAAAAGTTCAACCTTTGTCTCGTCGGTCCACAAGGTATTTTCCCAAAAGTCTTGGCAATCATTAAGATGTTTTTTAGCAAAATTGAGACGAGCCTTAATGTTCTTTTTGCTTAAAAGTGGTTTGCGCCTTGGAAATCTGCCATGCAGGCCATTTTTGCCCAGTCTCTTTCTTATGGTGGAGTCGTGAACACTGACCTTAATTGAGGCAAGTGAGGCCTGCAGTTCTTTAGATGTTGTCCTGGGGTCTTTTGTGGCCTCTCGGATGAGTTGTCTCTGCACTCTTGGGGTAATTTTGGTCGGCCGGCCACTCCTGGGAAGGTTCACCACTGTTCCATGTTTTTGCCATTTGTGGATAATGGCTTTCACTGTGGTTCGCTGGAGTCCCAAAGCTTTAGAAATGGCTTTATAACCTTTGAAATTGAACTCTGGTGTGATAAACCACAGTTAAGTTATTTTTTAACAAGGGGGGCAATCACTTTTTCACACAGGCCCATATAGATTTGGATTTTTTTTCTCCCTTAATAACGTAAACCTTCATTTAAAAACTGCATTTTGTGTTCAATTATGTTATCTTTGACTAATAGTTAACGGTTTTTGATGAGCAGAAACATTTAAGTGTGACAAACATGCAAAAGAATAAGAAATCAGGAAGGGGGCAAATAGTTTTTCACACCACTGTAGGTGAGTTGTATTAGGGGGAGTGTTGTTTTTAGCAAGTTCAACCAGCCATTAAATGTGGGTGGTTGGGGGGACATCCAATTCAGGAGAATACATTTCCTGGCATAGAACAGTAATGTACGAAAAAGAATTCTCATGGCCGCCCTTGGGGTAACCTCATCTACTACACCAAGAATGCACACCTGAGGGGTTATCAGGTTGGGTAGTGTCGTTTTATCCTGAATGTAGTTGAGAACCTGAGACCAGAAGGCTTGGATTCAGAGGCATGACCAGATGAGGTGTAGGTAAGACGCCTCTGAGGCCCTACACTTAGGACACTGTGGTGAGTCGAGTCTGTTCATACGAAACAGCCTATTTGGAGTTAAGTGGAGTCTATGTAGGATCTTGAACTGAATCAATCTATCTCTGGTCGAGACGAGATAGTCAAAGAGTAACCTTATTGACCAAGGACCAGAGGGGTGTGAAACGTGTCAGGCAGTGATGTACCTGACTTTCTGTATGTATTTTAGTAGTCAGCAGTAAAGAATGAACTTTTAATAATATCCGTTTGGAGGTGCAGTTTTCTCCTTAGTTAACTGTATGGACTCATTTTCTTAAGAGCTAGCACTCCTGTACAGTGATCAGAATGGACTAGAGATGGAGGGAGTTAGGATTGATGGTGCAGCTGGAGTGGTGTTTTGTTTGTAGAGTGTATGTGTAACCACAAGCATGTCTGCTCTTTGTGGCGTATGTTTACAAACCAAATATAGCACCAGCCTAATGTTTAGGGCCCCCCAGGATTAAACAATATTCTAAATGTAATGGCAGCTACATGTTTCTGATCTAGCACTCTGCTTTTTAACCTGAACACGCCACTCGGCATTATGATAAGTAACTCCCAGCAGAACAGGCAGTACATGTGACTATTGAACCCTTGCTACAATGGTGGTGGGAAGTGTGCTGTTGTTGAACTATAACTCTCAGAAGTAGAAAAACCAGAGCTGGGCACCAGTGATTCTTGAACAGATTATTCAGTGAACATCAAATATAGAACAGTTATGCCATATTGTTAATTAATGTGCTTATGCAGCCTTTGGACCCTCAGCACTTCCACCTGGTACTCAGGTGAAGAACCAAGAGCCGAGCCCATGGCATTCCCTCACCCGTTATCAACTAGGGAAAAGGGCATCCGATAGTATCCTTAAACTGAGAGGATACCTCCCTCCTATAGGGCACAGGTCACCTGTAAATTCCCATCAGAGGGAGCCAAATGTTAATTATTGTTCTACTCTACACAATCAAGGGCACCAGGCCCGGACTGGCAATCTGTGGGTTCTGGCAAATGCCAGAAGGGCTGCTGTAATGTCCCATAGACAGTCACTATTTAGTGGGCTGGTGAAGGACTATTTGGGCCTCTGAATACTTGGAATGCCAGGGCCTATTTTGACTCTCAGTCCAGACCTGAAGGGCACAAAGCAGGAACAGACCATGGTAATATCTTCTTGATTGTGAATAAAGGGGTTATAGGGAAGTGAAACAAGTGCCGTTTTATTCTGGAGTTTCCATTGATGTCAGTGAGGAATGTGCACTTATAAAATCTTAAAGGGCACCTCTCTCATAGAAATGGTTTTCATCAGCCTGCATCCTGGATGGGGGATACAATAGTCATTTTTGAAGAGAAGCATCAGTCGACACCACCTGATTCTACATCACATGCAAGCACATAATGAGTGAGCCAGGTAGAAACAATTTTGTTCAGTAGGTCCCCTTCATTGCCACCTATCATAGTGCTCAGTCTAATCCCAGTCTCCCTCCTTACTTCTAAAGACCCCATATTTGCCCCTCTATCCGGCCTGTAGCTAAGGTTACCACCTTCTCTGGAAAAAAATATCAGCTTTCTTCTATTTTAAATCTTTATTAAAAAAAAAAAAACATCGGCATCACCCATCATTTTTACTGGCCAGTAAAATACTCTTATTTAGAGGACAATAAGCCAGACCCATATGGAATGAGCAGGGTTTGATTAATAAACCTGTTAGCAAGGAAAGATAAAACTTTGCTCATGGAGGATAAAAGGATAAACCTGGCAAATATTAGATTCATCTGCAAAATGTAGACCAGCTATAGGATGTGGGCAGATTATTTGACTATTTATTATGCTTCTTCAGTTGTTTTGCAGTTTTCTCCCTCTTCAAAAACACGCCACTGAATCAAGGTGGGACACGGCGATCACAGGTTTGCCTGAAGTCCACAGGTAGGGCAGGTTCAGGCCAACAGCAGATGATGGGAGGGTTGGGCCAAGATTTCTGTACCCCCCTCCCCCCGGATATGTGGTTACTGGTGTGTAACTTGTATAAACGATGCCCCCTCCAGTGATGCAAGTATGTGTCCGCAATTTGCGTATCAATAGTGTGATACAAGGTTTGCATCAGGGTTCTGATCCATGTGCACAGCTACTGCAAGGTGTCACTGGACCCAGGGCAAAGATCTCATTGGTTCTCTAAAGCAGGTGTTCTAGAGCAAATGTCCCTTTTACCCATTGCCCTGACCATGTGCGGTGCAAGAATGATTGTGGCAACAGTTTTGAGAAGTGTAAATATCCCGCAGGATATGTCAGATATTGGTACATTTTATTCTAATACATGGACAGCCAAACTGCAGAGTGCTATCCTTCTGGTGGCCTGCAGACCCCCCCCCCCCCCTTGTGTGGACCTCCACTAAAGTCTGGCTATATTGATTACTTACCTTTGTGTAACATTCAAAAGGTATCAGACCTGAGATTAACTGGCCCCTGCTTTGTTCACACCTGAGATTCAGGATGCAAACGCCCTTGCAGTGTTCACACTTGTCATCCCCTGTATCGTTCACACCTCTATCTGGCAGTGCCCACATTATTCACACCTCACACAGTCACTGTACAGAATACAGTACATACTGTTCATCTTAAGAGTGGTCCTGATCATGTTCCCTGTCTCCATCCCTGCTCTGCTTGTGCCTGATCTACCCCCACCTACCTTACTGCTACAAGTGCACCAGGGTCCAGTCAATTAACATTCAGGTCATTGGTGGGACACTTCTGGCTGTTTTGTCACTCACTCAGCTGAAAATCCCACAGGAGCAAAATGCTGACATCACCCTGCATGCCATTGCCCTTAAAGCGCACCTATCACAGCCAAAATCAAACACATATTAACAATCTGACCAGTACAAGCTAAAATGTTTAATCAAACTACAAATATAGTTTTTTGAAAAAAACTGCAGGTTTTAAAAAATCCCTTACTTTGTCAAATAGGTTCTTTTACTAAGGGAGGCCATACTGAGACTATAACATGCAAATTTCAGGAGCATGCTCAGATTGTAGCATTGCCTTGAGAATCTACCCAGAATGCCTTGTTTTAGTAAACTCCTCCACTAGAAGTATCAGGAGATTTCCCTATCTTGTCCCCTGCTGGTGATGTAACTTCCAGCAGGTGGCAGCACTACTGAACAGTAGCTAACACAGAGGTTTGGCTGATTTAAATGTAGCTTAGAAGGGTTGATAAGCAACCAAGGAGCTACAGTTGGCTGTGTAGATATAGGTAGGAGGAGCCAGTGAAATCCAAGATGTCTGCCTCAGCTAGAACTGCAGTGGAGATAGGGGAGATCTTGCAGAAGGTATAGTGAGCTGATGATTTACATTAAACAAACAATTCTAACTGTTTTAAAAATAGGATTTCTTTAACTTTCACATAGTGTATTTACTTGGTAAATGATTTTAGTCATGATTGGTGCCCTTTAAAATAAGTCACAGGTTTTCTGTCTTTTTTTCGGTTCCCGCTCCCCTAGCATCTTACCATTCGGCCAGTCTGTGCGGAGAGTTGTTGCTTGGCAAGAGTGATTGCCATAATGCTTCATCCATGTAGTCCAACTTATTCATTACCACAGTAGCAGCCCCTTTATCCTTTTTAATAATTATATCAATTTAATACACAAGTTCATGAATATCCTGTAAATTACATCTTTGTAGACGGAGATTAGTGATGTAATTTCTGTCACATGACTCACAAACTTGTGTATTATAATAAACAAAGTACCTCCTGTTGCAAAATTTGAGGAGATTAGAAGTCAACGTGGAGTTTCATGACCTGTATAAAAATACTGAGGATGTGGTATCTTGTGGAACTTCCCTTTAATGTACTTCCCCACACACACACTTTGTAAGTAGCACTTGATGAAGGGCTTGGCCCTGAAACGTCTGCTAGGATCTCACCTTAATAATGAAGATAATAAAGAATTTTTGTGCAGAAGCATTGAGTGGAGTGTGCCTTTGTTTCATCAACCAAGTCATCTGTGCTACATCCCCTGGCTTTAAATATACCTTAGGTCACGTCCTTTATTATGTTACTATTTTATGTCTCCTATTATGTCTCCCACCAAGATACTTGGTTTCCAATTTAGATAATATATACTAGCAGCCTATCCCCCATGTCCATCAGCATTTGTTTCCCCATGCTGTGAATTATTTCTCCTCCCCTTGTTTCCCCTTCCCCCCATATACTTGGCCCAAGGGCATCACTCAGTATCCACACTTCCCCACAATCCGAACAGCTGTATACAATAATATTTTACAAATTTGCCTGTCTCTGTTTTTTTAGTTGTTTTTGCTCCCGTTCCATATTGCCTGATGAAGCTGGAAATGCCTGCGAAACGCGTTGCAATACTGTTTGGTGAATAAACTATTATTGAAAATTACCACTTTCGTTGGTGTCTGCTTGGAGGAGGTAAGTTCATTACTACCTCCTCTGAATTACCCATTGGGTTTTTAAGTGCTTTTAGCTATTTTTATCCTTTTGGCGCCTCTGTTTTGTCTTACTACTATATCGATTCCACCTCGAGTGGAGGGGTATCATCCCCTTTTTCTTTTTCTACAGAGAGCGACGTTTTATTCCTGAGTGGGGTCAGGATAATCTCCCCACCTGCCTATACAGTGGTTGCCTATCGGTAACCCTGGTTTGTGAGTATTAACTTGTTTACTCTACCATTACTCCCTGTAAAAACATATTACACTATTGGGGCTCTTGGTGTTCCTTTTTGCTTTTGTTTCATAAGTAAGTAGGTTTGTGTTTGAAACAGAGCCAACATTGTGCACCTCCCAAGTAAATTTTTTTTTTTTTCACTTGAGAAGTAAAGAAAGAAGCTAGGTTTGTGACTTACTGGAAGGCTGCCTGCTTGATACCTGATGTCTTCCTCTTAAACCGGCATATTTTTTTTATATAGAGCACCAGGGAACAGGCTGCAAGTAAATGTTTATATGGTGCAAACACTGGACTCCTGCAAACTAGGATTTCCATTCTTCCTGAAGAATAAATACAGGGGGTGGTATTAGAACAAACACAATTAGAACAACATCTGTACAAACTCTACAGGCAACAAAGAAGTGAAGTGACTTGGGAGGACATCAGAATGTGTATTTATTTGAAGTGTTTCACCTTTACAGCACTTATGTTGTACACAATATTTTACAGAAATGTATTCTCATTTGCCATTGCTTCTGTCCAGTTCATTTAGCTGGAGCTACCAGAACAAACTCAAATGAAATCATTCCCTTCCCATATTCTTTACTGTGGGCAACGAGATGACATCCACATACTGTATTGGGCCACAAAACCAGACAGTTACGGAACATGTTTCCATAACACCAAAAGAATTTCTGTCTGGGAAGGGAACCCTGTCACGTGCTATTGAGGTGGTTACACCCAATCATACACTTGATTTCCAACACCGTGTTTACTGCTCTCCAGCAATGGAGGTGCAGCAGAGGTGCCTGGGGTTCAGATATATGAGGTCTAACACTAGTAAACAGTGGTTAAGCTCAGAGCACAGCCCAACGGGAAACAAACACAGAAAAACAAATATTTTCTGCTAAATGCCCAAAACGCTCCACAAATCTCTCATTTCTTTCAGCAATATGCCCAGTTAAGGCAGGCATTGCAGAATCGCTCACGTGTGGTGCATATGTAGCTTTGCAAGTGGGAATGACAGTGAGAATGTTTAGGCACCTTTCCACTATAAAAGAGAGAGTATTAATGTCAAATGATGTAGCAACTAGGCGTTGTGGATACCCGCCGGAGCTACTCAATACCTAAAATGAATTTACATGTACATTATTAAGTTATAGTGTGGAGGTACACCAACCCTTTTGAGTTTTTCCCTTCAGCATTTACAAATGCCCTCCTTTTGCAGCCCTTGATAAGCAAGAGGTGTCCCTGCTCACATACAGCATTAGAACTCTGCCTTGTCCCCTTTTGAAGCTACCATGCAATTCACGTAAGGAGATACGGTCTATGTTCCACTGTACGTATTACTGTAACCACGACTGCAAAGCAGATCACTTGGGGTAAGGTTCTGCATCAAAAGACTGAACGGAGTTGTGTGTGTGTAAAGACCAGCAATATACAGCAGAATCTATTCCAACTAATAACATCATTCTGTTAAACAGACTTTGCTTGCCTGCAGCCTAATAGTGGCAAATAGCACTGAAGCCACTGAAATGTGACAACAAGGACCGAAACAAATACAGAGCCAGCAAAAAAAAGTGCATTAACATATAAACAAAAAGGAAGAAGATGACAGGAGCATGACTGTACTGTAATCTAGTTTACCTGGCAGACTAAAAACCTTTTGGTATCAATGTTCTGTCCCTTTTCTGGGTGACATTAAGTGCACAACATTAGAAATAGCAGCATTTAATACAAAGCCCCTCAGAAAAAAAATACCACAAAGCAGACTTTGTGTTTACATTTTCCTTTCCATTTGGGAATCAGTATCTAAGTATGAGATTTTGATACGGTTAATGGCAAAAGGAACCAACATAAACAAACAAAACATAAATATTTACAGGCTTCTAGGTATGGGTTGTTTATACCCATCAAAACAAATGTACAGTAACACTAGCATACGCAGTAACCTCCATACTAAACCCTATTACTGCAGACAGGCCAATTAATGAGACCTTCGGCAAAAAACTCTTCACAGCTTGGAAGTAATCATCTGCACTTTCATTTACACGTAAACCCTTCACTTCCAGGTCCAATAAACAGACCAGCTTGTTTCACTTGGCCACAGCTTTGCTCAAGTCGCAAACATTTCACCTATTCTTTTTCAAGAATCAAACAATGTCAGTCAGTTGAAGGAAACCAACATCTCACTGTGACTTCTACCCCACATTGGTAGTGTCATGCTACTGAAAAAAACATGGAAACCTCTCTGCACTTCACTGATCTTTTTTTGTCACTCTGGAAAACATTTCGCTTTCACTACACTAAGCTCTCACCGTGACAGATGTATGAACATGGAGTTATTAGAAATCCTAAATATGGGTTGCAACTGCATTTTCGGGGTGGGGTGGAGAGAACCTGCCTCAGTGTAGCAATGTAATGCTAGAGTAGGCCAGCCTGCTGCTTGTCACTGAAGATATCCACAGGCATGCAGCTGAGTACCAACAGACATGCCTTCCTCTTAATCATCATCTTCGTGGCAGAAAACAAAAAGAGGAGCAAAAAGAAAACAGGTTTTAAGTTAGCATTCAGCTTGAGGCTGCAGTGAGGGGTTTCTTCAGCTGCTGTGACATAAGCTCCCTTGCACGGGACACTTGAATGTGGTCATAGCACGTGTTGCACACTAGCACAGGGTCGTACAGCTGCTGGTCAGGTATAGGAAGCTTCAAGTGGCAACAGGCTGCGCAGAACACATTACCGCAATTTCTGAGGAGGAAAAAGATGAAGGGATTACATTTTATATTTTACATTGGTGCACTTCGTGATTTATCAGCTGTAATCACCATCTCAGTACGGTTAAGGTTTTAACCCAAGGATCGTTCCTATGTATTTTTACTGTTATTTATTATACTGCATGAGGGCTTTTTGTATGTTTGTTTGCATGCATCCTATGCATAAAAAGAGAGCATATTAAATCTCACTGATTAGCAACAATGGTAATATTTTCTCAAACCGAGTTAAAGTATTTCACGTACAGACGTGCAAATGTTCTTTACCTGCAATGATGTCTACGTTTTGCCAGCCAGAATTCACAGTCACAGTTAAAGCAATGTGAAGCCATGTGGTCAGGGACCCATCTTGTTACCTATATATAAAAGAAAGTATTTACTGAAGTGCAAGTATAGAAATAAGAAAGTAGAAAATGTAAAGGTGCCTAAAGCGGTGCCATCTACCATGTGAATTCTATACTTATACATATTTTGTGTAATTTCCCCACCCCAGACTGGGCCAGAGCTGTTCTTTGGTTTCAAATGTTGTAACCACCATACATACCTCAGTTTCCTTTTTATCCACTGGCTCCCAACTTGCTTCAGAGAGTCGGTCTTCACTCTTATCTGAATAGAGGTCATCCATATCGCTACCATCAGACTCTTTTACACACGTCTAGCATAGAGTCAACACAGAGCACAGTGTAAGTTAAAGCATTAAAATACAGGCTATAGCAGATGTATAAAGCAAGCAATACATAGGTTGATAAAAGCTTTAGGTCAATTAGCAGCTTATTGGCCAGGCTTTGAGACACAATAAACTGCCCCAAACAACAGCTGTACGAAAATAAGCCAGATGATATATCTATTGGGCAGGTTTGAAACTTCTGCCAGGAAAAAAAAAAATCTCCCAACAAATCTGGATAGGCCCCAACTATGCTCTGACCGTTGACCCAGGGACAGAACAATAGGATCATCCTAATTTAACCTGGCATGTTGGTAGGTAAATTAGGTTAAGTGTATGTCCATTTACTACAGACTGGGACAAGCAACTACAAACAGTAATACAAATAGGCTTCACGGTACATAAGTAGTGCAATGTAACCTGTAAAGGGCAAGGAAGGGAAGAATAAAAAGAGTATAAAGAATAAAAAGAGTAAGGAAGGGAAGAATAAAAAGAGCAAAGAAGGGGAGGAATAAAAAGAGCAAGAAAGGGAAGAATAAAGAGTATAAAGGATAAAAAAAGCAAAGTAGGGAAGAATAAAGAGTATTAAGAATAAAAAGAGTAAGGAAGGGAAGAATAAAGAGTATAAAGAATAAAAAGAGTAAGGAAGGGAAGAATAAAAAGAGTAAGGATGGGAAGAACAAAGAGTATAAAGAATAAAAAGAGTAAGGAAGGGAAGAATAAAGAGTATAAAGAATAAAAAGAGTAAGGAAGGGAAGAATAAAAAGAGTAAGGATGGGAAGAACAAAGAGTATAAAGAATAAAAAGAGTAAGGATGGGAAGAACAAAGAGTATAAAGAATAAAAAGAGTAAGGAAGGGAAGAACAAAGAGTATAAAGAATAAAAAGAGTAAGGAAGGGAAGAATAAAAAGAGTAAGGATGGGAAGAACAAAGAGTATAAAGAATAAAAAGAGTAAGGAAGGGAAGAATAAAGAGTATAAAGAATAAAAAGAGTAAGGAAGGGGGGAATAAAAAGAGCAAGGAAGGGAAGAATAAAAAGAGCAAGGAAGGGAAGAATAAAGAGTATTAAGAATAAAAAGAGTAAGGAAGGGAAGAATAAAGAGTATAAAGAATAAAAAGAGTAAGGAAGGGAAGAATAAAAAGTGTAAGGATGGGAAGAATAACGAGTATAAAGAATAAAAAGAGTAAGGAAGGGAAGAATAAAAAGAGTAAGGAAGGGAAGAATAAAAAGTGTAAGGATGGGAAGAATAAAGAGTATAAAGAATAAAAAGAGTAAGGAAGGGAAAAAAGTGTACTTGTACTAGCTGACCCTTCCTGACCTGCACAAGAAAAAAAATGATTGAAACACTCACAAAATCATCTTCATAGTCTGCTTCTGGTTCAGAAGGTGGTGCACAATACTGACGGATCTCCAGCTGGAGCTGCAATTCCCACACTTGCCGTCGAAGCAGATCTACTTCTTGTTTGTAACTTGCTTCCATTTGCCGGAGTCTCTGCTGTACCACATCACTGGGAATCGGCAAACCGTCATCATCCTGGTAAATGAGTGGAGCTGGGGATGGACATGCCAAGGGCAAGAATCTGCTGCCCTGCACCTGTTTTGTATGACAAGCCATCACACATCTGCAGCTTTTCGTAAAGGGCCCAGAGCAGTGAAAAGACGCAGGCAAGTTTCCAGTTAGTTTCATAGTATGTCTTCCATTCCTGCTGTGCTGACTCCTTGTAGAACAGTCATATGAGAGAGGGCGTCGCAGACCAACCTCACAGATAGGAACAGATCTCATCATCCCTGGTAAACTGTCCCAGTTGGATGTGCAGAAAGAGAATTCATCTCGCTGTGTTTGAAACACAGGCTTTTTGTCAGTCCTAGACAACTCAGTAGATAGTTTCATAGCTTTGCTAACATCTACACAGGACTTGTTTTGAACAGATCCATTTGTAACTAAGGCTGGAACTGGAAGGTGCTCGGAGGTCCCATTACTGTGGCTATTATCATCAGTGATTGTCCCTTCATTGCTCGGCACTGGTATAACAGAACTCTTCTCCAGTACAGATTTAAAATGATCACGTTTGCACTGTATGGAATCTGGTTTGGCGATTGATAAAATATTGTTAAGAGCATTTTGTTCATTATTATTTTGATTAGTAGCACTTCCTGAATCCTCGTTTTCATGGTCGGTGCTTTTGCTGTCATTTCCATCTTCTTCCTTGGGCTCAATTGATAAAGCCTGTTGCTGAATATCACAAATCTCAGTCTCATTGCCCTCCTTGCTGGAGCTGCATGACTCTAGGTTGCCCTGATGGTTATTAAGGTTGGGGTCACTAGAGGTGCGTGTCAGTAGTCCCCCGCTGTCACATGCAGTCAGAAGATTGTCCATTGATCGGGTTTTTGGTAACCTAAGGAAGACAATTTGCTTTGACATAAGTTCAGTTAGCAGCTTTCAATCCTAAAGGGTTTCTGGTTTCCAGATGACACAAAGGGGAAAATTCACAAAAGTGGAGAGAGCCCATTTTTGGAGTAAATGTGGTGGTAAAAATACTTGCTCCATATTTACAAACAGAAATCCTAAATTCCAACTCAACCGGCACTTTTCATTTTTTTAAAAACTACATTTTAAACAACATTTTCTCCCGACATTTTAAAAATGGAGTAAAGATCAGTTACTCTTCCCCATGTGTCAAAACAATTCTAAAATAACTTGCTCTGCTTTGGTTCAGCCAATCTTCATTTCATATCTCTTGTAGGTGCCCCATTGGGGAGTTATTAGCATATTAATAGGGATTCGCATTCTATAGGTCAGGGCACACATTTCTGTCTACCCCTATAGGTGTAAAATCCTCATTAACAAAACAAGTAAACACTGAATAAAAAATGTTTCTAATATAGTTAGTAAGCCAAAAATGTAATGTATAAAGGCTGGAGAGATTTGATGTGGAACATATCAGTCAGAACACTACTTCCTGCTTTTCAGCTCTCTTGGTTTACACTGACCAATCAGAGACTTGAGGGGGGGCACATGGGTCATATCTGTTGCTTTTGAATCTGAGCTGAATGCTGAGGATCAATTACAAACTCACTGAACCGAAATGTACCATGTGGCCCCCCTTCAAGTCGCTGACTAACTCAGAGTTATAGAGCTGAAAAGCAGGAAGTTGGATTCTGGCTGTTTTATTAGACATCTGTTCACTCCAGCCTTTATATATTACATTTTTGGCTAACTAACTATATAAGAAACATTTTTTATTTTGCACAGCTTATATATTTACACAGTTTTTATTTTCAGACTGAACTGTTCCTTTAAAGGACAAATTCACAAAAGTGGAGATTTGTGAATTTGGTGGGAAAGCCGTTATTTTTATCTTCACTATTATTCAGTCTCAATATCAGCACTTTTGTGAATTCCCCCCCATAGAGCTCAGGAGGTGGACCCATGTCCTTCCTCATATTACATAGTAAGCTGCTGCCATCACCAAAATGTTACACTGTGAGACTGTCTGCAACTGTTTAGGGCCAACATTGTTCAAAGTAGAAACTCGATTTTGTTTATGTAACCCCTTAATCTAACTTTAATGCTATCAGTACCTGACAAGGGATCTGGCATGAAACTGTAGTCCCTGGGAAGCAGGGGTAAGATACATTTCCATCCTATCATCCATAGGAGTACAAGGTGATGTTGCTGGCAGATACACAGCTGTCCAAAGTTGAAGAGCTCGAACATGACAAACAGGATGCAGAACCTAATAAATAAGAAGGGAAAGACGATTAATCTTTGCTGCTAGAACAAGGTTATGTTTACATTCTATGAGTAAAGAAAATATATAATACACTTCTGATTACAGTAAGGCAAAAGTGATAATGGTTTGTTAGCTCAAATATATATTGTAGGTACATTGCAATTCAGGCTTCAATGGACCTAAAATCAGTTCAGCACACTGCTCAACAAAGCAGATGCTTAGTCCATGAATATGCACCAAGGATGATCAATTGTTTTGTTCTGCCTTTGGTTTTGGGGATAACTGCACCATTCATATGTCTTGTTTCTTACATCATCCTTGTTTTAATATTACATTTATTAAAAGGCAAATGGCTCATTGTGCAAAGTAAAAAAAATGCAGTAAATTGCCAAATTTGATTTGCTTTCTCGTTAAGCACACTTGTAGGGAGCACACTAGCTGATGCAGCTTCCACTTGTGATGCAAGGGGCATGCATTGCATTTTTTTTTTTCCAACTTCAATTTATTTAGTTTTACAGATTTCAAGGATTTCAGACAATCAACACGAAAACATTGCCTGATATAAGAGAAGAGAAAAGAATAAAGTGTGAAAATAGAAAAGTAGAAGGTGTGTGTGTGGGGGGGGGAGTCATTTATTGTCCATTCTGCTGGTCGGGTACAGCTGCTTTCAGCTGCACTTTGGTTATCTGGTTTGACTGGGTGTTTTTTTTCTTTTTTGGATACAGTTCGTTTGTTTTGTTTCCATTCTTGAGGGGCATGCATTTAAACTGACATAGCCTACCCACATGCAGCCCCCTATATAACACCTTGTATCTTACACTCACCAGATCACTTCCAGGAATGTACAATAGGTTGTGAAAAATTTTGTTGCCAGTCCTAAGCAAGGACCAAACTGAGCAAGTTCTCTTGTAAATGTTGCGCATCTCTCGCTCGCACAAGTTGTTAGCAAGGAAGGTTCCATACAAGCATGAATATGTGTGTTGCACTAATTTCACCTGTAGAACAGAAAGGAGGCACAGTTATTGTAGGCCAGCTTTAAGGGCAGGGGCACACGGGCAGATTCAGGGAGAATTAGTCGCCTGGCGACTAATCACCTCTTCTTCGGGGCGACAATCTCCAGAACTGCCTTCCGCCTGCCATAATGAGAAAAGAAAGCCTAATCGCACTCTCTGTGCTTCAATTTCCGAAGCGCCACAAGTGCATTGCCGCAGGTGATTTTTCATTTTAGCAGGCGGAAGGCAGGGGGGAAGGCAGTTTGGGGAGATTGTTGCCCCAAAGAAGAGGCAATTAGTCGCCAGGCGACTAAATCTCCCCGTATCTGCCCATGTGCCCCTGCCCTGAAGGTCAAAAAAAGATTGGTCCCTGACTGAATGGTATTTGTAAGATGTATGGTGGCACATACTTTACATATACTGGCTCTACTTTTAGTGAGCTTAGTGCCTCAAAATTGCCAAAATGAAAAAGCACACTATTGTTGGTTACCTATAACATGGAGACATCTAACTACACTAGAATAAGAAATACTGCATATAATAAGTGTGTAACTTTACCAGAAAAGCATGGTTAAACTCAAAGTGACACGGGAACTGGAATAGCAGCTGGTGGATACAATCTAGCCACTGCAGGAAGACTGGGCATTGTTCATTTTGATCTTCTCTATTTTCCTGATGGCCGCATCGGTCGGCAAACTTATGACCGTAATCTAACCAATCCGTTTCAACCAATACCTGGAATCCCTAAAGCAGAAATGGATATTACAACAAACTGTACAGAGAGGAGGCAATGCAAAAATATCTAGTGCAATACTTACTTCTAAAGTTCGATAATAAGGATCCAGCAGTATCTTCGCCAGAGAAACAATCTGTGGTGTTCTGTCCCAGCCATCTGAGCAATGGACCAGCACAGGCCGCTCTTCCCTGTCCACTGCATTAGCCACAACCGTTGCTGCTTTCAACATGGCAGACAGGTGCTGTAGCCACTTTGTACTTTCCAATGCTGAGAGCCAGCTACAAAACATATAAAGTTTCACCACCTGTCAGGTAAGTGGCATCTTGAGAAAGAAAGATCATGACGATGGGATTAGTTGATGGAAGTTTAACAAATATATAAATATATGCTCAGGCCAAGGAAACAACATCAATCTGTTCCAAGGGAAAGCAATATAATCATTGACCAAGGATGTTGTTTGGGGCTTTGCACACCACACTTCCATGGCTCTCCAAGTCACTTGGGTTCTGTAAAGTAACTCAAATTTGCCATGGTGACAGAATCCATGAAAACTACAGCACCATGAGAACGGGAAGCATTAGATGGAGTGATATATATATATATATATATATATATATATATATATATATATATATATATATATATATGTTTATCTATATAGTACTTCTCTCATATGCTCTGATGGACATTTCTACTGTAGCCACAATCAAAACTTTGTGCGCTCTAGCCCCATAAAGACCTTAGAAGATAACACCCAACCAAAGTGCAGTGTAAAGGTAGCTGTTCCTTCATCTTAATTATGATTAACGGCATCTGTTCACTTTGTTCAGACTTACTTTCCTGGGTCTGGCACCTGGTTACACACAGCTCTAAGATATTGAAAGCTGTTCCGAATTGAGTGGATATTAGCCATCCCCATGAATGCCACTTCACAGTTTGGATAATATTCTGTAAAAGATAAATTAGGTAAAAAAAAAACCTGTTAAAATGAGTAAGTTAGTTTTAGTATGATTTAGGGTGGGTATTTTTTTCTTAAAAAAACTCTTAATATGCAGCTGGGTCACTGACACAAATGCTTTGAATATAGGGCTAGGCAGGTAAGTAAAAAAAAAAGGTATAAATAATAAAATCTATCCTTCATAATCAATTTGATGTTTGCCAAGATTTTCTATTAGCTGGTCACAATCTCAAATGAAAAAGCATAAGAATCTGCAACATTCTGTATACTTCCAGCATACTACAAGATAATATTGAGCGGACATTTTCATTTAAAGGAGAAGGAAAGCTTCCAAAGCAGTTTATTGGCAATAGATTGGCCACAATAGTGCAAGCTATAACACTATATTTATTCTGCAGAATGCTTTACGATACCCAAATAAACAGCTCTAGAAGCTCTCTCTGTTTGTGTAGGATAGCAGCTGCCATAATAGCTTGGTGTGACATCACTTCCTGCCTGAGTCTCTCCCTGCTCACTCATAGCTCTGGGCTCAGATTACAGCAGAGAGGGGGGAAAGGAGCAAACTGAGCATGCACAAGCCCTAGCCCTGGAAGTTAAAGCTGAAGGCAGGAGGAAGTCTGACACAGAAGCCCTTCTCCTTTAAGATACTATTACTTTTTGTACCAGTAGAAGTGTTAAAGAAAGGTAAACATGTTACAAATAGATCATCCACTTACCTTCACATTCGCATCCTCCTCCTTTTGCTCGGTTTGCCACAGCAGCTGTGTAAGACCTGGCATCTACTATGAGTAGCTTCTGAGGTACACCTCCACCTTCAACAGGGCAGGCTGTCAATGAAGAATCTAGAGAGGAGGGGGCAAAGTACACCAGTTTTACCTATTAAACAGTAAGGCCCAAGCTGTACACAAAAATGAACGCTGCTTATTTTTAATAAGCAGCCATAAACAGATAAGTGGGGCAGCAGTAGTTATCAGTTCTAAGTTGTAGTGTTGTGGTCTTAGATTTGATTCCTATCTTTACTGAGTTTGCATGTTCTCATCATGTCTGTGTGGGTTTCCTCTGGGTCCTCCGCTTTCCTCCTGCACTTTAAGTAGCTTCTAATTAAATTGACCCTAGTGTGTGTGAATGTAATAGGGATCTTAGCCTGTATGCTCCACTGGGGCAGGAACGGATGTGAATGATGTATGAACTCTGCTGAATATGCTGGTGCTATATAAATAATGAACAAATAAAAATTACCAAAGTCGGTGTCTGAGTTGTCACTTCCATCATTGTTGCCTTTGTTAGAGGGGTTTCCATTAGGCATACGTACAGCTGGATTGAGTGCACAGGCTTTCGCAATAGAAGTTACAAGATATTCGTCGTCTGCATTGCGCCAGCCCCACCAGCTAATCTCAGGCTGACTGCACCGTGCAATCACTGCTCCTGTGCGTGTATGCCTAACGTCGGAAGAAATAGGATCAAAAACACATTGTGAAGACAAGAACTGATTGTAGGTTAATGTCACATGTGCGGTTTTCTCCGGCGGGTGGAACTACATCCACCAATAAATGGATCTTTTAGGTACATGTAACACAGCTATACATACAGGGACAGATCAAAATGGGAGTTTAGAACTTAATAAATAAAAACTTACCCACATACTATGCATTCCTATGGTATTTTTAGAATCCTATTCTTTCTTTCCAACTCTCACCCATTGATAAATATAATTATACAAATCCCATAGGAATGAATAGAATGTGGGTGAGATCTGCCCCTCTATGTATGGCTGTATTACATGTACATAAAAGACCCATTTCTTGAACCCCCCAACCATAGCTTAATAATAATACATTTTTATAAATCTGCCCCAGAGAGTCAGCACCACCGAAAATCTTATGCACTTTAAACAGTGTCCCATTTAATTTATTCTAACTTTGGTTATACATAAGAAAGGGCAATTGAAATAGGTGACTCGTTTTCTAAGTCAGTTTCTGGGTTGCACTACTGACTTTTAGGCTTAATCTTGTTCCCAATAGAAAAAGAGATCCAGCTATAATTGTTTGCTATCCAGAGGCAATAAACAAAACAATTGCAAGGTTCTCGTCTCTGAATTATATGGTAATAAGCTACAAGCCTCTGAGGGTTGTTACAGATATACCTAGAACATATAGAGATACTCATATTGATGTTGGAGGTCTCCAGCTTTTTTTTTTTTTGGTAACACAAACAATATAAAGAAAGACGTTCCAAGTTGCATGATATAAGTAGTGAGGATAGCTCACAAAGTAGTCAAACAAAGCTCACAAATGTGCCCCATTGCACATTGATATCAGTATTTTGTATAAATAAAATAAGGCTGTTGCATTAAAATATAAATTTTTAAGTAGCCCTCATTACACACATGGGATATCTGATCCACTGACATACAGTTAGGTCCATAAATATTTGGACAGAGACAACTATTTTCTAATTTTGGTTTTGTACATTACCACAATGAATTTAAAATGAAACAACTCAGACGCAGTGGAACTGTAGACTTTCAGCTTTAATATGGGCCTAACTGTATGTGCAGAGGCTGCCTAAAGAAGCTTACAAATATCTAGTACTGCATCATATTGTCCTAAATGTGACAAAACTAATGTGTCCCTTTTCCATTATCTATGAACTTGTCCAAAGATTAATCTATTTTGGAGGGAAGTCACTAGCAATAACAAAAGGAAGTAATTCCAAAGAGTCTTTTAGGCTTATTTGGTCTCCTTATTTTAAGATCTGTAACTCCAATACTAGTGGTCAAATAATTTGGTTTCTTCAATTGTAAAATGAAGGTTTGTTGGATACTCTGACATTCCAGTTGATAATGGGCTTTTTCTTTCTTTTCTTTTTATTGCATTTAAATCCAGTGGCTTAGTTAATTTTAGTTAGTTTTTTTTCCGTTTTTCTATATTTCTCCATTGAATGTTATAAATCTTTGATAATAACATGCTATTGTGTTGAATGCAGCATATTTTCTTTATCTGCATAATATTTGCTGTCATTTTGATTTCATTTGTTTAATGTGAAAATCAAATCAAATATTTCAAACTAAACATAATGGTTGGACTTAAGAGACTACAAACCAATCCTCATTTCCAAAGAAAAAGTGTGCTCCCTTACACCTCACAAATTCAACCATAACATTTGGAAGTGAAGGCTGAAACAGGTGATTGTTTCTAAAGGTTTAGGCGCTGCATCATGATAATGAAAATGTTAAACGGCAGCAAATTCCATATGAATCAAGGCTACGCATTATAAAACATTACATCCAAATGTGGCCCAGAAATTAGCTGCATTCTCACCTGTACACAACAACAGGGATGCGTTTCCAGGATCTGAAGGTAGCAACATTCTCTAATTCCTTATCAGTGATCCAGACTGGTACAAGAAGTTTCTGAGGATAGCTTTGGCAGAGCCTGTGAAGGAAGAGAGTTAAATAAATGGGCTTGGACCCCTTTACAGAGTTACAGATATTTACTGTAGCAAAGTTGCTTCTACCTCAAAATGAAGCAGAGGCAGAATAAAAGATTAGGGTAGCCAGTAGCTATAAGTGTGACTGTGTTCTGTTAAAGCCACCGAAATCAAAGGTGCCATAATAAACATGTGCCAGTTGCAGCTTCTGCTGTAAGGGTAAGGGCAGACGCGAAGATTCTGGGAGATTTCGTCGCCCGGTGATAAATTGGCTAAATCGCCAGCGGGATGGCACTCTGAGTGCTTCGTTTTCTGAAGTTTCCTCATGAGACAACTTCGGGTGACTTCGGAAAACAAAGCGCACCGATTGCCATCCCGCCGGCAATTTAAATTCTAGCCATTGGGAGGCAGTTCGGGGAGATTAGTCGCCCCCAAAGAAGAGGAGATTTGTCACTGGGTGACTAATCTCCCCGAATCTGTGTGTGTCTCTGTCCTCAGAACAAACAGCAGTGCTCAAGTAACTATGTCTGATTCCCCCAGGTATACACCATGCAATCATCCTGTGCTGGAGGATGAGCAAATCCTTGGACAGGCAGGAGACACTTATCTGAACACAGCATACTATCCACCTGTTAGAGCAGAGACTTAAAGGTCCTTTCAGGGGACTGGACTATTAAGAACTGTTAGAGGAAGGTTGTAGGGAAGCTGCACGGGAGAATCTGTATACATGTTTTACAAGTAAAAGTGATGAACTTCAGTAACTACAAGGAAACCCTAAACGAGTCTGCTGTTAATATAATACATTGACCAAT
Source organism: Xenopus laevis (assembly GCF_017654675.1). Taxonomy (NCBI): domain Eukaryota; kingdom Metazoa; phylum Chordata; class Amphibia; order Anura; family Pipidae; genus Xenopus; species Xenopus laevis. The sequence continues at coordinate 42,897,490 of NC_054373.1, read as the reverse complement.
GAGCAAGGAACAGAATTGTGCCTATTCAGGCATATCTAAGACATGGGAGATGCAATCTCTTTTCTATTTTTAATTGTGTTTATTAGCATATTAAATAAACAGCATAAGCAAAAATTGACATATTAAATCTTGTGAGTTAACAGAATAAAATAAAAGATATTAACATGTCAGACTAGTGGGAGATGCAATCTCACACACTGTCTGTATCTAAATATCATAGCAAATCTTACAGTACAGTGCCTTGCATATAACAACATACAGTTTTTATTTAAAAAAGTCAATTGCATTTCTGTTCCTTACTTGTAGTTGTTGTTGATCTCAGACACTCTCCAGGCATTTTGCAGGTCAAAACCCATGCGTTTCAGTTCTATCTGAAATCGGGACTTCACGTGGTCTCCTAAAACAAAAATGCACAAAAACATTATTGGATGTGCATAGAATGTAAATGAAAAAGCAGCGCTTTGCAGGAATCTTAGCATGACTCAGCCTTCTGCAAGCCACCCATCCCACCTCACTACTCCTACACTACAGCAATTGTACAGTCTGCTGGCTTGCAAATAAGAGACAAATATTAGCATTGGGGTTGAGGTTAGGGTCTATGTACTACATTGGTAAGCCATACTGTGCTGCCTGGCTTACCCTCAACCCCACCCACTTATGTTATGTTCTTTCTGTCAAATTATGCTCAGATATATATATATATATATATATATATATATATATATATATATATATATATATATATATATATATATATATATAAACAAAAAAGTCCAAACTTCGTTTAAATATATGAATTGGTGTGGACTAAGTCACAGATTGACACATTGGGATAACATTCCACTCCATTTTGTATGGATATATATATGCAAACAATAAGATAACTGTCCCAAATAAGGCATGCACTCACAGGTCTTATCAAAGGTGAAAAAAATTGTGTTCATTCAGCACTTTGAAAAAGGCTAGAGGGCTAGCCAAAACTTTAGCAGTTTTTTGCTGAATAAACACCATTTTTTCACCTTTGATAAGGCCTGTGAGTGCTTGCCTTATTTGGGACAGTTATCTTATGGTTTGCATTTTGCACCCAGGCACGCTTAACCACGTGCTGTGCAGGGTTCAAGCAAGTTTTCGAGTGAATATATATATGTATATATATATATATATATATATATGTATGTATATATGTATATATGTATGTATATATATATATATATATATATATATATATATATATATATATATATATATATATATATATACATATATATATATATATATATATATATATATATATATATATATATATACACACACACACATATATATATATATATATATATATATACACACATATATATATAATATATATACACACATACATATATATATACACACATACATATATATATATACAATTTTTTTTTCCATCTAAAGCCCCACAAATTTATCTTACGGCACCGCACCTTTCCTTCAGTCAGGAGAGCCACTGGCTCTTTTCATTAGCCCTCTGGGAGTCACCAATTACATGGAGGAACATGTAATATCCACTTGCACACATCAGAATACATACATCTACTGTGTAATCTGTGCATTTCTCCTTTTTCAGATTAAATGGCTCCTCCCATAGCTACACAGCAGTTTATGTGTATAAACTAAAGTGGTCTTTCTAGCAGGAACACACCAGTTTTACCAGAGCAAGGCAACAATACATTATATTTTAATTACTTTCAAGGAACTGTAATGCCAAACCTGAGAGTCTATGGAGGGCTGCTTTGGTGTCATGTTTTCAGGATCTAAAATTACCTGAAATAGTCACATTGCCCTAAGAAATTAAATGGGCCGAGAAAAAAATCTACACTCTCATATTAAACAGTTACATTAGTAACAGAGAATTCTAAAAGTACATCAGATGGTTAGGTAATTTTTTCCTACATACGTGCAACTCAAATCAGCAGGAACACAGACATCTCTGACTAATGGACGTGTATGTCTGCCACTAATTTAATATGTTCCCATTAAGAGGTTACCCAAGATTCAAACCCATGACGTCAGCTCCTCCTGTACATCACTAATTCGTATTTTAGTATTTTAGCACTATAGCTATAAATTAAAATTACCAGGACGACAAAGGTGTATCAGGGGCTCCTCCTCGTCTGTGCAAACCCCCTGGCACCAGGCATGATAGGCAAATGCAAAAAGATCTTCTTGTTTTGCCGGACGCAATGTCGCTCTGCTTAGTCGCTTTAGCCATTCCTGGCATTGCTTAAACGTGGAAAAGTGGCACCTAGCAAAACAATGTGCACAGCAGAAATGTTTTGTTTACTGTTAGAATGATGAGCTTAACATTCCTCTACATACATGTGAAAGTAAATAGTGCAATATGTTGTAGGAAAATAGGATGTTTACAAGTGTACACAACACATCACAGTATGGCCAACACTGCAGTTGCTACAATGGTGAGAGAAATAAAGAGTTTTATTTTTTACTGGGCACCCATCATGTTGTACTAGTACCTGACTACTTTAGAATCCTTGCATATTATCTGCAGCTGGAACATGTCCCGACTCTCCACTGCCTCAATCATCCTTAAAGGTACCTGCAAAGACATTAATTTTTCCTCAGCTGGACAGAACAATGTTTGAAACCGTAATAGTTGTAGATTAAGCCCGCTACTGCCCGTGAGACTTTATGAAATCCCAGAGGACATGACATGGGGATTAATAAAATGATTTTAGATTGACAAGATAATCTTGAGTCAGTCATATCCACAACCTCTATCTAGGTGGATCAAATGGCCAGTGTGCAGTTAGGCCAAGGAGGGTTCTGGAAACAAAACCAATGGAACTCTTGTAGAAAGCAGACGGCACACAGGGAGATTCTAAGCATCTGTCATCTGAGTGTTTTCCAGCACATCAAGTAGCAGATAAAATTCTTTAAATTGTCCGAAGGAAATCTCCTGCACTGCAGATACATAGGAATGAATGGTGGGGATAATTCAAAAGCCTTTATAGCTTTCTCTTTAAATACAACTCTCACAATGTATACATAATGTAACACAGTACAGAGCAAATGGAATATCTATTGTAACACTTGAGTCTGCGATTATATAGGGCCTTCGAAACTGGAATAATCGTTGCACTTATTAGCAGTGTCACGGTGACTGTCACCAGTGTCCAGTTTAAAGGGCATGTAAAGGCAAAAAAATAAAATCCCATTTTTACTTTCTTTAATGAAAAAGAAACCTATCTCCAATATACTTTAATTAAAAAATGTTTACCTTCTTATGAAACCTGACTGTTTGCAGTGAAATTCTCCCTTCATTTAATGCTGTGGATAGGAATTGTCAGATGGTCCCTAAATGCTGAGCAGGGGAAACAATCATACTTATGAACAGCAGGGGGAGCCCCCTCCTTACTTCCTAGCCATGCAGAACTCAAGCAGCTTTATGACGATCCCTAAGCAGCCCAGACCACACTGAGCATGTGCACAGTCTTAGTCTTGCAAAGATGTTTATCAAAGTAACAAGATGGTGACCCCGGTAGCCGACTTTAAAAGCATAAATTATTTGTTTGATTAGGCTTGTGGTGCAGTAAGTTCATGTTTATATTTAGTAAACAAAATACAGCATTTCTAGCCTTTTTCTATTTTAGACTTTACATGCCCTTTAAGATGAGAATTTGTGTATTTTGCTTGTCATGACTTACATTGACGACAGAATCTTTAAACTTGATGTGCAAACGGTAATTAGAGATTGCTATGACTGCATCATTTGCGCTTCCTAAATATTCCACTCCTTCGCCCGGCAGCACTGGGAATGGTACCTGCAGAAAAAGACATTTCTTGTTGAAAAGTGGTGAATAGCAATATTATTTTCATGCCATAAATACCCACTTTAACATTTCTGGCAGCTCAGGAAAAATCCTGTTTGCAATTGTAAGCCAATCTCTTGGCTTTAGGAAACAGTAAATGTAAAGTTATATAATTTATAGGTTAGACTTGTATGATTGCTACAAGCAGATAATCCTCATAAAGCCAAGTTAGTTATTTTGACTATCCCATGGCCAAGATTATCAAACAGGTGGACCATTTGCAAATTCAGTCATTTATACAATATGACAAATTTAGGAGTCAGATCCAGTTTGGTCTATAAAGCTGTGAGCAAATACAGTCCAGTCCAGAACTCTAATTTAAATTAAATACTTGTGTCTTTATCAGAACAGCAGTAAAAGTAATGCTCTTTGAAATGCATAAACAAACTGAGCAGAATAGATAGTGCAGGGGAATGAACTCACAATAGTAAACAACAGTGTCTGAGTAGAAATTTTCACTGAAGTTAATGATTTGAAAAGTAACTGATTTAAGAAATGTGACATTGTAACAGTGTATATTCAACCATAAACAAAAGCAGATGAAATGTTCTTTGCATTCATGCCTGTAATATAACATTCCCTTTTACTTTCAAAATACATTTAGCAGCATTGCTGTGGCTCGACCCAATGCACATGCACAGACTGTCTTTTTTTGTTGTTTAATTTCAATGGATGTCCATCGTCACATGGGAATGATCTCACAACTCTGTTTACACCAATCATTCTTAAGCTGCTCATACATATGGACATCTGCTCGTTTGGTGAGGTTGTGGACCATAACGAGGAAAAAATATGGGGTCGGATCGAGGACAGCATCAACGATCCAACAGGATCTTTTAGCCCGGCCAATCGACATCTGGCTGACTTTCGGCAAGATATCAACCAGAGAAGCCCGTCGGAGGGCCCCATACACTGGGCAAAACAGATTAGTCTGCAGATTATATCTGCCCATGTATGGGGGCCTTTAGACAGCCACAGAAGTCAACAAGAAACCTCTGGAAGAGGTCACCTTGGCAAAACATTGTGATATGAACTGTTACGGTTTATATCACATGGTTTTATTTTATATTTACATACATTTAGTAACTTAGTTTGCTTTACATACGGACAATGATGGTAAGAGGATGCTAAATCCAAGTGGCACACTATCACTAAAGCAAACAACTTTGTGTTGGGCCAATCTGTCTCGCAGAAATATTCGCAAAACACACCAAAGTCAAAGGGCGTTTTTTTCGCGGCAACTTTTTCCAAGCCACACAACTTTACTGATTTTAACAAATAAACAAAAGAAATTTTGATCAGATCATATTGATCTTCCTCAGGGAGGAAAAAAACTTGAGGAAGATCACTGTGATGCGATCGAAACGTTGTTTATTAAAATCAGTTACTCTGAGTCTGTTGAGTGTGATTTTTTTTGTTATTTTGTACACGTTTTACCTGCACCCAGGCAGCTGTGTTTTTGTTTGGCAAGTGCTCCTCAATGTTAGATAGATAGATAGATAGATAGATAGATAGATAGATAGATAGATAGATAGGCAAGTCTATTAGATTATCTGTCTCATAAAATCCATGTTACAAGATCAAATGCATCCAATTTTTTTAAGGTGTCAGATGCTGAAGCTTTGACTTTCCCCAGAATATCAGATAATTCTACATGCTTTCAGAATGGCAGTAATCTATCAGAGGACACTGGGAGAGAACCAAGGAACACCGTGTACAATTACATTGCTAACCAAAGCACAGTCTATTCATCTTTCACCCGCAGAGATCTGCTTTGAGAAGAGATCAAAATGAATCACAGAAACATACCTCAATTTCTTAATGGGAGATATTGTGCCTGTACCTTCCACACACGTATTAAAACCTGTAGCTTTTTAAAATTACAAAAGACCAAAGCAGTGAACAGACACGTTAAAAATCCTATTGTCAGATATTTTGTGTCTGTTTCTTCATACGCTGCTCTGTTGGTATAGCCAGCAGCAAAGGGCCCTGACATCCATACAACAAAAGCCTGCATTCTAATCATGGTGCTGCCTAGAGACTAGGAATGCAGCATAGAATCTGGCTATTATGTTTGACATCCAGTCACTCCAGTCTTTATAAATTACATTTTTGACTAATTAGCTATATTAGAAACATTTTTTAATTTGCGCAGCCTGTCCATTTACCCAGTTTTTATTTTTACACGGAACAATTCCTTTATGGCTAACAGTTCAAGGACCCCGGTTGCTGGGCCAAATTTTGCTAGGAGTCGCTTAGGTCCCAAACAGAAAATACTTACTAGTATCACTTGATACACCTAACTCAGGTTAAGAAATGTTGCCATTGTTTAGATACGCATCCAAAATAAGAAAACAAGATTGGTACAAGGAATAAAGTCATCCCCATTTTAGACGGGCCATGCAACTAGTGTACAGTAAAAGTCCGCCAGGAACATGAAAAATAAACTGGGTCTCAAAAAAGGACCAGATATACAGGAATGTTAATTGGCTCCTAATAAAACTGGGCAGCCAGTTTTAGTTCCTATATAGTGGTATTTTAAGCCAAATTCAACAATAATTTTTTTTTAGAGTAAAACAGATTGCTTAAAGGAACAGTTCAGTGTGAAAATAAAAACTGGGTAAATAGATAGGCTGTGCAAAATAAAAAAACATTTCTAATATAGTTAGTTAGCCAAAAATGTAATGTATAAAGGCTGGAGTGACTGGATGTCAAACATAATAGCCAGAACACAACTTCCTGCTTTTCAGCTCTCTAACTCTGAGTTAGTCAGCGACTTGAAGGGGGGCCACATGGGTCACATCTGTTCAGTGAGTTTGCAATTGATCCTCAGCATTCAGCTCAGATTCAAAAGCAACAGGTATGACCCATGTGGCAATTGTTAACAATGCGGTAATTGCGGAGCTCACCCAGTGTGTCCCGTCTCTCAGCCGACCGCTGCTCTTGTGATACGCCAGTCACTTCCAACCTGGCTCCAACATACACACAAGAACCCCCCTTGCGGAGCACTGATTGGAACAATCCAGGAGACAGACTAATGTGATATCAATCAGGCTTTATTTCAACGCTTAAAATTACATGGAACGGAGAGATATGTGAGTCTCTCTAACGCGTTTCGTACCCATATGGCCCCCCCTCAAGTCACTGATTGGTTACTGCTTGGTAACCAGGGTAATCAGTCAGTGCAAGCCAAGAGAGCTGAAAAGCAGGAAGTAGTGTTCTGGCTATTATGTTAGACATCCAATCACTCCAGCCTTTATGTATTATATTTTTGGCTAACTAACTATATTAGAAACATTTTGTTTTTTGCACAGCTATTTACCCAGTTTTTATTTTTATACTTAACAATTCCTTTAAAAACTAATGGGTTCTTTTAAATACATGACCAATAGTTTTATTTTCCAAATACAATGCTTACCTGCAGTTTTTCCTCCTCCTTTACAAGTTCCCTTGGTGGAAAGAGATCCTTGGCCTGAATGTATTCTAGACTAGGGGGCTCATCACCCTGAAGGAAAACAAAGCAGACAATGCAATCCAAAGGCTTGATATACAATTACTGATATTGATGTTTTGAAATATATGTGACATTTAAGAGCTTCACCAATGAAGCTATTACAAGCAGCATTCTATAAATCCTCATAAGAGCTATGCAAAATATAACCCCCATCCTTTTAAAGGGGTTGTTCACCTTCCAAACACTTTTTTTCAGATTGTTCCCCAGAAATAATGACTTTTTCCAATTACTTTCCATTTTTATTTTTTACCATTTTTTCAAAATCTTAGTTTATATTGTTCCTGTTTCTGGTGTTTCAGCCAGGCATCTCAGTAATTCAGGTGCAGACGCTAAACTGTTACAATTTTGCACCATTATAAATTTAGAAATAAAGACTTTTTTTTAACTACTACTCCATTTTTTACCGTTTTTTAAAAATCAAAGTTTAATGTCCCTGTCTCTGGTGTTTAATTCTGGCAGCTCAGTAACTCAGGAGAAGATTCTAAACTGTTACAATTTTGCAACATTAAGTTGATACATTTCTCACCAGCATCTCTAAATTATTTGCAACTATTGTATCAATTCGAACAGCTGCCTTTAATGAAACTCAAGGATTCTGCTCAGCAGGGACAAAGATAAGAAATGTATCAATTTAGAAAAATTGAGGGTCGGCGACCCCCCTCCCAGAGCTGCTTTATAAGGTGAAAAATTAAACTTTACACTTCAATAGAATTAGAATAACGGTCACACAGAAAATAGAAAGTAATTGGAAAAAGTCTTTATTCCTAATGAACTATCTGAAACCAACTGAACTGAAAAAAATGTTGGAAGGCGAACAATCCCTTTTAAAGGTACAGTATGTAAAGTACAAGCCCTATACAGCTGCAGTTGACTATAGGTATATATATATACGGCCCTTTGGAACCATGTTAAAGGGGATGTCCACCTTTGGATAAAAGTCTGAAACTGAACAGCCCAGGAAATGTAAAACATTTTTCTAACTTATGTTTGTTTTTAAATGGTAGCATTACCAAGACATGTAGCACTGAGGAAACCTCTGATTCCCTGTCCAGCTTGATATACGGGTTGTGCCCCCTGCAGGGGGCCTGGAAAAAATAAATACACAGCACTATTGCACATGTGCCCACCTTCTGGTTAATTAGCATATCAGCGATACATTTGGCTGGCACAATTGAGGTAATCAGATCAATAACATGCAAATTAAACAGCATGGGCACTAGCACTGGATCGTCAAACTTACTACTTGGTCATCCTCTGAGTTCTCCATCACAAGCATGGGTACAGTGTCAGTTTAGGGGGGGGGACAGAGGGACTTTTTGGGGTCGTTGCAGCCCTGAGGCAGCCTTTCAGAAGCCCACGCCCTTTGCACCCGACGCTTACATTGCCGAGTGTTGGAGAGGTTTGCATCACAGTTGTACCTTCTGCACTAGAAGAGCTGAGATTTTGATGTAAACATTGGAATTTTTGCTCTTAAAAGTTAGTTAAAGGGGAACTCTGCCTTCCAAACCAAAATTTGATAAAGAGGCCCACATAACACAGAAACCCTTAATAGGCTATATGGCTAGACAGGTGGCTGCTGATAGCAAATAACAGAGTTCAACCAGCTCAGCAAAGTAGTCAGACTGTTCAGCAGGAGAGCAGGGGACTAGGCTGAGGGAACTGTTCCAAACCATTAAAAATGTTGAAAAATCTGCATATTTTTTAAGTGTTGTATATTGCAAAGTTGCTTGAAATTATGTTTACTTTTCAAAAAGGTTAAGTTATGTTTTTGTGGAGTTCCCCATTAACAAGATCAGCTTTTGGCCACCCCTGTTAACCTGCGGGCTGCTGCCACCTCACCTTGCCTCACTGCACCATCACCCCTGGAAACAGATATTACTTAATTAGAGAAATATTTTTTAATGGCATGGGCTGTTCACTTTCAAGTGCTTGACCCGTTTGCTAAATGACTGGAGGTCAAATAAATATAAATCCATTAGCTCAGGACTTCATTTTAATATAATTAACACTCACATATACAGTTTAAAATATAAACTGAAAATCAAGTAAAGCACTGCATTAGCTTAATGTATTAAAAAAAGTTTAAATGAGTGACCTAGTTTTGAGAAAAGGGTGGATGGAGGTGGGGTGGGATGTTTGTTAACTGCCTCCATTTTTTTATCAAAAATAAGCACCTGCTTTGAGGACCTTGAAGGCAACATCCAAGGGGTTGGAGAGCAACATGTTTCTCTCGAGCTCCTGGTTGGGGATCACTGAGCTAGATGTTCAGTTGGATTGCAATGTATAAATAATATATAACATATAAAGCTGCGTTGAACCATCAAAACCCAGGCTGTTTCTAACTTTAAAAAAACAAAGAGGGTCAGATTTATAATATTGTGCAAAAGGCCTTGACATATAAACTTAACTGTATCAGAAGTGAGGGGCAGCATTGCATTTAATCTAGGGAGAGCACATAGTGTACACAGTGCTACACAAACTCATACCTCATATATCCATAGTTGCTGAAAATGTAGATCATAATTATGATTATGTATAACAGAATGTTTAACCATTACAGGCACTCCACAATATACCCTTGGGCGACGGCTTTCCATGAGATTGTTTCTAACTGCTGAAATGCTTTTCAATATCTGAGCTAAAGAAATGTATGAATGAAATGAGAGCAAGCGATGTAATTCCACATTACAAGCCAAAGGGAGAGGCAGTTGTCTGGTAATGCAGAAAGGGAGCATAGAAGAGAAAATCAGGGGTGTAGCAGTGTCTCCTGACATAACAAAAGAAAGGGCAAGTAACAGAGCGGTGGGAGGATATAGGAAAAATAAAGAACAAGGATTGTACTAATCTTATTCTGTATCTCCATTGTGTGCCTGGAGACGGCCCAGCAGGTAAGGCAGAAATAGCCCAGTAATGCTCTGCAGGGAGTACACAGACACAATATCATCTCCAAGCAGGGTTTCCCCAGCAAGGGAGTGGCTTACAGGGAATTACCATGGCACACTATTGAAGAATAAACAAATGGTCAGTATAGCGCACAGATATCCATATATCCACTGCTGAACTTTGACTGCTAGACTCCTCCCTTTAACCTAAGCTTCCCTGTGGATTCTGGGAGGTGAAGTTCAGGGATGCCCACAACACAGGTGTGCCTTGAGCTGTCTCTCTGTTCAGTTAAAAACAACACTTGTATTTATTTCCTTGTGATCCTAGGAACTTGCACCTGAGCTGGGTGACTCTCATGCAATAAATGAAAGATGCCCCCCCCCCAGGCCCAGAGGCTACTGTGAGAGATGCCTGACAGGACTCACGTGTTACACAGCTGCTCTGGTACTGACACAGTGAAGTGAGGACAAGAGAAGAACAGAAGGCACGACTATCAATACAATGAGCTGGAATCAACTATAAACTACAATCCCATTGCCTGATAGACTATAAAGGATGCGGTTAACCCCCCATGTCCCAAGCTTTGTGCCCAGCAGATATATTTGTACAACTCTCTGTATAATAAGCCGTGAAGGATGCCGGGACAAAACTAGGACTGGGTGCCACTGGCAAAAGCCTCCCCCGCCCTTTGGTTGTTCCCATCCCGCCCTATGGCTCGTATGGACTCACGAAGCAGCTGAGCACCGAGCAGTGAGGGCGGCGCGGCGGGGACTGACTCATGCTGACAGGAGCTCACTCATGCTGACAGGCACCGCAGCTCGCACTCAAGGGCTGGGACGGTGTCACCATCGCGTCTTGTTCGGCCCGAGCCAGCTCACTGCGGCCGCTCCATCTCCCAGGCACAAGGGAGGGGCAGGTGTTCCAGCTGCCTGTGATCCCTCCTCCCCTGGCACACGCCCCCTCCCATCTGCCGGCTATAAGCAGCTCCCTCACCCACGGCAGACAAACAGCACAGTAGCACATACACAGGCTGACGCTCACATGGGAAACCTCTGCTGCACGGCCGTCACCACAGCAAGGTCACCTGGCCTAGTCCATATCCAAAAACAGCGCCCCGCGGCATGTACTGGAAGATTGTCCTAACACGGACACCGTATCGCCCCTGTCTGCACACACTGTACGGAAATAGCACAATGCAATAAAAATAGCATCTTGGGATGCCAGGGGCCCAACAGAAAACCTTAGGCTGAGGGCCCACTTTCCAAACTATTATTCCTCCTCAACCTCTTTATTCTCCTAGTCTTTTATCTCTACTTACTATACTCAATTCCTCCATTAGTAAGCTTCTTAAAGAAATAAGGAATGGCCAAGAAATAGGCCAAATGGTTAGAAGCAAGAGGCCCACTGACACCTGGGCCCACCGGGAGTTTTCCTGGTATCCCTGTGGGCCAGTCCGACACTGCTTGACTTTATTCTATATATACCAATATCACATACACAAGTGCCATTGATAGCTAACATACACTACTCTCGCTGCTTCTTACCATTATACATGTGGAAGTCAGGCATTTGTAAACTAGAACATTATAATAGACAAGAGCCATGTGAGCAGTAACAGGCACAGACCATTACTCTATTGGTTCTCTCAACCACACTTGCTTTATATGGAGCTCATGATAACCAGTATCCTTAGATTTTACATTATTCCCTACGGGAAAAAGGAAATCTATTTTATTTCCAAGAAAACTAAGCTTTTTTTATATTTATACCCCTCAAACAATGTAGGTCTCTATACAAATATATTGCATACAACTACTCATTTGTAAAACCCTCCTTCATGTAAATAAACCATCTTCATCATAATAATATACTATATTAGTAGTATGTGCCATTGGGTAATCATAAATAGAAAACTGTTATTTAAAAAAAAAATAAGGGCTGCCCCTTGGGATCGTATGAATCACGGTGCATACAAACAAACCAAACATGTTAGGTCACATGAGCCAATTAACAGACAGAGTTCTGTCTTTTGCTTCCATACTTTTTCCTGTTACAGTTAGAGTTGTAGTATTTCTGGTCAGGTGATCTCTGAGGCAGCACACAGACCATCACACAATGGGGGTTGAAGGCAAGAGATGTAAAAGGACAATATTTACTTAAATATATATTCCAGTTTGATAAGATTCTTTAATATGCCACTTAATTTGATATAAACTGTTGCTCAAGTATTCATTTTGGGGGTATAGTTTTCCTTTAAATCAACTCATTTTTTAGACAGAGTAAATTTATTTTCGGAACAAAAAAATCCAACTGAATTGGAAAGCCCCATGTCTACCAAAGGCACCATATCCAATATATATAGTTTTAGGGAGATTCCCGACTTGTATAGGTCAAAACAACAGCAGCTGTACAACTACTACATTTTCAAAACAACACTCCAGAAATAAGCATCATTTGGACATCAAGGGCAAAGCAGCTGACCCCAAGGCACCATATATTTTTGCAAAGTACACATTCTGATGATTCCAAAATGGGTAAATATGCCCTTCTACTCCAAACTGACCCCTGGACTTAGAGATGGGCCAAAACTAGGGGAAGGCAGGATGAAGAGGTTTGTGTCCAGCCCCCCAACATTGAACAATAGCATGTTCCTCTTCTGCCTACACCTAGTTCCAGTCCTGCTAAGATTGCATTTTAAAGCATAATCTTCTGCACAAAGATCAAATATCCTAAATCCGAACACCACGGGTCTTCTGAATAGTGCCATATCTAATATGCCTAGGATTACCAAATTTCATGGAATGTAGAGACCCCAAAATGAAAATACTGCATACAAATGTTCATAAATGACAATTTGGCTGCTGCAGAAAATCCAATCCAATTTTGCAACATTAAGTGTTGATACATTTATTATCAGCATTTCTGGAATATTAGCAACTATTGTATCAATTTTAACAGCTGCCTTTAATGAAACCCAGAGATTCTACTCAGCAGGGACAAAAAAGAAATGTATCAACTAAATGTATCAATTAAGAACAGTTTACACTGGGTTGACAACTCCCCAAGAGCTGCTTTAGAATGTGAAAAATTGAACTTTACACTTCAATATTAGAAAAATGGTCACACATAGAAAATGGAAAGTAATTGGAAAAAGTCTATTGTTAGTGAACTCTCTGAAACCAACTGAACTGAAAAAAGCCCCTTTAAGCAGAAAAATCAAGGGGCCACCCCTAAAGCTGCCGCCCTAGGTGCAGGTCCTCTAGTGCCAATATGGTAAATACACCCCTGGTAGGGAGAATGGGCCCCTGGACAACAGGGATCATCTCAGGGGCCCATGGCTTCACTTTCCCATATGTGGCAGGCAAATAGTTAAATGAATGCAGAGAAAATGTTCCCTTTCAGATATGTATAAAGATGTGGTTGGCTAATGTATCATAACTCACAGTGTAAAAAAACAGCGGACATTTGGATCAATATAGTTATTAGCAAACCCATTGCATTTCTTCATGCCAGAACCAGTTTGACTGCCTGCCAATGAAAGAAAGCATCAGTACGGCATTGTCAGTGCTTTCTCAGTAACCCTGCAGCTTTGCACTTTCCAATGGAAATACAAACAGTGAAGATGTTAAATCATTTAAAAGAAAAGCAAGAAACACTGATGTATACATCTGCTAACCAAATAAGTGACAGCCCATTCTTCACTGAAAAATATTTCATCAGTCACTGATGTTAAGCCTTTGAATAAAATAGAACTAATATATGCCTGCCACTGATTGGCTGTTTATTCTAGGAGCGCCACAAGTCTGACGCAACATCATTTACAACATAAAAATAAATCTTAAAGGGACAGTTCATCTTTAGATTAACTTGTATTAATGATGTACAGAGTGATATTATGAGACAATTTTTTTCAACTCCCAGAAAAATAATAATATCAAGGGCTAAGGTATGCATCATTTTAATTGCTGCTCCTTGTTGCAGTGGATCAAACTGTGGGTAGCAACAATCAAAACGCAAGTCAATGGAAAGCATTTGGGGTTGACTAGCAGTATTTTGAGCTCAGTAACCAGTAGGTTCAGTAAAAATACTAAGGCATATCTTCGAAAAAGGAGGCTTGGCAAAGGTGAATGTTGCCAGGTCGCAATAAAAGATGCTCACTTGTCCCCCTAGACTCGATCATTTTATGACAGTTGCCTTGAATTGTATCCAGTTCTGAACTTCTTGGGTTTAAGTTGGACTCCATATGCCTTCATTATAAACCACCACAAGTGGGGGGTGGGTTTGGTCATGGCTCTATGTACCATACAGGCACCAGAGGGGGAGGGGGGTTGCCCTCAGGTGCCAATATGGTAAATAAATAAGTCAGTTGCAGGATATTTGCTGATAAATCCAGTGGCAAAAATGAGGGGGAGTCGGGGGGTACTACTTGTTCCTCTGTGATTGGCACAGCAGGATCACTTGCTCGTCTGGGCAGGAAAGGACTGAGTTTTAGTGCCTAGGGGCATCACCAGACCAAAAAAACAGTCCTGGGTACAGTCTGGCAAAAACTGTCGTAAAACACCCCAGAATTAAGAAGTCCAACTAAACAGATGGAAAATTTTTGGGGAGGACATCATTAGGTGCTCACACTAGGTGGTGGACAGTATATGAATAACACCTTAGAGAAAAGGGAGTGAGTGCACTTTGAATCCAAGTCGTAAACATATACAAGGATAATGAGGTTTATCTGTTTGTATATGTAGTAAACAATTTAAGCAGTATAAAGCGAACAGAAAAGTTTCCTGGAAGGCAGCGACATATGACTAGTAGACTTCAAAGCTGGTTTATCACCCATTGTTATTTCTTAAACTGCTTTCATATCTAACCATTTATTTTCCAAGCTGGAATGAAAGAATTGTCAAAGCAGTTAAAGCCATTCTGCCAAATGGACACAGGTATAAATTCCACTATACAGGTGTAGTTCATTAATAAAGGACAACCAAATGCTTATATGCTGGGAGTTGCAATATGTTAGAAGCCCACCCAGTGTATTCAGTGTTGGACTGGCCCACCGAGATACCAGGAAAACTCCCGGTGGGCCAAGGTGTCAGTGGGCCCTCCTGCTTCTAAACATTTGGCTTATTTCATGGCCATTCCCTATTTCTATGAGAATAAAGAGGCTAAATAGATGGAATTACAGTATATGTTATAGTATGGAAAGAAAAGAGAATAGGAGAATAGAGGTTGACTAAGTAAAGGAAGAAAATAATACTTAGAGTGAGCCCCTTGTCTAAAGGTGTTTGGGTGGGCCCCTGGTCTAAGGGTTTTTGGTGGGCCCCTGGTGTCCCAGTCCGACACTGAGTGTATTAAATCCCTATCTTGTTCCTCCATGCCTGTGCTTCTATATGGGGGAAAAAAGCAACGACCTGTTGATCTTTCGATTTCCCAAACAGGATAATAAGCTAGCGATTTCATGCACTGGGGGTTGCCTTACAAATTTCTACCCCCCAGTATAAATAAACACTTTCCAGTGCAAAATGATAAAAAATGAATAAAATAGCAAGCTTCTGGGATTACTTCTGGATTCTGATAAATCTCCTGGGAAGGTGACCAGAAGAATCTGGCAATATTTTTCATGCAACTTCTCACTGAAACTAAAATATACAGTTACGATGGAATAAACTTTTTTGCAAAATCTTTTATAGAAACAGGTGGTATTAAATGAAATGTTAACTTAATTTATCCTTTAAATCTGTGGACATGATCTGCAGAGAAACACTCATGTGTCTGTCAATCTAATCATAATCAAAAACGGATGAGGGAATGCGGAACTGAAAGTTATTTGAATCATATCTGAAGAAGAAGTAAAACAATTTCCTCTTATGTGAGAAAAGGGAAATTCCATTCTACTGGAGTAAGCGAAAGCAGTATTAGCATGTGCCAGAAAATAGACGTAGGGCTGATCTTCCATTAATTCTCTCTAAAACAGAGTATAACATTGTAGTACATATAAACATTTGTCCTATTCTGCTAAACTGCATCTCTATGTGGAAGTGCAAGGAGATGTTGCCATTTTGATCCACACTTGACAGCAGTGAACAGTCTGTTATGCACCATGTTTCAGGTGAAAGTATTGCACCTTTCTTTCATTTATTTGACAAATGGTTTTGGTGGTTCTCTGAGGCTTCCAAAATGTATTTTTATTGAAAAGCATGTAAAGAGTTACAGATATGGGATCTGTTATCAGAAGCCCGAACTACAGAAAGGCCATCCCCTGTAGACTCCATTATAATCAAATAAGCCAAATTTTTAAAGTTGACCTGTCACCCAGACATAAAAAGCTGTATAATAAAAGTCCTTTTCAAATTAAACATAAAATCCAAATTCTTTTTTTTTATTAATGTATTCATAGCTGTTGTAAACTAATTTAAAAATCTCAGCTGTCAATCAAATATTGCCTGCCCCTCCTGTATGCCTTAGGCATAGAGGCGGGGCAAGCAATTACTTTCACTTTCCATTCAGCACCTCCTAGATGTCACTGCCCTCCTCACCTTCCCCCCCCCCCGTTCTCTTAACCATTTAATTGTGTAGCCAGTGTATGGGGTTGGACAACAGGTCCGCCATTCTGGTGCACAAACAAGACTTTGGGATGATGGAAGGCTTGCCTTAATAACAGTGTCCACAAAATGGCTCCTGCCTGCTTGCTATAATTATGAATTCCCAGACTGATGTAAACAAGATTCAAATAATTTATACAGTGTAATTAAAGTTTAGTTTGCTTAACTAACAAGATAAAATAGGATTTGGAATAATTTTTTTGGGTGACGGGTCCCCTTTTAAAGTGATTTCCTTTTTCTCAATAGAATAAATAATAAAACCGTACCTTGGAATTGATCCACAGTAAAATATAATTGATCCTTATTGGAAGCGAAAACAAGACTATTGGGTTTATTTAACGTTTACATGATTTTATAGTAGATGTAAGGTTTATGGAAAGATTCGTTATCCGGAAAACCCCAGGTCCCAAACATTATGGATAACAGATCCCATACCTGTATAAGCAATAATGCCAAACTTACAGACTGAGTGTCAACATTTACAGCTGTTCCCATCTTTTTCTATAAAGAGAGAAAGAATAGATGCCCCTTCTTAGCATTCTTATATGGCAGTGGAAATCTAAAAATAAAAACCACGTGTATTTAAGAACTGCTCTATAATTACATATTACACCTTGTTAGGCTATTACGGGCAATTAAAGGGGTGGTTCACCTTTAAAGTAATGTTTAGTATAGAATGGGCAATTCTAAGCAACTTTTCAATTCATTTTAATTATTTATATTTTATAGTTTTATAGTTATTTGTCTTTTTCTTCTGATTCTTTCAAGCTTTCAAATGGGCGTCGCTGTCCCCTTCTAAAACAACAAATGCTCTGTAAGGCTACAAATATATTGTTATTGTTACTTTTTATTGCTGACCCTTCTATTCAGGCTTCTCCTATTCATATTACAGTCTCTTATTCAAATCAGTGCATGGTTGCAAGGGTAATTTGCGCCCTAGTTACAAGATTGCTTAAAATGCAAATTGAAGAGCTGCTGAATAAAAAGCTAAATAACTCAAAACCTTCAATAATACTCTCTCTACATCATAGAAGCGCGCAACCAGCCCGCGCAGCAGCCGGGCAGGCTGCCTAGGGCCCCTGGCCGGCTTAGCCCGGCTCTGTGCAAGTCAGTCAAGTTCTTCCACTCCCATTCTAAACAGACCTTGCTTTTTGCATTGCTGCATTATTATTGTGCTGAAACTGGAAAGGGCCAATGCAGGTTACATGGAACGGTCACGAAGTTTCTTTCTCACCGGCATTAATGTAAATGGCAGGTGGGATATACTACATTGCCTGTACTTCTGAAGTAGCTTGAGCTACTGCACAATATATTTTCCGGTGAATCTAAATTGCAACTAGATTTGTGCTGGTGGAAAGGAAATTTCGGAGGTATTGTCATCTGCGATAGTACCGATTTTCCGCACGTGACAAAATAGCCCGTGCACCAGGATTGCTTTCTTTGGAAACCGTAGAAAAAGATTTCTTCCCATGCCAGCATTCAGACAGGTTCAATTGTTCCACACGATAATGAAGTGCTCAACCCCTGTGTTCCGTCTCGTCAGACCAGGTGCTTAGTGGTCAATTACCCTCTCTGCCATGGGTTGAAATCATATATTCAGTCCATACGACCATAGCACACTGACAAACAGGTTTCTGTTGCGTTTCAAGTGTTTTATTGGCTCATTACAGTAGAAAAAGGCAACGTTTCGGGCCGCACAGGGCCCTTTATCAAGCCTCTTGAGGCTTGATAAAGGGCCCTGTGCGGCCCGAAACGTTGCCTTTTTCTACTGTAATGAGCCAATAAAACACTTGAAACGCAACAGAAACCTGTTTGTCAGTGTGCTATGGTCGTATGGACTGAGCATTCAGACAGGTAGCGTTCTTCGACTTGCGAGTTTTCACTCCAGAGACTGTTTCCTCTGATCTAGAGACCAATGCCAGCAACCTAAAGGTGGCCATAAACTGTAAGATATCCACAATAGATATGAAAAGTCAGAGTGAGGACCACATCAATGAGCTGATGCAGTTCTCAATCTGACAGATAAATCAAGGGGCAAATTCACTAACCTGCGGAGTTGTGCTAGCGAAGCCTTCGCCACTAATTCACTAAACTCCGAAGTTGCGTTCAGGGAGGTGAAAGGTAGCGAAGTTGCGCTAGTGTTAATTTGTCAAGCAAAGCGAAGTTACGCTAGCGATGCCTAATTTGCATATGGCGCCAAGTTAAAGTATAATGGATGTATATGTAGCAGCAAATACATAACACAAGCCTGGGAAAGCTTCATAAAATAAAATAGAGTTGTTATTTTGCCCTATACATGTACCCACTGTATAGTTTAGGTGCCATATGTTAGGAAATGTAGGGGGGAAGGAGGGTACCCCCAAAAAATTTACCATCTTTTTCAGCCTATCACCCTTAAAAAAGGAAAAGACACCAGCGTTTTTTGGGACTTAGAAAAAATTTCAACTTTTTTTGAAGCAATCCCTATCTACTCTATGCACTTCGCCTGGTCTGAGGTGGTGAAGGCAAGTCTGGCATAGAGGTAATGTTCAGTAAAATGCACAAGTTAGTGAATTAGCGTAGTTATGTCCCTTCGCCATAGCGCAAATTCGTCTGGCGTAAGGGTGTGAAGTAGCGCTATCGTTAGCCGATGCAAGATTTAGTGAATTTGCCCCCAAGTCTCCCGTTCTAGATTTTGATCAGGGATTTTTGTGCAATGGCTCACCAATGAAAACTTCACAATCCTGATCAATAGTTTGGGTGCTTTTTCCAAAGACAGTTTGTGCAGTGAGTGTTCAGACTGAAATGAACATGTCACTTTGGCTAAAAATTTGTCCAGATACTTTTTTGATATGTATTTTATTTTATGTTTAGATTAGAGCTAACCATCGCTTTCATTGTTAATACTAGGCAATGCTTTATGTATGACTTATAATGCATAGTTGAATATTGTTAGAAATGTTAAGTGAAAGTTCTGACTCAGGAAACACCTTTTAAAAAGTTTTCCACTGAGGGCATAATGGCTAAATAAAACCTTACCTCCTCCTCACTCTATTTTAGTAGCTGTGGTCTCAAAGCTAAACAAGGGTTTACATACTTACTGCAAGTGTGCTGGTCTTGTCCCTGGCAAGAGGAAGGCCTTATTAAATGTGGTCATACATGCCCAGAACTGATTTCGACCATACCACTCAACCATCCGAGCATCCTATGATCCCGGTGGATAAAAGATTATCACTTCTGTGGAAAATTTTTGTTGCTTGGTCGAAACAATGTGAAGAGCTGAAGCAGAGTTGCAACTCCTCTTTGCTTTATTAAAGTTGACCAACAGGTGGGTGTCCCAGACTAGGCTGTTTTTCCACAATCATGGGAGTGAATCCACCCCCATCTGCTCCATGTGTTAAAGGAACAGTAACACCAAAAACTATAAGTATCTTAAATGAATGACTATATAATGTACTGTTGCCCTGCTCTGGTACAACTGATGTTTTTGCTTCTACTATAGTTCATATAAAGAAACTGCTGTGTACATTCAAGCACAGGATATACAGTAGATAAAAGATACGTTTTCATGAATCCCAATGTATGCTACAGAGCTTATCTGTTATCTGCTGTGTATCCTGTGCCTTTTCTCCTTTTTCAGCTTTGAATGGCTGCCCCCGTGGCTACACAGCAACTTGTTTATATAAGCTATAGTTGCAACACAACAGTACATTATATTTCCATTACTTATATTTCCAAGACTTACATTTTTTGGTGTTACTGTTCTTTTAATAACACTGATGGGCACTGCGTCAGCCTCTGTGCACACAGAGAGGAAATTGGTGTAAAAATGCAAAGGCATGTATTTTCATGCTGAAATGCAGATGCACTCCCATCACCTTTTTCTTTACCTGCATTTCTATGCAGATGGATAAACAGCCTGGTATGACATTACCCCAAAGCATGGGACAAAAGAAGGCGAAAACATTGTATACTGATAATACAACCTGAAAAAACAAATGCCGGTGAGAAGAAAAGTTTGGAAACTATGTTGCCCATGGTAACGCAGATTTACCACGGCCAACAAACTAGCAGCCTTAGGGTTGCTATACACGGGAAGATTAAAGCTACAGATATCATCTTGGCAGCTTATCTCTCCGTGTAGGGCGCATTGCGGCGGGTCTCCCTGATAGATATCTGACTAAGATATCGATCAGGCAGGTTTTATTTTTCTTTTCGATCGACTAGTTGATGCAGTCTTCGCCCGTCGGTGCCTATTCTCAGCATTGTAATCCGATCGTTTGGCCCTAGGGCAGACTGACTGGATTAAGCCAATATCACCCTGCCTTTGGTGGGCATATAGGGTAAGATCTGCTCGTTTGGCGACCTTGCCAAACAAGCAGATCTTATAGTGTATGGCCATCTTTAGAGTTCAGTTTGGCTGAATCATTTGTGAAGGCTTGGGTATTCAGATTATTGGATTGATGCATGCCAACATAGTAATGGATGAAACCACACAACCCTACTATAACAAAACAATGCCAGGATTTTCCCTGAATAAAAATATTTAGGCATAAGGCAGATAATATGCTTTTTATACAGCTGGAAAGCACCTGCAATTGTCCCCCAGTTAATGGGAAATGTCCAACACGGACAATCAAGTCAACAGGGGAAGGCAAGAGTGATAACAAACAAACACACACACACTTTATAAAATACATAAATTGCATTCAGTCTGCTAAACTGGACTTTACCCAGGTTTTCACTATTTTGAAATCTATGGGATTGGATTATTGATTAAACTAGTAAATGCATTTTAATTTGTTAATACTGCCTGAATAAACACAGCAATATAAATAAATCAATACAAAGTTTTTCTATTCACGTGAGATAGGCTGAGAGATGAAAGGAGAACAGAGGCTGCAGGTCAATGATTGGCAAGCCAAGGCTGTAGAAAAAGAATTAATATTTTACTTTACTGTATCAGTATGCTTTGGATGCTAGCCCTGTAGAATGAAAAGCTTATCTGGTTACAAAACCTTGAAAAGCTCCCGTAATGATGACCGTCATGTCTAGCCACCGGCTACAACAGTTTCTAACAAAAATATGTTTATGATGCAAAACATGTAAGGTGACAAAAAAAGGGCACTTATTATCTTTACAGAAAAAAAATGTGATTTCAGCCTCAACGCTAACCTTCTTTCTTTTTATAACATTTTTTATTAAATTAAAATGGAATGTTCACTGTAGATGCAGTTGCTCAAATGTTTTAATACAACCACCAGTCCCCTGTTAAGTTGCTGGACCCAGTGAAAGATTTTGTAACTACTTCATATGCAACACTGCTGCAATTTTGAGCTGAAGTCCATTTTTTACCACTAGGGATGCTTCACAAAGGACACTTCTGGATTTTTGCCTTCATTCAGCCAATATGTACTTGGGGGGGGGGGGGAGCAAAACACAATGAAATAGCCATGTGCCATAGGCCTAAGAGTATTTTAATTTGGTCAAGCAGTATCTCTAGAACAGTGATGTACAGGTCAGCCTGAAACCCACGGGATCCAAGTCTTGGGCTGGCAAAACATATCTTTAGCAAGTGGGTAGAATTATTGATACTATTCACTTCTCAATATTATTTTCTGTAAGATGTGATTTGAAAGTATAGGCATAGGATCTATTATCCGGAATGCCTGGGACCTGGTGTTATAATTCTGCTAAAATTCATTCAAATAGTCTGCTAAAAATGATTTATACATTAAATAAACCAATAAGATTATTCTGCCACCAATAAGGATTCATGCAGCTTATCATCAAGTACAATGTACTTTTTTTTTTTTCATTATGACAGAAAAAAAGGAACTCATTTTTAAAAATTAGAATGATTGCCTCTATTTAACTCTATCGTAGATGGCCACTGAGAAGTCTCTGGATCAGGGGCGTAACTATAGAGGAAGCAGACCCTGCGGCTGCAGGGGGGCCCAGGAGGTATAGGGGCCCCACGAGGCCCTAATTCATATACAATTTCAATAAATATTGGAGAAACCAGTCAAACTCTAAACATTTTGGGGGCCTGAAAAATAATTTGCTGTGGGGCCCAGTAATATCTAGTTACGCCACTGTTCTGGATAGTGAATTTCAGTATAAGACATGCCTGTAGCAGATACTGGTTTCTAAACGCTACATTTACAAATGCTGTAAATATTTAGAAATTGTCTGCCACTGTCTTTTAGTTAATTTACCATAATCCAACTAATACGTGCATTGTTCCTGTGTTTTAGTAATGCCAACACAACAGGTACTGTACAATAAATATAATTTGATAAATTATCTTGTGTCCAAAAGTATTCATGTGTTCCAGAGAAGCAGAATGGGACAATCAATGGACATAAAGACAGGGATGTACCAAATCCAGTACTCATAACAAGTTTTAGATGAAATATCAGCATTTAGCCTAAAAATTCTTGAAGAAAAAAAAACTGTATACTGGACTCCTGGTCCAGACAGTGAAATAAGTTAAAATGTCCTGCTTGAAATACATCGGACATCTGTATTTTTTGTTTCGGACTTCTTTTTAAAAAAGGGATGTTTGACTGTGACTTCATACCAGGATTAGTTTGTAAAGAAAGTTTCTTTATTACCTTCAAGAGTGACAGGTTGCTGCACCAGCACTAAAATTACATTCTGGTGAGTCTCTGAATATTTAACTGTATTCGAAAGGGTGAGAAAGTAATATACTCAGTGACAGGTCTGGGGTTTAAGCACCGGGACCAGTACACTACTTTTGGAGTTGGAGTTTCAGTAATATTTCTGTGCTAATTTGATTGGAGCACGGGCTTCTGGGCATGGTTACAAAGGACCAGATTAGCTACTTGGTTAGTACATTTATATACCATTCCTACTCTTTTGGGAAATAAGATTAGGGGATCATCAAGTGTATGGCCATCTTTAGACTTGCAAATTCACAATATACTAACATTTTCCTAGTTTTAGTATCCTGTGCATGCTACCGAGAATTGCCGGGGATTAAATTTGGTCACTGGACTAAAATATGAAATGGAAAGTGAGATGGAAATATTTTCTCTTTCATACACAATGGAAAATACAAAACTCATCAGGTTTGATCTGATGTAACATGTAATACATTTAGTAAACTACGTAGGTTATTTGGCAGAAGCGTTCATTTATGGAAGCAGTTTAAATAAGCATATGTGTACTCACCATAATGTACCTCTTCTTAATCACAGCCGTCCCTAGTTAAGACAAAACAAAGATATTAAGAAGCAGAAGTATGCATATATGTGTCTATATATAGCACTACTTGTATATGCAGTGAAGTACAATTTACTATACATTAATGTAATTCTACAGTTTACCAAATTTAAAGTACACAAAAGGTACACATAGGGACACAAACACTGCAACAAATAAAATAGATATACAATTCCCAAGATTAAGGTAATATCAACGGGAAGATACTACACTGGCAAAGAGAGGTCTGACATCACCTGTTCCTATAGACCTTTGTTCTGATGTGACATTAGCCAAAGTGCCATGTATTAAGATACACAGGAGGAGGGATGTCCCCGTCCCACCATGCTCACAACATTTACATCTTTGGATTCAGTATCCAATTCAGTGCCAGTTATCATAAAGGGGTGGTTCACCTTTGAGTTAAGTTTTAGTACGTTAAGAAATGGCTAATTCTAAGGAATTTTTCAACTGACTTTCATTTTTAATAGTTTTTGAATTATTTGCCTTCTTCTTCTGACTCTTTCCAGCTTTCAGATGGGGGTCACTGACCCCCATCTGAAAAAAACAAATGCTCTGTAAGGCTACACATTTATTTTATTGCTACTTTTTATCACTCATCTTTCTATTCAGGCCCTCTCCTATTCATATTCCATTCTCTTGTTTAAATCAGTGCACGGCTGCTAGGGTAATTTGGGCGTTAGCAACCAAATTGCTACAGCTGCAAACTGGAGAGCTGCTGTATAAATAAATCTAAATAGATAAAAAAAACACAAATAATAAATAAAAACCAATACTAAAGGGGTTATTTATCAAAGTCTGAATTTATCTCAATATTTTCTGAAAAAAACTCCAACCAAATCCACACTTTTTTTTTAGGCTTATTTATTGATACACTTTACCAAAAATTTTGTTTCCGTGAAAAATTCAGATTTTCAGATTTTTTATTCAATTTTCACGATTTTTTCAGATTTTTCACCCGAAAACTCAGAATTTCGCAGGAAAACTTCGGGGTATTGCCAAAAGCCCAGCGCACATCAAAAAATCATTGGGACTTCTCCCATTGACTTATATGCAACCTCATAAAAAAAGAATGCCAATACCTGTGGTTGCAGCAAACGGGGTGATCCCAAATTTATTGAATGGTGCTATACAACACTTTTCAAATGATCAAATGTTTCAGGACCGCATGAGATCACCCCGTTCGCTGCAACCACAGGTATTGGCATTCTTTTCTATTTGGATTCACTACTGGCGTGTGGCTAGGCCAGTGCCATATACCTTTATCCCCTGAATTGACTTTGCATTATATGCAACCTCGGCAGGTCTGAGATTCGGACTTTTCAACCATCAGGGTTTAATAAATTCTGAAAAATTCGTTTTTTTTTTTTAAAAGTCCGATTTTATAAAAATAAATCACGAGTCTTTTTTTGATTTTTGCATTCAGAGTTTAGTAAATAACCCCCTAAGTTAATTCAAACGTAACAGTCCCTTTAATGAAAACAACAGACAAGAAGTATGTTCAGCGCATGCCTGGTTCATTGATCTCATGTTAAAAAAAGATACTTCCCCTTTGATGGAAGGATTTAAAGGGATAGGCAGTGCATGTGTGTGTGTCTTGTAGCTGTTGTTGTGCCCATACAATAACAGAATGCTATTTACAACACGTTTCCGGTTGGTATCATACAGCTGCGATGCTGCTAGGGGGAAGCCTTATGAAAGCTCAGGGTTGTTACTGGAGACTCACAGAGGCCACATTGTGATTATTGTGCGGCGCTGGGACTGACAGAGAAAGGCTGGGCAGCTCTTACACGTGACCTGGAGACAGGGAACCCACAGCCATTAGTACAATGCAGCATCTCATATCTCTCACCCCCTGCTCTGCAATTAGCATTTGTAATTGAAATACGCGTTGATATAAAGAGCCGGCTCCTACCTTAAACTGAAGGAAGCCTGAGAGAAGGTGCGGAACGCGGGTCTAGTTTGTATCCCTGTCACTTTGCCTACAATAGCCCTCGGCATACTTCCCTCTCTCTCATTTCTTCCTGGTACAGGGTCGCGCCGTAGTGAGGTCAGCCTCGTCACGTGATGCTTACTCCTCCACCACTCGCTGAGCTCCACACGTAGGTGGGCGTGCCACACCCCATTGTGTGTATGAGACTCCGCCTAGTTTAACAGCTGCTGCTGCAGAGGGAGTCCCCGGGGGAGTGTTGTATAGGGGCTGCCAGCCTGTTACTAGAGTCGCATTGGGTCGGCAAGGGGTCGCGGGCAGAGCCGGACTTGGAGCAAAAAGCAGCTCGGGCAAAAAACAAACAAAGCAGCCCACATGTAAACACACACACAGACACAAACACACACAAACACACACACACACAAACACACACAAAGAGACACACAAACACAGAGACACACACAGAGACACACAAACACAGAGAGACACACACACAAACACACACAGAGACACACAAACACAGAGACACACACACACACAGACACAAACACACACAGAGACACACACACAGATACACAAACACACAAAAAGACACACAAACACAGAGAGACACACAGACAAACACAGAGACACACAAACACAGAGACACACACAGAGAGACACAAACACAGAGAGACACAAACACAGAGACACAAACACACACACACAAACACAGAGACACACACACACAAAAAGACACACAAACACAGAGAGACACACAGACAAACACAGAGACACACAAACACAGAGACACACACACACAAACACACAAAAAGACACACAAACACAGAGAGACACACAGACAAACACAGAGACACACAAACACACAAAAAGACACACAAACACAGAGAGACACACAGACAAACACAGAGACACACAAACACAGAGACACACAAACACAGAAACACACACACAGACACACAAAGACACACAGAGACACACAAACACAGACAGAGACACACACACACACACACACACAAAAACAGAGAGACACACGAAAAGACACACAAACACAGAGAGACACACAGATACCCCTACCTCCCCCCTACCTCTCCTAGGAGCTTCGTGAAACAGCATGGGAACTCTCTGACACCTCCCAACAGGTCTGCTGGCCAATCAGAGGGACTTTGCCTTTCCCTGACTGATCTTAGGAGGAGGGAAGAGGATGCAGCTGCTTGGTGTGTGTAAAGGAGAATCACAGCTTGCATTCTGTAAGAGTCTCTCTACCCCTGCCCAGACACCACAAATCAGAAGCGGCCCATTTCACAGGTAAATGGAGCAGCCCTTCGGGAAATTGCCCGAACTGACAGATTGTCAGTCCGGGCCTGGTCGCGGGCATCTAGAGTAGGCTAAGATTTGAAAATCGGAAGGAGGCATGGATACTGGAGTGCTTTAACTTTACAGTGTGTTTTTTTCGCTTGTGCTAATATGCCTGCAGTGTACATCAAAACTCTGTATAATCTAGTTCTGCTGGCTACTCAGGGATTCTCAGAGCATAAGGTGAATGCACATGGATACCTCCATCACTAGCTATTTGCAGACACAATCTGGATCTTTGCCTCTATTGCCACTGGCTACAGGAGCAGACAGTTCTGGCTGGGCACCCCAAGCAACCCGGCTGACAATGTTGCGCTCCGCCCACCTCCCTGTGCGGCCATGCGTAAAGCAGGACACGCGTGCGCATCCGTACATAAAGGAGGACACGTGTACGCATCCGTGCGTAAAGGGGGACGCACGTGCGTGTCCGTGCGTAAAAGAGGACGCGCGTGCGCATTTGTGCGTAAAGGAGGACACGCGTGCGCATCCCTGCGTAAAGAAGGACGCGCGTGCGCATCCCTGTGTAAAGAAGGACGCGCGTGCGCATCCCTGCATAAAGAAGGACGCGCATGCGAATTTGTGCGTAAGGGAGGACACGTGTGCGCATTTGTGTGTAAAGGAGGACGCGCGTACGCATCCGTACGTAAAGGGGTACGCACGTGCATATCAGTGCGTAAAGAAGGATGCGCATGTGCTTTTGTGCGTAAAGGAGGACGCACATGCGCATTTGTGCGTAAGGGAGGATGCGCGTGCGCATCCGTGTGTAAAGAGTAACGCGCATGTGCATCCGTGTGTAAAGAGGGACACGAGTGCGCATCCGTGTGTAAAGAGGGACGCGCGTGTGCATCCGTGCATAAAGAGGGACACGAGTGCGCATCCGTGCATAAAGAGGGATGCGCGTGCGCATCCGTGCGTAAAGAAGGACGCGCGTGCGCATTTGTGCGTAAGGGAGGACGCGCGTGCGCATCCGTGCGTAAAGAAGGACGCGCGTGCGCATCCGTGCGTAAAGAAGGACGCGCGTGCACGTTTGTGCGTAAGGGAGGACGCGCGTGCGCATCCGTGCGTAAAGAAGGACGCGCGCGCGCATTTGTGCGCAAGGGAGGACCCGCGCGCATCCGTGCATAAAGAGGGACGCGCGTGCGCATCCGTGCGTAAAGAGGGACGCGCGTGCGCATCCGTGCGTAAAGAGGGACGCGCGTGCACATCCGTTCGTAAAGAGGGACGCGCGTGCGCATCCGTTCGTAAAGAGGGACGCGCGTGTGCATTTGTACGTAAAGGAGGACGCGCGTGCGCATCCGTGCGTAAAGGAGGACGCGCGTGCACAGCCGTGCGTAAAGAGGGACGCGCGTGCGCATCCGTGCGCAAAGGAGGACGCGCGTGCGCATCCGTGCGTAAAGAGGGACGCGCGTGCGCATTTGTGCGTAAAGAGGGACTCGCGTGCGCATTTGTGCGTAAAGGAGGACGCGCGTGCGCATTTGTGCGTAAAGGAGGACACGCGTGCGCATCCGTGCGTAAAGAGAGACGCGCGTGCGCATCCGTGCGTAAAGAGAGACGCGCGTGCGCATTTGTGCGTAAAGGAGGACGCGCGTGCGCATCCGTGCGTAAAGAGGGACGCGCGTGCGCATCCGTGCGTAAAGGAGGACGCGCGTGCGCATTTGTGCGTAAGGGAGGACGCGCGTGCGCATCCGTGCGTAAAGAAGGACGCGCGCGCGCATTTGTGCGCAAGGGAGGACCCGCGCGCATCCGTGCATAAAGAGGGACACAAGTGCGCATCCGTGCGTAAAGAGGGACGCGCGTGCGCATCCGTGCGTAAAGAGGGACGCGCGTGCGCATCCGTGCGTAAAGAGGGACGCGCGTGCGCATCCGTTCGTAAAGAGGGACGCGCGTGCGCATCCGTTCGTAAAGAGGGACGCGCGTGCGCATCCGTGCGTAAAGGAGGACGCGCGTGCGCAGCCGTGCGTAAAGAGGGACGCGCGTGCGCATCCGTGCGCAAAGGAGGACGCGCGTGCGCATCCGTGCGCAAAGGAGGACGCGCGTGCGCATCCGTGCGTAAAGGAGGACGCGCGTGCGCATTTGTGCGTAAAGGAGGACGCGCGTGCGCATCCGTGCGTAAAGAGGGACGCGCGTGCGCATTTGTGCGTAAAGGAGGACGCGCGTGCGCATTCGTGCGTAAAGAGGGACGCGCGTGCGCATTTGTGCGTAAAGGAGGACGCGCGTGCGCATTTGTGCGTAAAGGAGGACGCGCGTGCGCATCCGTGCGTAAAGAGGGACGCGCGTGCGCATTTGTGCGTAAAGGAGGACGCGCGTGCGCATCTGTGTATAAAGAAGGACGCGCGTGTGTCTTTTTTCAGTGGCGGGCTGGTGGTAGGCTTCTTGTGAGGTACGTGCCTGTCACCCTCAAGCGTTGCTCCCTAGGCACGTGCCTCTTTAGCATATAGCCCTAGTTCTCTCCCTGGGACCAGGCAGTGCAGTACAACAAGCCTCTTTCAGTGCTGTGTGTAGAAGCCTATGAGATACATTTTGGGCCAGTAAGTGGGCATTGTGAATGAAATGAAACTGATATACCTAATGTTAAGGAACATAAATGAAATAAAATTGACTGCAGATTTTTTTGGTGATATGACCTTGCACATATTCTGTCTTAAAGTCTCTAGTAAGGCTGTAGTAAGTATAAAAGGTGTCTAATAGGAACATTCTCAAAGTTGGGCACAATCATTTGGGGAGGTCACCACAGAGGTTGGGCCACATCTGGATGATCTGATTGTGTAGCCCCTGGGCCAATGAGCCTATGGCGACTCTTTGGGAAAATACATCATTGTACCAGCACTTACCGCACAGGACTTTTAAATCTGTCAGACAGGTTCCATACACGGTTCCATCCAACAAGCTCTCACTCATTTTAAAGGGACTTTGCTGACTTTATTGGGTTGTGTATTGCAAGTTTTACATTCTGCTGTAGATGTGCTTAGGGTTTTCTTGCATAAGAGAGAAATCTTTAAGGCTATTCAAGTTTCCCCATAATAATATATAGTGTATTGATACAGTTTGGCATAGGGAAGGAAACCCTTATTCACTGGGGTGTGCCAATATATTAGGCTCCCTACAATGAATCAATTCACATTATATTCCCTGGACCAGTGCTCCATTTAGGGACAACTCTGCTGTGGATGTGTAAGTTTAATTCTGAAGAGGAAAGCCTGGTAAATTTAAGTAAAATGGTGGAGCAATGCACTTGTGTTGGTTGTTTCCCAAACAGGTTCAATTTAACTGCCCTGAAGTGACAGAGCCATGCTGCTGCATCTCACCCCCTTTCCTGTATTTCTTATTGAACTTTGAAAGGGTGACGGAGATCAGTTGCATAGAGATTGTAGGAACCTCAGCTCTTAGGTTAATAACACAGTTACAACTGGTTTAGACACCAGGGTTCTCTGCATCACCAATACAAAGGTATATTTGGGTGTTTTGTTGTCCCCTGTGGGAGATAGCTTTGTGCAAGCAACAAATATTACATGCAGGTGGCTCATTGGGTAAAGTGCCA
Organism: Xenopus laevis; assembly: GCF_017654675.1. Lineage (NCBI taxonomy): Eukaryota > Metazoa > Chordata > Amphibia > Anura > Pipidae > Xenopus > Xenopus laevis. The sequence continues at coordinate 42,866,577 of NC_054373.1, read as the reverse complement.
ACTGAGGCAAACTCCTTACCTTTCCTCATGGCAGAAGCCACCCTGTGCTTTGGTCACCGCCTCAGTGCATTAGCCAGCATAGTTTCTCATCTTAAAGGGGAACAGTGACAGGTAGATATGGACATTTTGTCCTGTTTCCACATAACCACTATGGCAACCAAAGTCCCAATAAGCCTTAGCAAAGCACAAGTTCTACATTTTCTGTACAGTATATTAAAGTTAATCTGCATTTCTTTAAATAATCCCCCTTCTATCTGTCAGCATTTGCAGGGACCATGAATCAGTGAAATGGACTACAGCAGAATATCATCTAGGTTAAAGCAATAGAAAAGTTTGTATTTAGAAAGATGCTAGTCAATAAAGGGCCTGTCAAAAAGGGCCCATGATTTTTGGGATAAAGCCCCAGTTCACAAGGGTATAACCATTAAAAACCAAAACAAGTTATACCAAAACTCCATATTATTAAAAAATATTCTTTATTCAAAAATCATGTTAAAAAAATACATATACAGACCTGCATACCTAGCTTTTTAACATGATTTTTGAATAAAAACTATTTTTTAATATAATATGGAGTTTTGGGATAACTTGTTTTGGTTTTGAATAGGTTAAAGGCAAAACATGATGTTGTTTTAGATCAATAGCTCCGCTGAAAGAAGCAGGGGTTGTTCCACAGGCTGGCCCTGTTAAAGCAGAACTAAAACCCTAAAACTGAATTTGATTAAAAATGCCATATTTAAATACTGACCTTATTGCCCCAGCCTAAAGTTTCAGCTTGTCAATAGCAGCAATGATCCAGGACTTCAAACTTGTCACAGGGGGTCACCATCTTGGAAAGTGTCTGCGACACTCACATTCCCAGCGGGCTCTGAGCAGCTAAGCTTAGGGGTCGTCGCAACTTATCAAGGAGAAAATTAGGTTGGCCTGTAATATACTGTAAGCTGATGCTACAGGGCTGATTATTAAATTCTGATGCTAGTTGCACTGGTTTCTGTGCTGCCATGTAGTAATTATCTGTATATATATATATATATATATATATATATATATATATATATATATATATATATATATATATATATATATATATATATATTACTAATAAGCCCTATATTGTGACATTTATTGTGTACTGTATATTGTGAGTGGGTCCCTAAACTCAGTAAGTAACAGCAGCACAGAGCATGTGCAGTGAATCAGCAGAAAAGAAGATGGAAGCTACTGGGGCATCTTTGGAGACACAGATCTTTACTGCTAAAGGGCTGTGGTTGCCTTGGGCTGGTATAGAAGCACAAAACATAATGTACAACATTTCTAGCCTACTTCTTTAGTTAAGCTTTAGTTCCCCCTTAAGGTCACTAAATGAGGTATTTGGGCCCAATAAGGCCACCCACACGCAAAGCCAAATCAAACTGATAAGATTGTTGTGCCTGTTACACAAGAACTGTATCAACATGGAGATGCATTCCTCATCCTGGAGACTTACCTAATTTATATATGGACAATTTTTGGCCAGATATTACTTGGTCAGCCACAGGCCTGTCGATAGGCCTCACACACAGGCAAATAAGGTGCGACTCGGTCTGAAAGGCCTGCTTATAACTACCCATGTATGGCCAGCTTTACTTTCTGTGACTGTCTACCCTGGGGTTATGGGTAAGGGGTTGAATCAGTTATTGGTAGTTTTTGTATTTAATCTTTATATACACCTATTTTTTGTACAATACATTGTTATATGTTGGTGCTTTATAAATACGCTGTAATAATAATCATAATTCTGCCAGAGGTCTAGCCCTCAGTACAGACTGTTCTGTTTTCCATTATCTACTGATGACGTTGACCTTTAAAAAACATAATAACAGCCGCAGGGATTGTGTGCGTATCAGTGTGTTGCTTGGTAAAGCAGAGAGCAGGACAAATGTGACACCTCTTGACCTTTGCTTTCAGCAGCGCTAGGAAAGTCCACACGTACACATTCAGTGCAAGCAGAATTCTTTGGTTTTGTCATTTATATCCAGAAACAATCATGCATATCATGTGATTATACCTCTTTCCACTCAAAACATCCTATTTAATTCCAGTCATTTGTTTATAGATTGGGTAGAAAGAAAATATCTGGAGCAGACCACCTTTACATAATACTTTTCAAATATTACACCTCAAATTATGGCTTTATTATTATTATTAATTCATAATTATAAAGCACAAGCATATTCTGCAGCACTGTACAAAAGGTGGATGTGTACATGGAACAGACAGATTATGATATAGAAAATTATAGATATAGGTGTTAAATAAGGCCCTGCTCAACAGAACTTGCAATCCTTTCTGGTGTTTCTCAATAGCAGTTTGGTAAGCCTGGTCACTCGCTTTCTAAACTACTATCCCCTAATACATAAGCTGCTGTCAAAGCTTTAGGTCACAGCGCATGCTCAGGAGGGGCTGAAAACACACCCTCCAATATTTAAATGTTAGAAAGTGGGGCAGTTTAGGCAATGACCCAGTTATGTTTCCAAAGTGATGTATTTTGCTCTTGCTACATTGTCTACAATTGCATTACCTTACCTTAGCAAACAGGCAATGGGTGAAATGAGACACTGGAAACGGTGGAATATGAATAGTAGAGGGGCTGAATAGAAAAATAATGAATAACTTAAACTATTATTCATGCACATCATTGTGTACCATTTTCACAACCTGATGTTTTTTGAGTCCTTTAGTGTCCCCTGGTGGATTAAAGCTTGTCTGCAGGAACAAATTATAGTGAGTTTTAAAGGTTTTTCTTGGTGCTATGTGAATCTACAGAGCCCTGTATGCACTACAGAGCAGCAGAGATATGTTAAGAAAAGTAGAAATCACACACGGCACAAATACTAGTTTTTGTGGTCCACTATAACCAGGAAGACACAAAATATACAGAATAAAAGGAGTTTAAGAAGAGCAATGCTGTACATCAGACGAGGAGATATACAGTATACAGTGACTGTCTAGATGGAAAGGAATGTGGAACTAGTCTGAGAATTACTGCTGGCAGTGGCACTGTATTGTTGATTGGGAAATGATAAAATATTGCAGATGCTGCACAATTACCCTGTGGTGCACCTCCTGGATTTATAGCCAGGGCAAAGCAGCATATGAAAAGAAGCATTCTATGTAATTCATTCAAAATGTCCACTGATTGCTAATTTTCTTATTTTGGGTATCTATTATCTGGAAACCTATTTTCCAGAAAGTGCCGAAACATGGAAGTGCGTTGGCCTTATCCTATTTAAAGGAACAGTAGCATCAAAAAATTAAAGTAATGAAAATATCATGTACTGTTGCCCTGTACTGGTAAAACTGATGTGTTTGCTTCAGAAACACTACTATAATTCATATAAACAAGCTGCTGTTTAGCAATGTAGGAAATTAAAAAAAGGCTATATAGCACAGGATAAATAGTGGATAACAGATAACTCCATTATGTTCTACTGAGCTTATCTATAATAATACAGTAACCGCGCTTGCACACCCTGGCTCTCCAGTAAACAAATACCCGTTGCTCAGTGAAGGAGGCCTCGGCAACCTCAATTATCATGTATAGGAAGAATTTCACTGGCACTCGGGTTCAATTCAAGCAGGTACAAGCCCTTGCTGAGTTTATTTTGCGAAGGTTCAACGGTTTGGGGTGAACCCCTTTGTCAAGCATACAAATCACAATGTGCATGAGCTATTTAACACCACCATGTGACACAACAATTAGCATAATTAGTCTACTCAATTCTACCCTTTTTCAGTCCCATGATGAAGTTTTACTTTCAATTGGTCTGTTTGTGAAAGTCCAAGGAGTAGGCAGAAATCCAAATAACTTTTTCATAAATTTTTTTTACCCAAAAATCAGTGTTAGAAAAAACAACCCCTTGTCTTAATACTTGAATAACCAAAATGCAGTCCATAGGAATGTCCAAAGTGTACCCAGGATATGTGAAAAAACAAAAACAAGCTTTGTCGAGTGTCCATTGTCTCAAAAATAGGAAAGCAAGAAAAGATCAAATTGTTACATTATAGCATAACAACTGGGTAGCAAACATGATTGTTACATTGTAACAATCCATTATTAAATATACTATCTTACCCTACACGGATGGGGAGAGGAAGTTAGGATCAGTATCTGTCCCTGTGACATATTCACGTTGCTTGATTATCTGTAAAAAATATGTACAAAACAATTATCACATAAAGCAATTGTTACATTTTAAACAATATATGACATTATTGCTGTCATAGGTATGGAACCCATTAAGTTCAATTTTCAGACCTGATTGTGGGTGGGTCACTGAAACACCTGTACTTGTACAATGTCCACAACTCCTACACGGGAATGTGCCTTTTGTTTTCATAGAGAAAGGGGTTAGTGGTCCCTGATCAGTCATTTTCTTGTTTTTAACCTAATCCCTTATAGTTTTACTTCTCACGTAGGAAAAAACTGGTGGCTGTTTAAAAAGGTGTCCATATTTGTCATCAGACTGTAAGATTCCCCAGTTTTTAAGGATGATATTCCTACAGGATTTTGCATTGGTGTCAAATTATGTAATAAATGTGATACGCTGATCAGTGCTGATACCCTTAGTCTTTCTAACCAAGGTGGTCTCTCTTGGAATAACCACAACCTCATCGCTTATGGACATTAAATTGGATGCACTGTACCCTTTTTAACACATTTTGACACCATATTTAGTGATTCCTGTGTATAAAGATCATCAGTGGCGGTGATCCACTTAACTCTCATGAGTTGACTTTTCGGAAGTCCCTTGAAGAGGCCCTGTGGATGGAAACTTGTGGCTCTTAATAAGTTATTCCTATCTGTAGGTTTATTATACAGGGGAGTGACAAATGTGGAATCAACATATTTATTATTTACATCAAGGAAATGTAACTCTGTATTATTCACCTCTAATGTGATTTTATTGTAGGGTGAACACTGTGTGGGGGTTCACTCGCTGGTAGGCTGCAAATGAGGCGACTTCACACACCAGGATCAGTTCAAGGGCTTCCTGCCTCGCAGGGGGAAGGTAACCGAAAAACAGCAGTTCAACAGAAAAATCCAACCTTCTGGTTAACACAAAATAAATGCTTCGCTTTCTCTCCTGAAGCTGAGAACACCAGCAGTTTGTCTCACACACATTCAGCCCTGCTGCTCAGCATCAGGTGTACTAAATAGGCCGAGGGCCTCTTGAAAACCTGGCCTGCGGATTTGGGAATCTGCCCCAACCTACTCTTGCGGGTTCCCAGTAAGACCAATCCCGGATCATCAATTACAAAAACCTCGCAGAGTGACATAGGAGTAAATTCACTAAGAATCGTAGTTGCGCCAGGCGCAACTTCGCCGCACTTCGCCACACTTCGTTAGGCGTAGTTTCGCCAGCGCTCCGCAAATTCACTAAAATCCGAAGTTGCGCACAGGGGTAGCGTAAGTTTGCGAAGTTGCGCTAGCGTTGATTCACTAAGCGAGGCGAAGTAACACTAGCGATGGTTAATTTGCATACGGCGCCAAATTCAAATTTCAATGGAGGAATACGTAGAATCACTACAAATGCCTGGGAAACCTTCAAAACATCAAATAAAAATTTTTTTTTTGCCCTACACATGTGCCCACTGTATAGTTAAGTTGCCATGAGTTAGGAAATGTAGGGGGGAAGGAGGGGAGCCCCAACATTTTTTTCGATCTTTTTCAGCCTATCACCCATAATATAGAAAAAACGCCAGCGTTTTTTGGGACTTAGAAAAAATTTGACCTTTTTATAAAAGCAATCCCTATCTACTCTATTGCGCTTCGCCTGGTCTGAGGTGGCGAAGGAAGTCTAGTGTAAAAGGTAGCGTTCAGAACACTGCGCGCATTAGTGAATTAGCGTAGTTACGTCCGTAGCGAAAATTCGCCAGGCGTAAGGGTGCGAAGTAACACTAGCGAATTTACACCAGCGTTCGTTAGTGAATTTGCGAAGTAACGAAAATGCCCAACGCTAGCGAATTGACACTAGCGTTCGGCGCTTCGACGCTTAGTGAATTTGCCCCATAGTGTTTCTATGGTCTCACCTCAGTAACAATACTGGTCTCACCTCAGTAACAATATCTGAGAATCCGTGGCCCAACATACATTCCATCAATCACTTTTCCCCAGGACCTTTTTGTCACCATACCACATATCCCCCCCCCCTCTGCCCAAGCCCGTAGGGCTGAGCACAGTATGCCACCAATGCATGTACCCTGGAGAGAGCATCTGCATTCCCTTGCATCTTTCCAGGTCTATGTTCTACTGAGAACTTGACATTTTGAAGGGACAAGAACCATCTGGTGACCCTGGCTTTCTTTTCCCTATTTTGGGCCATCCATTTAAGTGGGGCATGGTCAGTGACAAGTTTGAACTGCCTCCCTAACAGATAGTATCTCAAGCTCTCCAGTGCCCACTTGATGGCCAGGCACTCTCTCTCTACAATGGCATACCTGCATTCAGCGGGGGTTAGCTTCCTGCTTAGGTATGCTACTGGGTGTTCTTCCCCATTCACTACTTGTGACAGAACAGCCCCTAACCCAACCTCAGAGGCATCAGTCTGTACAAGAAACTCTTTCTTGAAGTCAGGAGCTATCAGCACAGGGTATCTGCACAGGGATGCCTTCAAGTTTAGAAAGGCTTCCTCTGCCTCTGGGGTCCTGGCCCCTTCAGTGAGGGGTACCTGCCAATACCCCTTGGTAAGATCTAGGGTGGTACTGTAGCGGGCCTGCCCTAGCCTTTCTATCAATTCGTCTACCCGGGGCATTGGATATGCATCAAACTTGCTGACCTCATTTATCTTTCTGAAGTCATTGCAAAATCGGATGCTACCATACAAGGACCATTCACTATGGGACTCCTCAATTACATCCAGCTCCAACATCCTTCTAATCTCCTCTGTCACTGCCTGGTGTTGTGCCTCGGGTATCCTATAAGGTTTGACATTGACTTTAACCCCAGGTCCAGTTATAATGTCATGTTTAATAATATTAGTAAGCCCAGGCTGGTCTGAGAATATTTGTCTATTCCCGATCAGAAACTCTTTCATCTCCTGCTTCTGACTGTTAGTGAGGGTCTCAGCCACTTTTACCTCAGGCAGCTGTGGGATTTCTACCTCTACAACTGCAGGACAGGCGGACAGCGATTCCCTATCCTTTCAGGGTTTAATTAGGTTAACATGGTAGAGCTGGTCTTTTTTCCGCTTGTCTGGTTGGGACACTTTATAATTAACGTCCCCTACGCGTTCTATAATCTCGTAGGGGCCTTGCCATTTGGCCAGGAACTTTCTTTCCACCGTAGGAACCAGGACTAACACCCTGTCCCCAGGATGGAAAGTTTGGACACGAGCCGATCTATTATATATGCAGCTTTGAGCTTGCTGGGCCTGAAGCATATGTTCTCTCACAAGGGGCATTACCTTTGCAAGACGGTCCTGCATGTCTGCAACATGCTCTACCACACTTTTGTGTGGGGTGGCTTCAGACTCCCATGTCTCCTTTGCCACGTCCAACAACCCTCGTGGGCCATACAACAACTCTAGCCGTCGTCCTCAGAAAGGTACAGAGGAAGGTTTCCACGTCATCCTGCCCATTCATTCTCCGCAAGAGGTGGCTGCCTGGGATGGAGCGTGGCACTCCGGCGACTAGGGCAGCATCCCCAGAGACCCTGGCTGTCAGTTGTTTTACCACCTCAATTTGCAGCTGCCGATCTTTCTCTGCAGCCTGCGCCAGTGCCTCCTGCTGGGTGGCGTTAGACTGCTGCTGTAGCAACTGGTGGGCCTTCTGTAAGGTTGCAGTGCACTGCAGCAAAACCTTGAGGACATTTCACAACTTTTAAGTGTACTGTCTCTTTAAATCTCACTTATAAGCTATACAGTCCGCACAGTACCCACGGAGACTTACTGTGGTTAGGCAACTTCCGCGTGTGACAATCGCTGCCCGCATCCGAAACACCAATTGTGGGGGTTCACTCGCTGGTAGGCTGCAAATTAGGCGACTTCACACACCAGGATCGGTTTAAGGGCTTCCTGCCCTCGTTTATTTTCCAGTGGCTGCAGAAATTTCCCCTTGCATGGGGAAGGTAACTGAAAAACAGCAGTTCAACAGAAAAATCCAACCTTCTGGTTAACACAAAAAAATGCTTTGCTTTCTCTCCTGAAGCTGAGAACACCAGCAGTTTGTCTCACACACATTCAGCCCTGCTGCTCAGCATCAGGTGTACTAAATAGGCCTAGGGCCTCTTGAAAACCTGGCCTACGGATTTGGAAATCCACCCCACCCTACTCTTGCGTGTTCCCAGTAAGACCAGTCCCGGATCATCAATTACAAAAACCTTGCAGAGAGACATAGGGGGCAAATTCACTAAGAATCGAAGTTGCGCCAGGCGCAACTTCGCCGCACTTCGCCAGGTGAATTTTTGCCAGCGCTCCGCAAATTCACTAAAATGCGAAGTTGCGCACAGGGGTAGCGTAAGTTTGCAAAGTTGCGCTAGCGTTGATTCTCTATATAAAGCGAAGTTGCGCTAGCGAAGGCTAATTTGCATACGGCGCGAAATTCAAATTTCAATGGAGGAACACGTATCTGCACTACAAATGCCTAAAAGGTAGCGTTCAGTACACTGCGCAAGTTAGTGAATTTGCGTAGTTTCGTCGCTAGCGAAAATTCGCCTGGCGTAAGGTTGCGAAGTAACACTAGCAAAACTACGCCAGCGTTCGTTAGTGAATTTGCGCAGTAGCGAAAATGCCAAACGCTAGCGAAATAACGCTAGCGTTCGGCGCTTCGCGCCTTAGTGAATTTGCCCCATAGTGTTTCTCTGCTAAGAACACTACTGGTCTCACCTCAGTAACAATATCTGAGAATCTGGGGCCCAACATACATACCATCAATCACTTTTCCCCAGGAAACTGGGGACCTTTTTGTCACCATACCACAACTGTTAAGGTAAACCACAAACTCTTGTAGCATCTCTAAGGTGCCATTCCAGATGATGAACGTGTCATCCACATATTGCATGTAGGTGTGTATAAATAAGCTAAATTCATCATTATCGAAGACAAATTTTTTCTCCAAATAGTCCATAAAGAGGTTGGCATAGGCTGGTACCATGTTTGCACCCATGGCACAACCTTGAAGCTGTAAATAATATTTGTTTTGAAACAAGAAATAGTTTTTTGTAAGCACCATCTCCAAAAGATCACAAATGAAATTCATTTTGTAATTAGGTAATTTCCCACCATTCAGGTAGGCACATATACACTCAATCCCCTCTGTGTGTGGTATGAATGTGAAAAGATCCTTCACATCCAAGGAACAAAGATAAAATTTACCCGAAGGTATTGTGAGGTTGCTTAGTCTGTGGTGTCAATTAAACAGGGTGTGAGAGTGGGCAGAATCTCCTGTAAAAACATATCACTGTATATAGCCAAAGATTGCCAAAGTGATCCTACATTCGACACGATGGGTGTCCCAGGGGGATTCACTAAACTTTTGTGAATTTTTGGGAGAAAATAAATATAAGGAACCTTAGGAAACTGAAGGAAAAGGAGTTGGTAAATTTCTTATTTAGTTATAATTCCTTCCATTACTGATGCGTTCAAAAAGATATTGGGAGCAGACTAAATCATAAACCGCTATTAGCTTGCAGGTTAGCAACAAATTGAATAATTGAAAAAAGCAAAACAGCTACATTCAGTAGTGGAGAGTGAAGCAACCAACCATCCAGTTACAATGCAGCAAGCCAACCAGTTCAGGCTATGGTTGCAACAATGTCATAAAATATAACTTTTAATTTAAATTGATAAAAAAAGCTTAACTGGCAACACCAACATATACACTCACAGCGTGTGAGACTCTACGCCGTACGGGACCATGTCCCTAAAATCACACACAATTAAAAACAGTTGCGCAGGCTGGAACAGTGGTGGATAATGCCAATACTAGTAAAGGATTTTAGTTTCCACTATTATTGCCAGCTCTATAGGGGATGCAGAGTTCAGTTTCCATCAGTGCCCACCCTTCCACCCTTCCCCCAGCACACCTCCTACCTAGCTATGTTGGGAAGAGTGGGAGCTATCCACACCACCTTCCACCTACGCCTACGCTTTTCGCTGCCAAGCAGCTTCGTCAGGGGCCTGCGCAACTGTTTTTAATTGTGTGTGATTTTAGGGACATGGTCCCGCATGGCGTACAGTCTCACATGCTGTGAGTGTATATTTTGGTGTTGCCAGTTAATTTTTAAATGTTTGAGTGGGATTACAGTCTAGTTCCTTATAATGATTTTCATTCTGTAAATGTCTTATCGCCTCCTTGTAATAATCCGTTTTGTTAAGAATAACTGTTCCTCCTCCTTTATCCGCCTTAGTGATTGTCACATGTTCATTACTTTGCAAAGATTCTAGAGCAATACGCTCTGCCTGTGTTAGATTAGTGTCCCGTTTTCTAGAGTATTTGACCCTTTTATTTAACAGTTTATGTGTTTGGAACATAACAACAGCCTAAAAAGAATCAATGGCTGCGTATGTGCCTGGAGGCACAAAGCTGCTTTTTTTATTCAACTTAAACTTTAACCGTTTAGTGAACTCATCCCCTTTAGTGCCACATTACTTATCACAAAAATACGCTTTTAATTTGAGCGATCTAAAAAACCTGTACATGTCTATTGTGAATGAAAAAGGAGGTGCAGTACATGTGGGCACAAAGTTTAAACCCTTATTTAGGACTGACAGTTCATTAGTATTAAGTTCATAGGAGGAAAGGTTGAAAACTGTATTTACCTGTGGGTCCGGTGGCTCCCCTTGTATCTGGTTTGTGGGGTTGATAGAAGTTTTGCCGTGCCCCCTCCTTGTTTTCTTTCTTTGTCCGTGTAGCCTGCCCCTAAAAAAGGCACCCGGGTTTGGTCTGTAGTGTGCTGGGATGAGTGAGGTGAGATGAGCGCCGTATCTGGCAAAAGTTGATTACTCGTTAATGTAGCCTGAACAAAATGCAGCTTTGGTGCTTTACTGAACCTTACATCAGTCGTTAATGTAGCCTGAGGAAGATGCAACCTATGCCTTTGTCCTCAACAGACAGGTACCAAACGGGCCTGGAACTAGGGGCAGGGACAAATTGCCACATGCTCCAAAAAAAAAGCAACTTCCGCTGAAATCTACCTAACCCCTGGGGCCCGCATGCCGGGCCCTTTGGGGGAAGAAACCAGGCCATTTGCTGCATGCGCCATAGAACAGCCAAGTGGTGGTGCTGGTTTTGCAGACTCCAAAGTAGCAGTCGCTCTTGACTGAAGCCTGAAGAAAATGCAACCAGCGAGCCTGCATAGAAGAAAGGGTTCTGTACAGGCATAAAGAACCCTGAAAGGTCTGAAAAGGCACCCGCCCAGGATTAGAACTCAGGACCCCACGGGGGTTAACATGCGCTTTAAGCATTGCACCACCGGAACCTAGACCTGCTGGGATAGGTTCCGGGTGACTGTCTTAACCTATTCTCCCCTTGTGCCTCTGCGTTGACTGGCAGGGCTGGAAGTCCATCTTCTGCCTAATAAAGTCAATACCAACCTGAGAAGATGTCCTAAAAGAGCCTGCCTCAATAGCTCAGTCGGTAGAGCACACGGCTCTGTTTGACAACCTGGTCCAAAAGGTTGTGGGTTCAATTCCCACCTCAGCTCCAAAACAGCTCTGGTCTGCTGTGCTTGAACAATTCTCGAGAGTGATGGAAAGGCAAGTGCCAGAAATCCATCATTTGGCTGCCCCTTTTTCCAACGGCTTAGTCCATCTAAGATACGCCGGTATGTACCTCTGCTTCAGGCCAGGGGTTCCCCATCTAGCACCTTGCCTTTACCTTTGCATCAACTTGGGTATTTTTTCCCCATACAGAACCTATTTTGGGGTTTTCCTAGCATCAGCCTGAAGTTGACCTTGGCAAATTGCACATTGAGGACAGTGTTTTCTACCAAGCATTAACAAAAACAAAAAAAAGCATTTGAGAAGCTGATTAGTGAAGGAAGTTTTGGTGCTGTAACAAATGTGAAATATTGGTTACTCATTAATGTATCCTGAGGAAAAGGCACCATTCCCTGAAATGCACCCCTGACACTCGCACGCTGGTAAAGAAACCAGGTGATTTGCTGCATGCCCCATAGAACAACCAAGCCGCAAATCTTTGCTAAATTTGGCAATTTTGGGGACATTTCCAAAAATCACCTCAATACTTCCACCCTGCAGCATCTTATATCGAACATACTATTGGTTAACAAGACAAATGACCCCAAATATGAAAGACTAGGGTCCGCTGAACAGTTTGATGCCCAATATGTATAGGTGTACCTAAGCACGTGGCATATAGGGGCCTCAAAAGGAAGAACCCCATTTAGTCTATCATTTCAGGTGCTGCAAAATCAACACATTTACATCATTTTGGGGTGGGCAAAGGTAGGAAACAGAAGGTTCACCCCGAAAACTATATATTTTCAGAAAGTACACATTCCCCCGAATCTAAATTGGGTATGCATGTCTTTCTACCCCAAAGCACCAAGCCGCAAATCTTTCCTAAATTTGCCAATTTTGGGGACATTTCCAAAAATCACCTCAAAACTTCCACCCTGCAGCATCTTATGTCAAACAAACTATTGGTTATCAAGACAAATGACCCCAAACATGAAAGCCTAGGGTCCGCTGAACAGTTTGATGCCCAATATGTATAGGTGTACCTAAGCATGTGGCATATAGGGGCCTCAAAAGGAAGACCCCCCATTTGGTCTGTCATTTCAGGTGCTGCAAAATAAACACATTTACATCATTTTGGGGTGGGCAAAGGTAGAAAAAAGTACGTTCACCCCAGAAAACCATATGTTTTCAGAAAGTACACATTCCCCCGAATCTAAATTGGGTATGCATGTCTTTCTACCCCAAAGCACCAAGCCACAAATCTTTCCTAAATTTGTCAATTTTGGGGACATTTCCAAAAATCACTTCAAAACTTCCACCGTGCAGCATCTTATATCGAACATACTATTGGTTATCAAGACAAATTACCCCAAATATGAAAGCCTGGGGTCTGCTGAACAGTTTTATGCCCAATATGTATAGGTGTACCTAAGCATGTGGCATATAGGGGCCTAAAAATGAAGACCCCCCATTTGGTCTGTCATTTCAGGTGCAGCAAAATCAACACATTTACATCATTTTGGGGTGGGCAAAGGTAGAAAAAAGTACGTTCACCCCAGAAAACCATATATTTTCAGAAAGTACACATTCTCCCGAATCTAAATTGGGTATGCATGTCTTTCTATCCCAAAGCACCAAGCCGCAAATCTTTCCTAAATTTGGCAATTTTGGGGACATTTCCAAAAATCACCTCAAAACTTCCACCCTGCAGCATCTTATATCGAACATACTATTGGTTAACAAGACAAATGACCCCAAATATGAAAGCCTAGGGTCCGCTGAACAGTTTGATGCCCAATATGTATAGGTATACCTAAGCACGTGGCATATAGGGGCCTCAAAAGGAAGACCCCCCATTTGGTCTATCATTTCAGGTGCTGCAAAATCAACACATTTTCATCATTTTGGGGTGGGCAAAGGTAGAAAAAAGTACGTTCACCCCAGAAAACCATATATTTTCAGAAAGTACACATTCCCCCGAATCTAAATTGGGTATGCATGTCTTTCTATCCCAAAGCACCAAGCCGCAAATCTTTCCTAAATTTGCCAATTTTGGGGACATTTCCAAAAATCACCTCAAAACTTCCACCTGCAGCACCTTATTTCATACATACTATTAGGTATCAAGATAAATCACCCCAAATATGAAAGCCTGGGGTCCTCTGAACAGTTTGATGCCGAATGTACATAGGATTATCGAAGTACATGGCATGTAAAGACCTCAGAATCTACCTTTTGCATACTTATTTGATGTCTTACATTTACACTAATTTCCAAACATTACCACTTTTATATGGGATAGGAAGCAGCAGGCTGGCTGGAACAGGCAGAGGAGACGCAGAACAAGGAGCAGACACGTGTCTGTATAACTGTAGAAGGGTCCTGCGACGATCGCAGGACCCAAGTGACCTCCCCCTCCTATCCCTCTGCTCATTGCCTAGGGGGTGGGGAGAGTAACAGATCCTTCTGCTGAAGCGGCAATCGCCGCAGATGCAGAGAGGAGCAGAGGAGAGGAGAGGCAGCACAAGGAGCAGACACGTGTCTGCATAACTGTAGACGGGTCCTGCGACGATCGTGTCGCAGGACCCACGTGACCTCCCCCTCCTCTCCCTCTGCTCATTGCCTAGGGGATGGGGAGAGTATCGGAAGCCTCTGCTGAAGCAGCAAACGCCGCAGATGCACAGAGGAGCCCTTTACAGCCAAGAACGTAGGTACTACGTGCTTGGCAGTTAGGGCTTTTCCCTGCAAGGATGTAGTACCTACGTTCTTGGCAGGTAAAAGGTTAACTGTCTCCAAAGTAGCAGTCGCTCTTGAATGCAGCATGAAGAAAATGCCAACGGCGAGCCTGCACACAATAAAGGGTTCTGTACAGGCATAAAGAAACCTGAAAAGTCAACCAACCAGGATTTGAACTCAGGACCCCACGGGCAGAAACAGGCGCTTTAACCATTACACCACAGGAAACTCGACCTTCTAGGAAAGGTTCCGGATGACTGTAATAACCCATTGTCCCCTTGTGCCTCTGCATTGACCGGCATGGCCGGAAGTCCATCTTCTGCCTAATAAAGTCAATACCAACCTGAGGCCTATCCCTAAAAGAGCCTGGCTGAATAGCTCAGTCGGTAGAGCGCACGGCTCTGGTCAATAACCTGTTCCAAAAGGTTGTGGGTTCGATTCCCACCTTGGCTAAAAACTCAACTACAGAGCAGCTCTGGTCCGCTTTGCTTTAACCAATTCTCTAGAGTGATGGAAGGGCAAGTGCCAGAAGTCCATCATCCGTCTTCCATTTGGCTGTCCTTCTAAGCTACGCCGGTATGTACTTCTACTTCAGGCCAGGGCTTCCCCATCTGGCACCTTGCCCTTACCTTTGCATCAACTTGCCTATTTTTTCCCCATACAGAACTCTTTTTGGGGTTTGCCTAGCATCAGCCTGAAGTTGACCTTGGCAAATTGCTTAATGAGGACAGTGTTCTGTGCCAAGCTTAAAAAAAAAACAAAAAAAAGCATTTGAGAAGCTGACTAGCGAGGGCAGCTTTGGTGCGATTCTGCCGAAAAGAAAGTAGAGGTAGCTCTTGAATGCAGAAGATGGCACAGATGAACCTTCTTGAAATTAAGCATTTGAGAAGCTGATTAGCGAAGGAAGTTTTGGTGCTGTAACAAATGTGAAATATTGGTTACTCATTAATGTAGCCTGAAGAAAAGGCACCTTTGTCTGAAATGCACCCCTGGCACTCGCACGCTGGGCCCTTTGGGTAAAGAAACCAGGTGATTTGCTGCATGCACCATAGAACAGCCATGTGGGGGTGCTGATTTAACTGTCTCCAAAGTAGCAGTCGCTCTTGAATGCAGCATGAAGAAAATGCCAACGGCGAGCCTGCACACAATAAAGGGTTCTGTACAGGCATAAAGAAACCTGAAAAGTCAACCAACCAGGATTTGAACTCAGGACCCCACGGGCAGAAACAGGCGCTTTAACCATTACACCACAGGAAACTCGACCTTATAGGAAAGGTTCCGGATGACTGTAATAACCCATTGTCCCCTTGTGCCTCTGCATTGACCGGCATGGCCGGAAGTCCATCTTCTGCCTAATAAAGTCAATACCAACCTGAGGCCTATCCCTAAAAGAGCCTGGCTGAATAGCTCAGTCGGTAGAGCGCACGGCTCTGGTCGACAACCTGGTCCAAAAGGTTGTGGGTTCGATTCCCACCTTGGCCAAAAACTCAACTCCAGAGCAGCTCTGGTCCGCTTTGCTTTAACCAATTCTCTAGAGTGATGGAAGGGCAAGTGCCAGAAGTCCATCATCTGTCTTCCATTTGGCTGTCCTTCTAAGCTACGCCGGTATGTACTTCTACTTCAGGCCAGGGCTTCCCCATCTGGCACCTTGCCCTTACCTTTGCATCAACTTGCCTATTTTTTCCCCATACAGAACTCTTTTTGGGGTTTGCCTAGCATCAGCCTGAAGTTGACCTTGGCAAATTGCTTAATGAGGACAGTGTTCTGTGCCAAGCTTAAAAAAAAAACAAAAAAAAGCATTTGAGAAGCTGACTAGCGAGGGCAGCTTTGGTGCGATTCTGCCGAAAAGAAAGTAGAGGTAGCTCTTGAATGCAGAAGATGGCACAGATGAACCTTCTTGAAATTAAGCATTTGAGAAGCTGATTAGCGAAGGAAGTTTTGGTGCTGTAACAAATGTGAAATATTGGTTACTCATTAATGTAGCCTGAAGAAAAGGCACCTTTGTCTGAAATGCACCCCTGGCACTCGCACGCTGGGCCCTTTGGGTAAAGAAACCAGGTGATTTGCTGCATGCACCATAGAACAGCCATGTGGGGGTGCTGATTTAACTGTCTCCAAAGTAGCAGTCGCTCTTGAATGCAGCATGAAGAAAATGCCAACGGCGAGCCTGCACACAATAAAGGGTTCTGTACAGGCATAAAGAAACCTGAAAAGTCAACCAACCAGGATTTAAACTCAGGACCCCACGGGCAGAAACAGGCGCTTTAACCATTACACCACAGGAAAATCAACCTTCTGGGAAAGTTTCCGGATGATTGTAATAACCCATTGTCCCCTTGTGCCTATGCATTGACCGGCATGGCCGGAAGTCCATCTTCTGCCTAATAAAGTCAATACCAACCTGAGGCCTCTCCCTAAAAGAGCCTGGTTGAATAGCTCAGTCGGTAGAGCACATGGCTCTGGTCGATAACCTGGTCCAAAAGGTTGTGGGTTCGATTCCCACCTCGGCCAAAAACTCAACTCCAGAGCAGCTCTGGTCCGCTTTGCTTTAACCAATTCTCTAGAGTGATGGAAGGGCAAGTGCCAGAAGTCCATCATCTGCCTTCCATTTGGCTGTCCTTCTAAGCTACACCGGTATGTACTTCTACTTCAGGCCAGGGCTTCCCCATCTGGCACCTTGCCCTTACCTTTGCATCAACTTGCCTATTTTTTCCCCATACAGAACTCTTTTTGGGGTTTGCCTAGCATCAGCCTGAAGTTGACCTTGGCAAATTGCTTAATGAGGACAGTGTTCTGTGCCAAGCTTAAAAAAAAAAAAAAAAGCATTTGAGAAGCTGACTAGCGAGGGGAGCTTTGGTGCGATTCTGCCGAAAAGAAAGTAGAGGTCGCTCTTGAATGCAGATGCAGAAGATGGCACAGATGAACCTTCTTGAAATTAAGCATTTGAGAAGCTGATTAGCGAAGGAAGTTTTGGTGCTGTAACAAATGTGAAATATTGGTTACTCATTAATGTAGCCTGAAGAAAAGGCACCTTTGTCTGAAATGCACCCCTGGCACTTGCACGCTGGGCCCTTTGGGTAAAGAAACCAGGTGATTTGCTGCATGCACCATAGAACAGCCATGTGTGGGTGCTGATTTAACTGTCTCCAAAGTAGCAGTCGCTCTTGAATGCAGCATGAAGAAAATGCCAACAGCGAGCCTGCACACAATAAAGGGGTCTGTACAGGCATAAAGAAACCTGAAAAGTCAACCAACCAGGATTTGAACTCAGGACCCCACGGGCAGAAACAGGCGCTTTAACCATTACACCACAGGAAACTCAACCTTCTGGGATAGGTTCCGGATGACTGTAATAACCCATTGTCCCCTTGTGCCTCTGCATTGACCGGCATGGCCGGAAGTTCATCTTCTGCCTAATAAAGTCAATACCAACCTCAGGCCTCTCCCTAAAAGAGCCTGCCCGAATAGCACGTCTCGGGTCGATAACCTGGTCCAAAAGGTTGTGGGTTCGATTCCCACCTCTGCCAAAATCCCAACTCCAGAGCAGCTCTGGTCCCCTGTGCTTTAACCAACTCTCGAGAGTGATGGAAGGGCAAGTGCCAGAAGTCCATCATCCGCCTTCCATTTGGCTGCCCCTTTTTCCAACTGGGGTTGTCCTTCTAAGCTACGCCGGTATGTACTTCTACTTCAGGCCAGGGCTTCCCCATCTAGCACCTTGCCCTTACCTTTGCATCAATTTGGGTATTTTTTCCCCATACAGAACCTGTTTTGGGGTTTACCTAGCATCAGCCTGAAGTTTACCTTGGCAAATTGCTTAATGAGGACAGTGTTTTCTACCAAGCATTAAAAAAAAAAAAAGCATTTGAGAAGCTTACTAGCGAAGGCGGCTTTGGTGCGATTCTGTCGAAAAGAAAGTAGAGGTCACTCTTGAATGCAGCATGCAGAAGATGGAACAGATGAACCTTCTTGAAAGAAAGCATTTGAGAAGCTAAATATCGAGGGCAGTTTTGGTGCTTAAACAAATGTGAAATATTGGTCACTCAGTAATGAAGCCAAAAGAAAAGGCACCTTTCCCTGAAATGCACCCCTGGGACTCACATGTTGGGCCCTGTGGGGAAAGAAATCAGGTAATTTGCTGGATGCCCCATAGAACAGCCATGTGGGGGTGCTGGTTTTGCCGTCTCCAAAGTAGCAGTCGCTCTTGACTGCAGCCTGAAGAAAATGCAACCAGCGAGCCTGCATAGAAGAAAGGGTTCTGTACAGGCATAAAGAAACCTGAAAGGTCTGAAAAGGCACCTGCCCTGGATTAGAACTCAGACCCCCACGGGGGCTATCATGCACTTTAAGCATAGCGCCACCGGAACCTAGACCTGCTTGGAAATGTTCCAGATGACTGTCTTAACCTATTTTACCCTTGTGCCTCTGCATTGACTGGCAGGAATGGAAGTCCATCTTCTGCCTAATAAAATCAATACCAACCTGAGGCCATTTCCTGAAAGAGCCTGCCTCAATAGCTCAGTCGGTAGAGCACACAGCTCTGGTTGACAACCTGGTCCAAAAGGTTGTGGGTTCGATACCCACCTCGGCTAAAAACTCAGCTCCAGTGCAGCTCTGATCCACTGTGCTTTAACCAACTCTCAAGAGTGATCGAAGGGCAAGTGCCAGAAATCCATCATTTGGCTGCCCCTTTTTCCAACGGTTTAGTCCATCTAAGCTACACCGGTATGTACCTCTGCTTCAGGCAAGGGGTTCCCCATCTAGCACCTTGCCCTTACCTTTGCATCAACTTGGGTATTTTTTCCCCTACAGAACCTATTTTGGGGTTTGCCTAGCATCAGCCTGAAGTTGACCTTGGCAAATTGCTTAATAAGGACAGTGTTTTCTACCAAGCATTTAAAAAAAGCATTTGAGAAGCTAACTAGCGAAGGCAGCTTTGGTGCGATTCTGCTGAAAAGAAAGTAGAGGTCGCTCTTGAATGAAGCATGCAGAAGATGGAACAGATGAACCTTCTTGAAAGAAAGCATTTGAGAAGCTAAATAGCGAAGGCAGTTTTGGTGCTTTAACAAATGTGAAATATTGGTTACTCAGTAATGAAGCCAAAAAAAAGGCACCTTTCCCCGAAATGCACCCCTGGGACTCACATGCTGGGCCCTTTGGGGAAAGAAACCAGGTAATTTGCTGGATGCGCCATAGAACAGCCATGTGGGGGTGCTGGTTTTGCCGTCTCCAAAGTAGCAGTCGCTCTTGACTGCAGCCTGAAGAAAATGCAACCAGCGAGCCTGCACAGAAGAAAGGGTTCTGTACAGGCATAAAGAACCCTGATAGGTCTGAAAAGGCAGCCACCCGGAATTAGATCTCAGGACCCCACGGGCGGAAAGAGGCGCTTTAAGCATTGCGCCACATGAAACTAGACCTGCTGGAAAAGGTTCCGGATGACCTTTTGATGATGTCATTACCTATTGTCCTGTTGTGCCTCTGCATTGACTGGCAGGGCTGGAAGTCCATCTTCTGCCTAATAAAGTCAATACCAACCTGAGGCAAATTCCGAAATGAGCCTGCCAAAATGGCTCAATCGGTAGAGCGCGTGGCTCTGGTTGATATCTTGGTCCAAAAGGCTGTGGGTTTGATTCATACCTTGGCTAAAAACTCATCTCCAGAGTTGCTCTGGTCAGCTGTGATTTAACCAACTCTCAAGAGTGATGGAAGGGCAAGTGCCAGAAGTCTATCATCCGCCTTCCATTTGGCTGCCCCTTTTTCCAACGGGTTTGTCTTTCTAAGCTACACCGGTATGTACTTCCATTTCATGCCAGGGGCATTTTGCCCTTACCTTTGCATTCATTAACATGGGTCTTTTTTTCCCCATACAGAAACGTTTTTTGGGTTTTATTTTTGGGTAAAAATTTTATGAAAATTTTTTTATGAAAACTTTTTAAGAAAAAGTTTTGAGATTTTTGCGTACTCCTTGGACTTTCACAAATAGACTAATTGAAAGTAAAACTTGGTCATGGGACTGAAAAGCAGTAGACTTATTATGCTAATTGTTGCGTCACATGGTGGTGTTAAATAGCGTATGCACATTGTGATTTGTATGCTTGACAAAGGGGTTTACCCCGAAACATTGCACCTTCGCAAAATAAACTCAGCAAGGGCTTGTACCTGCTTGAATTGAACCCGAGTGCCAGTCAAATTCTTACTGCAGAGCTTATCTGCCATCTGCTGTGTAACCTGAGCCTTTTCTCCTTTGAATGGCTGCCACCATTGCTACACAGCAGCTTGTTATATGAACTATAGTAGTGTTTCTGAAGCAAACACAGCAGTTTTACAAATGCAGGGCAACATTGCATTATATTTTTATTACATTAAAACTATTTTATTTTTGATGTTACTGTGCCTTTAAGCAATGAACTCTTATTTTTTGACCAATTTCCTTTTTCTCTGTAGTAATAAAAGCAAACAAATATATTAATTTAAGGCACAAGCTTACAGAAAAGGGTAAAAAGAAAAAAGACAGAAGTGGCACCTTTCCATCCTCAATGCATGTAGAAGACAACCTTTATTTGATAATAATAATAATAGCCTACAAGAACCTATTAAAGCCAGTCCCTAGTGTATGCCATCTGCAGGAGCTAAGGATAAAAATGTAGGGATCAACAAAGCAAAAAGAAAACAAAAGTAATTGGTAGTGAATGAGAACCTGGCCGAGACAGATCTTATAGTACAAATCTGCCAGAAGACAAAAGCAGTGGAATCAGCTGAGGGGAAGGAACGAGAATATAGCTATTTGCACCACAACGTGCTTACAAACCACCCCTCAGGAGCAAAGCTTCTGCTTCCAGAAGTTGTGCTGTTGTTGTAAAATGCAAATGAAAATATTCCTAAGCAATCCAATTTTTTTTAAAAATCTCTCCTGGCCCTGCTGACCCAGACCCACTTCACACAGCCTGCCTGCTCTCCTGATATTCTGGGGTGGTTTGGGGCTTAGTAGGGGGGCCTGAAGGGGTGGGGGGCTCTGTTGTGGCAGCCCCGGAGGGCCCAGCCCCCCCAGTCTGACACTGCTCCTACCTAGGGCTGGATTTCAGAGGCGGGTGCCCCTAGGCCACATGGTCCTAGTGCCAGGCAGCGCAGCCCTCTCTAGCGAGAAAAAGCGCACCGGAGCACTGGGGAGCTGCACGTCCCCAGTGCTCCTCAGCAAGCGGCTGGGCAGCATGCCACCCCTACCAACTTGCCAACCTAGGCCCGGGCCTTTGTGGCCTCGCCACTAATCCAGGCCTGCTCCTACCAGATAACCTATCACAACTTTGCCTTCGAGAATATACTCAGATCAGATTAACCTCGGAAGCTAGTGACAAAACTGTATAGAGCTGTTCAAAATCTATTGCCATCTCCATTTGATCAAGCTCGTAGTAAATGGCAAGCAATCCTGCCAGAAATTGAAGATGATATATGGGAAGAAGCCACAAACACATGTACAGCTTTCTTATCTCGACCAGGGACAGGCTAATACATTTTAAGATCCTCCACCTTTACTACTTTACGCTAGTGGTGGACGAATTTATTCGCCAGGTGTGAATTTTTAGTGAATTTCCTGTTTCCGTGTTTTCCATTAGCAAAATTGCCATGAAAATGCACCGGCATCAAAGTTTTTTTGAAGCCGGCAACATTTACGATGCCTGCAACAATTTAGATGCCAGCAACAAATAAATAGATGCCCATTGACTTTAATGCATGCCGGAGCCAATTTTGACGCCCGTGGTGAAGTAAAACGGGACACATTCACCCGTCACTACTTTACGCCCATTAGATTACACATGGTCTTTCCAAATAAACCTCCCTCCTGCCCCAAATGTAACCCACAGATGACTTCTTACATGTAATATGGTCAAATGTCTCAGTGATAATTTGGCTTTGCCCCAAGTCATCTCTCCCGAAGTGTGCCTGCTAGGAGTAGTTGACGGCCTGGTTCCCTACGCTCATGTCAGGATGCTTTAATGTACTCTCCTATTCTACAAATAAAAAACATTATATTACATTGGCTTCAACCAAAACCCCCATCAATCACTTATTGGCTGAATTAAATAAACCGCATGTTGCCACTCATAAAACTTACATATGAAGCACGTGGCTCCTCAACTAAATTTGATAGGATATAGGAGGGCTGACTTAAGGGGCACCTTATGTCCATGGACCTATAAATGTACACTGTATGTACAGTATATGATAACTCTTGTGCACATAAGTAGAAATACATGTAAGGCTATCCCTACTCATGCGAAGACTGAACACAGTTAAATGTGTTAATCAGTTACTTTGCCAACTGTTACATAAAATCTTTAAAAAAAAGAATTAAGAAATAACAGTAAAATCACTTAACTTTTTTTTATTCATATATAGTGGAAAGCTGTTTAGAATTACAGTTTCTTTCATTAAAAAAAATGTATTTTTTAATATTTTGGTGGATTTCCCTTTAATAGGCAGGGCTAACATTGTTTTTTTCTTGGCCAATCAGCACAAGACAGACAGATATATTTTTTTAAATGTTTTATTTCCGTCTTACTGTGTGTAACTTATGCTGGAGCCGAGCTCAGGTTATTTATCCTGTGTACATTATAGCTGCATTGCTGCTCGCCAGATATGACAGGTAAGTGCCTGTGCAATGACTTACTATAAAACAAGCAACAAGTTTCTTTTGCATTCAAGAAATAAAATAGTTATTTTCTGCCTCTCCACCCAGTTCTTCCTGCTTCTTTCTCTAGATACAGGTTTGTATTTTCAGTTTCTTTTCTACTACTGAGCATGTTTGTGTGCTACACTTCCCCAGTGCTGATTCATTTAGCCTTTCTTCCTTTGTCCTTGCTCTCTAAACCACCAGATCCTGTTTAGTAACATATTACGTTTTCCTGTTCATTGCAGCCTTATCTTTACAACAAAATTAGCCTGGTTTTGAAATTCTATACATAGTAATAGAACAGTTCATCTATACATTTTAAGCCACATTTACTCTATGCATTGCAGGGTGCAAAGTGCATGTTTCGTGCCCATGAGGGTATAACTTCAGGGCCCCTCAGAAACAATTTTTCATGCTCACTCACCAATATGACATTGCATGAGACTTATGATGTCCACAAAACCATCATTCCCCACGATATTATGGACACTGCAGGTCACCTGTAATGACCCCCCTTACCTCTTCTGGCATGAGCATGTTCTCCTAGGACCCCTGTTTGTTGGGTCTGCACCTTTTATTGTTATAGCCACTGGATGCAGGTGGAGGCAGTCCTCTCTTAAAGGACAACCAAATCCTTGCTAATAAAAACCTCTACCCCACTACCCTACATAGATCCCCTCTCCTCCCAGTCTAGGTGGTACCTTTGGTAATTGCCCCTAACTATTTACTTACCCTCGTGCAGATTCAGGGCACCGGAGTTCACGGGCGTTATCTACTTCTCTTTGGTAATCTTTGGGAAGAGAGCAGCGTACCGGCGCATGCGCAGTTGGAGCAATCTTCTGTTTCTCAACAACTGCGCATGCGCCAAAAGTCACAGTAATTGCAGAAGCGCTGGAAGAAGACCCGAAGCAAAGTTGCACTCTAGCAGCATAGCTTACTATTCCCTGATTGGGGAAAAGTCTAAAGGTGGCCATAGATGTAACAAATATGATCTTTCCTGCGACCATTGTTCACAAGAAAGATGATTTATTTTCAATTCAGGCATTTAGAGCTGAATCATCAGATATACAGGTATAAACAATAAAATTCTACCTGTATCTGACGATTCAGCATTAAACAGTGGCCAATGTTTGGGTGCCAATCAAAAATTTCAGACCTGGCCAATTGGCAAGCCAATCGATAGCCAAGTCTTTTGGCAATATCAGTTGGTTTGTCTCCCACCAATCATGCACCAAATGTCACAAGAAACTTAATTTCATACAATAATATCTGTGCGTCTATGGCCATCTTAAGATGCCAGTTAGATGAAGGTTGCAGTAGTTTAGGCAGGATTGGATGAGGGTATATTTGAGTGTTTTAGAAGCTACTTGAGGGGGAAGGGATGACAATGTTGGTAAGGAAAAGTAACAGGTTTTGATTATGGTATTTCTGTTACTAGAGTGAGTGGAGACTCAAAGAATTATAAATGGGAAAGAAGAACTGGGTTTAGGTGAAAAAATTATTAGCTCTTAGTTTTTGTGCCGTTCAAATTGAGATGGGATTGGTTTATCTAGCACATAGGCGGATATAAGTCACATTCAAATAATATGACAATACAAAGGAATGTATGGGGTCTCCCAAGACAATATAAGCAGAGAGAACAACAGAAGGTTGAGCCATTAGGCACTAGTGAACTGGAAACATGGTTCTGTTCCCCTAAAGAACAAAGAAGGATCAGTTAGGTTAAACGTTAATTAGAGAACCATAGTGCAGCTTGATTATTCAGAGAGAATGGAGAATTTGTCTTCTAAGGCATACCACTACAGGGTCGACTGCAAATGATAAACACAGGTAAGCTTCAAGCCCAATGTACTCCAGGTTATAGATTCCATACCTGTATTTACATTTTTTGCTATGGTGTTTGATATCTGGTTGATAGGGTTTAATTATCCTAGCAACCAGATGCCAATGTTGAAGTCACAGAGGACTGGTAGAATAGGGGCTAGAAAATAAACCAATTAAAAATAAGATCAACAATAAAACTGGACCTTCACAGTTGATCACTCATTTGTTGTTGCCAGGGTCAGTGCAGTTTTGTTGCAATATTGCTTAGAACAGATCCATCTATTCCATACAATAGGTTAATATTGTCTTTTTAACAGTCCTTGCTGATAACAGTAGTATTTTACCAACACGCATGTATGATTAAAGGACCAGTAACGTCAAAAATTTTTACAAAAAAATTTGTTAGAATACAACAAAAAAAAAACACCAACACAAATTAAAATAGCAAAGCCTTTATAAAGAAAAAACTTACAGAAACTCCACTTCCTGTCCTCTTCATAAACGGCGAAAGGGCGAGCATCCATCTGCAGCGCTCGATTTCTCCTCCTGGCTATACACTGACAGAGTGTCCTCTGCCCGATCGCCTTCTCCAGCTCTTCTTCATCCAGCAGCAGTATGAAGGCAATGTCTCCTGCTCCTCCGCTCCAGGAATGCAGCCCTGACTGCCGACCCCGTGCCCACTCCGTCACTGTCAAGGCAGCTGAAACAAAGCAGCCGCAAAAGAATGCGTCCAACACTGAGCCGGCAGGAGGAGTAAATAAAAGTAAATCATACAACCCCGGCAGGTCCGCATTGAGTGTATTAGGAGGCTGCGTCTGCACCGCTCCAGGGCGAAAGGCTGTCCCCCCCAAATTCTGCCGGTTCATGATTCAGCCAACAGCAGCCCAACAGCAGTTTGGAGGGAGCAGAAGCAGCTGCAGGCGGGGAGCAGCACGGCTCACCAAAAGAAGCTCGTCCTCCTGGGTTTGCCGGCTCAGTGTTGGACGCATTCTTTTGCGGCTGCTTTGTTTCAGCTGCCTTGACAGTGACGGAGTGGGCACGGGGTCCGCAGTCAGGGCTGCATTCCTGGAGCGGAGGAGCAGGAGACATCGCTTTCATACTGCTGCTGGATGAAGAAGAGCTGGAGAAGGTGATCGGGCAGAGGACACGCTGTCATTGTAAAGCCAGGAGGAGAAATCGAGCGCTGCAGATGGATGGTCGCCCTTTCGGTGTTTATGAAGAGGACAGGAAGTGGAGTTTCTGTAAGTTATTTCTTAATAAAGGCTTTGCTATTTTAAATTTTAATTTGTGTTGGTGTTTTTTTTTCGTTGTATTTTTTTTGTAAAAATTTTTGACGTTACTGGTCCTTTAATATTGCTCCACTAACACACACCAACATGATGCCCCCTGTATTATAATTAGAAATGTTTATTTGTGTCTTCCAGCTCAACTGAATAAAGTGCGCAGAGCCATTATAGATGGATGTAACCCTGCAATGATAAGTGATTTACTAGATGATTTGCGAGAAAAAAATGTACTTGTGGACTCCGAAGTGGAACACATCAAAGAGAGCAATAACACAAACAGGGACAGATGCCGGGCCATGATTGACAGTGTAAAGAAAAAAGGAGACGACCCAAGCAATATTCTACTTGAGAGCTTGGTGAAGAATCACAAAACTCTCGCCAAAAGCCTGGGACTCCACGGTATGGACATATCCTACTTATTTCCATACTTGTTAGTCAAAAAAATGTAAAGTGAAGGGTCAAGAGAGATTGACTGGTGGTACATCAGTAGTTTACCACAGTGTAATGTATCAGCTTTGGTTCAGTTAAAATAATATTTTCATTAACACACACTATAGTGAATACCGTAGTGGTAAAAAAAAATATTATGAAATGCATTCCACCATGTTCACACTTTTTCTTATACTCCAAATGATATTTAATTCATATATCTTGTTATCCTGGATTATCCTGGTTCAATGAGAAAAATAACTGGTCCCGAGGAAGTTTGATTAATGAGCTCATTAACTATGTGCAGAGCAGGACGCAAAGTGCAAAAAATGTGCGCAATCCACCACGGTTTTTGGATCAGCCTTATGGGTAATGTCCCTGTCTGTCTGTTTGCCCCTGCAGAGTTAGAGAAGGACGAGCTATGTTCAGTAGGCTGCACTGGGAGCATCTCCTACTGTTGTTCAGCTTTTGTTTGAGCATATAGACTCAAACACCTTTTTTTTCTGTGACCCATTTAGGGTCCAGTACTGTGCTTATCGATCTTAGATGAGCCTTTTATTTTCAGCCAATTTAAATGAGGACATTAAAAATCATGATACTTGATGTAGGGCAATGACACATGGGGAGATTTGGATCCCACGTTAAAATTTTTTTACAGATCTCCCCAAAAATGGCTTTCCATTCACTTACCTTGTAATCTCCCAAGGAAACTACTTTAATATCATAGAAAAAGGCCTGCTCCTGCATTTTTCCACAATTAAGGCCACACAAGGAGATACATCACCCTACAATTAATCTCCTCTAGCACCAGAAACTAATTTCCTCCCAGTGCTTTCCCACTGGCATTAATGTAAATTGCCAGTGGGAACACATCCGTGTCGCTTTGGCTTTCCGAGGTTGCCCAAAGTTTTCTTGCAAGGCACTCCCATTGGTGGGTTACATTATTGCTGGTGGAAAAGCATTTGGGGGAGATTAGCAACATGCTAGACCAGATTAACCACTGGTTGACTAATCTCCTAGTATGTGGGGGCATCAAGCCTATTGGATGCGACTAAATTGGGGTTTGGCAACTGTTCAGGTTTGAAATAGTTTCCAGAGTAGCTGCCCAGGTCTAAACCCCAAGGCAGGATCACCTTGATTGACGTGGCCATCGGCCAATTGCCATGTCATTGCTCTGCTCCATGACATCACCGGACCTGACCTCGACATCACCGGATCTGCCCCATGATGCCACCAGCCCGTCCCTCTTTTCAGACTGTAGGCCAGCAAAAGGTGGCAACCCTAGCTCTTGCATTTTCCTGCAATTAAGCCAAATCGCTAACTAATATGTTAGTTGCTGTACCATGGTAAATACTAAAGCAAAGATATTTTAATTGCATATACTCATATTAAAAAATATTTTTTAATGTGATCAGTTAAGTTGTTTAGAGCAGTTTATGTAGAAGTGCAAAAATACAAATATATATTGGCTTTTTTTATTTCAGAACCTCCTATGGCACCCGTGCCCATTCAAGAACATAATGCGGATACAATTAAGAACAAAGGTAATATACAGGAATAATACAAAAAATTTGCTAATGTTATTACTTAGAATACTTGCCTCTTTCTTAACACATTATTGCTACTCTGTTCAACACCCAGAAGACACTCTGGGGGTCATTTATAAAGTTCACGTAGCGCATATTTATTTGCAAATGGTTGTTTTGCCCATGCTTTTTCATGAACTCTAAAATATTAAACTACTGTGCCCGTCTTTGCGAATTTGCATTTTGACTAAATTTTCGCAAATGAGACGGGCCTGTGCGTGAGTACAGGCACTTCGCGAGGTTGTTGTGCGATAAAATAGCGTTGACAGTAACTTAAATTCACAATCTTCAAAATTGTTTAGAATGTAGAATGGTAGAATGTTTTCTCCGCCACCAAAGTTGTGGCGTAATTCAAATGCAGCAATATTTAAAAAGCTCTTATAGACATTCGCAGTGTGAAAAACAAATTTACAAATCTGTTTGCACACTCTTATTCAGCTTTATAAATATAACCAGACGCAGGGCACATATTTTCACTGCGCGAATCAATCTGCCCTGAGCGAAGTTTATAAATGAGCCCCTCTGTTTCTCGGGAGGGCTCACGCTGTAATAGTAAATGAAAGGTTTCCAGATTGGCAATCTAACACAGTTCACTGATCTTCTATAACCTCGGTGCCAGTGGATCTTAAAAAATGTGTAACTGCTTTATTGCTAAAACTTCACTACAGAATGCCACAATAGATGTTCATAGATTTTACTTCAAGATAATACAGATACTATATTTACTTCATTGATGACATGGGCAGAAGCACAGTAGTAATTAAAACTGTAGTACTCACTTAGCAGATACTTCTGCATCATATTTAGTGCTTCCCACAATGAGCACTTTGTACGTTTTTTGCTACAGGGATATCGTTTTTTTTCTAATTGAGAGCAATCATGGATTATCTTTTCATATGTCCATCTCTCATGCTATTCTAATATTGCTTAAAAATGCATGCTTCATGAATGTGGTGTGGCAATGCAAATTACATCTATTAAAATGTGAATAATGAGATAGGGCTCCAGAATGGGACCCTGACTGTTTAATCCACATTATTCATTCACTTTCCAATTTCTAGACATCAAAGGTGTAATTCCTTGTTCTGCTGAAGAATTCAAGAAAATTCAGGACACTCAAGGAGATAAGGTTAGAGAATATGTTTTATACAGGTATATAGCACTAATCATTATTGGAAGCAAAATCAAGCAGAATGCAAGAATTTCTATGGAACTCAACACAAAGGGGGAAATTTATTAAAGGGTGAATTTTTGCCTCAGAAGGCGCCACACTTCTTGCAACTTTGTCAGACTTTAATTTGGAGCACATCCGCTTATTCATCAAAATGCTAAGTTACGTCTTGCCAGACCAATGCTGGCGATCACCAACAAAAATTTGTCAGCGTGAGCATATCAAAGCGAACACATTAAGGTCAATTTGAATAGTGTGGGTACATATAGGTCATATATATGTCTTTATTAGAGATGTTGGTGAAATTGTTTGAAACAACCCCTTATTAAAATTATAAATGGAAGCAAAATAAAGACTAAAGAGAGCATCTATTGTCCTAGACATGAGCACACCCTAAAACAAATGTGGCATGGATTTCAAATGGTTAAAAAAAATTTCAAGAAAAATAAACAACTTTTAGACATAATCCGACTTTAAAATATGAAAAAATGCCAGCGTTTTATCTTTTTTTTTTTAAATAACTTTTCGGCAAACAGGATCTGATGCCACTGACATAAGATTAAGGAGGATGTAGCTTCATTTTATCAGTTTGTCAGGTATAACGTGGTGAAAAGGGTAACATCATGGAAACTGCACTTTGATGAATTTGCAGAGTAATGATCATTCGCCTTAGTAAAAATTCGCCTGGCAAAAGGGCGCAAAACTTTGTTAGCAATGTACTCTTTCGCTAGAGAATTGTCCTCTACGCTGTTTAGTAAATTGTCGATGTCCCTGCGAAGGCATAGCATAGCACACACAGGCAGAGTAGGACAGGCAAAGTATGGCACACACAGGGAGCATAGAGCAGACAGAGTATGGCACAAACAGGGAGCATAGGGCAGGCAGAACAGAGCAGTAGACAGGGAAACCCATCAGGACCAGTCTAATATGTACTACATACAGTGACACAGTGCTGGTGCCCCATTAGCATTTTGAACAAGATGTGAACAGGTGAACAATGTGGGCAGTTTTAGTCTCAGGTGTGAACAGTACAGGTCTTTAGGGATGGGAACAATAGAGGTGTCACATGTGTGAACAATACACTGAATTTGAGGTTTAAACAATGCAGGGGCCAGTTAATCTCTGCAGTGATACCCTTTACAATTTACACATAGTAAGACATAGCAGGCAGACTTTCATGTGGAGGGGCACACAAGGGGGGCTGCCAGTTGGACAGCACTGCCTTACCTTATATTGCCTTTCATGAAAGATAATTGCCCCCCAAATCCCCACAATGTGTGCAGTTTAGAGACGTCTCTGTCATTTTCACTTTTATATGTCTCCCTGTAGCAGCCACAAATATCTGTAGGTTCTTTTATTCTCATCATTTATGATAGTAAGTCACACCCCTCTCACAAATCATTGACTGGCACAGAAAGGGTTAAATAATATAAAAAAATAAAATATTACCCAAAAAACTCTTTATAATATGGATAACTATAAGGTGGGGTTAAAGGACAAGGAAAGTCTAAAAAAGAATAAGGCTAGAAATGCTGTATCTTGTATACTAAACATAAGCATGAACTTACTGCAACACAAAGCCTAATCAAACAAATTATTTATGCTTTCAAAGTTGGCAACAGGGGGCTGTCATCTTGTAACTTTGTTAAATATCTTTGCCTGACCCTGCACATGCTCAGTGTGGTCTGGGCTACTTAGGGATCGTCATAAACAAAGCTGCTTGAATTCTGCATGGCTGATAAGTAAGGCGGGGACTCCCCCTGCTGTTCATAAGTATGATTGTTTCCCTGCCCAGCAGTTAGGGACCGTCTGACAATTCCTATCCACAGCAGTAAATGAAGGGAGAATTTCACTGCATACAGTCAGGTTTCTTATAAAAACAGTACACATTTTTTAATTAAAGTATATTGGAGATAGGTTTCTTTTTCATTAAAGAAAGTAAAAATGGGATTTTATTTTTTTGCCTTTCCTTGTCCTTTAAAAATTATGAGGTAAATGATTTTATAACCACCAAAACTGAGTTATGGCTGTAAGAAAAACAAGGTTCTCAACAGCTGTTCGACAGTAGCATAACTATATCCCCCCTCTCCTACCAGAAAATGTGCATGACCACTGTAAACTGGCCTCAGCAGGCAGGTACAAGCAGATGGGCAGGGGGGCCAAGTAGTAATTGATGCATGTTGTGCCCCATTGAAGATTATTGTGCGGGGGTGGGGGGTTTACCATATAGTTACACCACTGCTGTTGGACAACTACTTCTCTCATTAACCAGCAGCTTGTTTGAATGTCACCAACATGTATCTCTTTGCAACCAAATGCAATAAAATTCTCACTTTAAAAAAACAAACGTACTTTCCTTTGGAGAGCAACCTACATTTGTTCCGGGGCTCTGATTTCCTCTTACACTCCAAAAAATTCAGGAAAGTTAAAAAGGTGGTTCACCTTTAAAGGGTTGTTCACCTTCAAAACTTTATTCATTTCAGTTGGTTTCACTGAAATAAAGACTGAAATAAAGACTGAAAATAAAGACTTTTTCCAATTACTTTCTATTTTTCTATTTTTCTGCAAATATTCTAATTAACACTAATATAAAATATTTATTGGTAGATTTATGATGTGCGGAAGCGTGAAGGACGGAAGGGCTTGGCTCTTATAATCTGCAATGAAAAGTTTGAGAATCTGAACGAGCGCCATGGAGCCAAGGTTGATCTGGATGGGATGACCAAATTACTAAATGAATTAGGATACCAAGTCCATCCACATACAAACTTGACAAAAACAGTAAGCGTGTCGCTTAATCTTTGGGGTTATGTGACATAACATATGTAAGAGGGGCTAAAGCAGAGGTTCCGATATTGAGAAAAAGTGTGCACAAGTTTAATGCACAAATCCACAGATGGAGCTGGGGTTTCGAATACAAAAAGTTGAAGAATGCAAGATGTTAAAGAGGCCTGTTGCAGCCTTTATTTTGCACTTTGCACAATGCATGGGCCAAGGTGAGGAGGACGAGGAAGAGGACGACGATAACAACTACTTGGGGGGACGGCTTCAGAAATACAAAAAAAAGGTGGGGGGGTACACAATTTTTACCCTTTTCAGGGCTGTCAGGGTTTATTCTTGTATGGATTAAAAATAAGTGTGGGAATCTTTGCCGCCATGTTTGTAGGGAAGGCTTTACAGGGTCACGTTGTTAGGAGATGGACGGCACGTTTGCTTTTGAGGGTCAAGAGGGGTCTCCTCTGATTGGTGACATATTGTGTCACCCATTATACCCGTTCTCTGTATAGTAATATTCTCAGTACTGTTTCAGTTATTGGACTCCTGTAGTTATGCCCCCTCCCTTCTATGTCTTCCTATGTGTGGTGACCGGGCACCTTTATATAGCACTGTCCTTCTTTACCCAGCACTCTCACCTGTACCAAGCCTGTCTCCCTTCTTTGGCCACCCAATTCATTCATTTGTTCAATTGAGATCCACACGTGGGTTCTGTTTGATATCCCCACGGACAATATGGAGTTACCTCTGCTTTGCCATTTGCATATAGTCTGACCCACTCAGCTTCCCGTTATGTTCTGGTCTATATTGGGACTTGCCCTTTCTGTAATTTCCCTGTTTTCTTGCCATAATCTCCTATATTAACCCTGCATCTTAAATGTCATTCTGTCCTTCCAGCGTCCATACCAATGCCCGACATAGTGATAGCAGGAATAAATTGTGTAATGGTTAATATTACTTCTACGCTGTAATATAAGTGGACAGCCTCTATGTAATATAATTGTGGGAGGGGCTATGGCATGTTTCGGGAGGGGGTGTAACCCATATATAGGCAGTCACATGGCAGGAAGACACTCTGTGTAGAGATGGGATATGATCCCCCAGGGTCCCCAATGGATAAACAAAAACCTTTTTTTTTTGTGGGCAGGTGGGCTGTTTCATTTTTTATTTTGCTTGTACCTAAAACAATGTTGTAATTTAGCAGACCTGTTTTAGTATCTTTTTTTTTTCCTCTCAAAAATAACTTTTTTTTTCTGTTTAAAAAAAAAAATTATTTTGATATTGTTTCTCTTTTTGGGGAAATGTAGATTCTTACCGTGTGATAGGAACGCACGGTGAGAGGTTAAAAAACCCTTTTAGTGCATTTTCAGCACTGCGGGAAAAAAAAAGGATGTGAGCTGTGTTACAAAAAATATTTTTTTCCTCTTTTTTTTCGGAATTGCATGGGTTCTCATTTTTGTTTTGTAAAAAAAAAGGGAGGGTGGGGAAAGGTTTTCTGTTCAGTATGAGGTCTATTGTCTGCAATACAAAGGTATTTTCAAGCAATTGGTCACCCACACGGAAAGTAATATGTGAAAAAATTCCGTTAAACACCAAAAAATTCAAGTGTTTTTAAGGAATGACAATATCATGGGTTGTTGCCCTTCACTGAAGAATCCCATTGTATAGTACAGAGCTTATCTGTTATTTACTCTGTATCCTGTGCCTTTTCTCCTTTTTCAGCTTTGAATGGCTGTCCCATGGCTGTATGCAGCTTGTTTTCATAAACAATAGTAGTATTATTAAAGCAAACCATACATATATATTACATTTTCATTACTTTAAAAGATTATATTTTTTTGTTGTTACTGTTTCTTTAATAACATTCACATTTACTACTGCATTGCATCCTTATTAATTAGTAGAACACTATATATATATATATATATATATATATATATATATATATATATATATATATATATATATATATATATATATATATATATATATATATATAGCTCTTTATTATTTTTATTCCCTATTTAGGAAATGGTGAAGGTGATGAAGGAGTTTGCTGCCCAGGAGGAGCATGCAGATTCAGACAGCACCTTCATAGTTCTGATGTCTCATGGAGATAGGCAGGGAGTCTGTGGGACAGACAGCAAGAAGACAGAAAAAGAAAAAGGACAGTATGAGGTGACTAACCTGCTGGAGATCGATGAAATCTTTTCTACATTCAATAATGTCAATTGCTCTAAATTGCGGAACAAACCGAAAGTCATCATTATTCAGGCCTGCCGTGGGGGTAAGTGCACAAAAGCACAAACATATTGTATGTGCAACTTGTACCTTAGTTGAAAAATTGTCCCTGGCATTAACCATGGCATATTTATGCAGAGTAGCACAGCAGAGCTCTTCTGCACCATCTTCTGTATCTTTGGATCCTCTTCTTTTCTTTGGAAATCTGCAGAGCTTTCCGGCACATGCGCTGAAGTCACAAATTCTAGACTGTCCCCAACTGCGCATGTGTGAAAAAGCTCCATGTCAACGCTCACTTCCGCAGCAACTCAAAGACACAGAAGATGTTCCGCTGCGCTACTCTTTTTTTTTTTTCCCCATCATTTTTATTGGGTATATTCAAAACATAAAAGATTTACAATTTAGATTATGTTTAACACAATAAGATGATGCCCATTAAATGCAATTTACAATGCCAAAGTATATAATAATTATATAAAGATGAGCAAGATAATTATATTATCTAGGATAATGAGCTAATAAACCCATAAATTATTATTATTAAATAACCAGATCAACAAAAAACTGCGCTACTCCATGAATATGCCATGGTTAAAGTGGACCTGTCATCCAGACACAAAAATCTGTATAATAAAAGTCCTTTTCAAATTAAACATGAAATCCAATTTCTATTTTTTATTAAAGCATTCATAGCTGTTGTAAGCTCATTTAAAAATCTCAGCTGTCAATCAAATATTGTCTGCCCCTCCTCTATGCCAGTGGCATAGAGGCGGGGCAGAAAATTACTTTCACTTTCCATTCAGCACTTCCTACATGTCACTGCTCTCCCCATATTCCCCCGTTCTCTTTACCGTTTAATTGCGTAGCCAGTGCATGGGGATGCATATCAGGTCCCCCATTCTGGTGCACAAACAAGATTCTGAGATGATGCAAGGCTTGTCTTAATAACACTGTCCACAAAATGGCTGCTGCCTGCTTGCTATAATTATGAATTCCCACACTGAAGGAAACAAGATTCAAATAATCTATATAGTGTAATTAAAGTTAATTTTGCTTGGCTAATGTGATAAAATAGGATTTGGAATGTTTTTTTTTGGGTGACGGGTCCCCTTTAATGCAAGGGACAATTTTTCAACTAAGGTATTATAGACTGAGAAAGCAGGGAGGGGGCCAATGGAGGGAATGGGATGGGGATTTTTGATTAACGGGGGTTTAGTTCTCCTTTAAAGGGGAACTAAACCCTAAAGTTAAAAAAACCCTACCTCCTCCTCCCAGCCTAAGTGTTACCCCGACAAATGGCCCTAACACCTCTGTGCAGATTCAGTCATCGTAGTTCACGCGTGCAATCTTCAGCCACTTCGGTAATCTTCTAAATGAAACCGGCGCTTCTGCAATTTACGTAAGTTTCGAGGCATGTGCAGTTGTTTTGCAAAACAGAAATTTGCTCCAACTGCTCAAGCGCCGCCACGCCGGTCTCATTTGGAAGATTTCTGAAGAGAAGAAGATGGCAGCTGTGAACTCCGATGCCCTGAATCTGCATGGAGGGGTAAGTAAAACGTTAGGGGCATTTGTCTGGGGTAACACTTAGACTTGGGAGTGGAGGGAGGGGGGTCTATGTAGGGTAGGGGGTAGGGGTTTTTTAACGTTAGGGTTGAATTCTCCTTTAAGAGGTTGAAATGCTTCAAAGACTTTATGGTTCATGTCCATGCAGAAAATAAAGGTGGATTATTAGTCCGTGATGATGTGGCTTCGCCCCCTCTGGAAGATGATGGGCTCCATTTTGTCCAGAGAGAGGCAGACTTTATATGCTTCTGTTCTTCAACTCCAGGTACATAAAGAGATGATTACAAATCTGATTCTGAATCTCCTGCAATAGATTCTTGGGTGCTTGTTTTGTCTTTGGGACTGTGATTATAGAATTTCAGGCATTCCCCTGTGCCAAATATTTTATATGTCGGATGGAAAGAACAAATATCACTTGAGTGGTT
This sequence comes from Xenopus laevis, assembly GCF_017654675.1. NCBI lineage: Eukaryota > Metazoa > Chordata > Amphibia > Anura > Pipidae > Xenopus > Xenopus laevis. The sequence goes on along the minus strand of NC_054373.1, from coordinate 42,830,195 downwards.
TGTGATAGGTGCTTTTGCATAAACAGAAAAACATCCCACCCTCACACTGTGTCATTACACGACTTCTAAACCTAACTAGCTCCAGAGACAAGTTCCATCAGCAAAACATTAGGGGGCCTATTTATTATGCTGTGTAAAATTAAATTTGCAGAAAAAAAACGATGTAAATAGCTGTGTAAAATAAACAGCAAATTTATCAAGGTGCGTTTTATTGTATGCCATGTGAACGCCCACTACTTCTGGCCTGTGTAAGTTCTGGCAGAAGTCGCTCAAAGAAAAATTACGCCACATTACACAGCGATGCTTGGCGATGTGTGGCGAATTATTACTGCTTTTTACACCACATAATAAATATGCCCCAGGAATTGTCTCTAAACTACTATTATTATTAGTTATGAAAGGTTTATGCTAGACACACAGAGGATGATTTTGGGAATATCTCATCAACCGAGATGCAGGCTGATTGGCCATATTGTCTATAAGCAGAATTTGCCCACATATTTTTGGCCACGTTTGGCAATGGGCTTTTTACAGTAATTGCTTAAATACATTCATTTGTATTCACCCTAGCACATGCCTTATGTGGCAAAGCCTGGGTTCACATTGCTCTTCAGCTGGGCCTCTGATATGTGTAGATAGGCAGGTGGCATCACACACACATCCCATATCCACCCTCTTTGACACAAACACTTCCACAGGTTACACGTTATTTACATTTAATTCGTGTTTGTAAGTAAGACATGTTTGGCATTCTCTACTTCCCATATTGTGGGAGCTCATGAATACTCTGTATGTCCACATTCAACAGACACTGTTTCTTGGAGAGATCCTACAAAGGGTTCCGTGTTCATCACACATCTGATTGAGAAAATGAATGAATACGCTCATTGCCAACCACTGGGGGATATCTTTCTTGAAGTAAGTACCTTATAATGTTATACAATGTGAGTGTGTGTGTGACTTATATCAGTGCGGGTGCGCTGATGTGCAATTCATTCGGTGCCAATCAATTGCAGTTTTGGCATGATGTGCAACTTGGTGAGGCTTGGGCAGGATAAGTATGGGAAAAAGAAACTGAAAAGCACTGTCCTAGACATGGCTGTAGCTCTTCCAATAATGAAACTTAAAGGGTAATTAAGTTTTGTTTCTTTTGACCAATTCAGTGTTTTGGTGGTTGGAGGCTGCAGTTTAACACTATGTTTACAGTTTTTTTGTATTTTACTATATTCTTGATGTGATGAAAACTTATCATAAATATTCTGTTCTTGTACCACCATATAGGTGCAGTCCTTGTTTAAGGATAAATGCCCAAACTCACGCTCACAGATGCCCACACAAGAGAGATGTACACTGACAAAGAAATTTTACCTTTTCCCAGGCTACTAATGTAAGGAATTAATGAATGGATTAAAGAACATCAAGAGCTTTTTGTTTAGGTTTTTTCCCTCTGCAGCAAAATGGGTTAAAGAAGAACTAAAGACTAACTAAAGATGATAGCCAGAAATGTTGTACATTATGTTTTGTGCTTCTGTACCAGCCCAAGGCAAACACAGCCCTTTAGCAGTAAAGATCTGTGTCTCCAAAGATGCCCCAGTAGCTCCTCATCTTCTTTTCTGCTGATTCACTGCACATGCTCTGTGCTGCTGTCACTTACTGAGCTTAGGGACCCACTTACAATATATAGTACACATAGAATATAATTGTCACAATATAAGGCTTTATTAATACAGATAATTACTACATCGCAGCTCAGAAACCAGTGCAATTAGCATCAGAATTTAACAATCAGCCCTGTAGCATCTGTTTATATTACAGACAAACCCCCCTAAGCTTAGCTTCTCAACAGCTGCTCAGAGCCCACCGAGTATGTGAAAGTCGCAGACACTTTTCAAGATGGTGACCCCCTGTGACAAGTTTGAAGTTCTGGATCATTGCTGCTATTGACAAGCTGAAACTTTAGGCTGGTGCAATAAGTTCAGTATATAAAATATGGCATTTTTGGCCATATTCATTTTCAGGCTTTAGTTCTCCTGTAAGTGTTTAGGGGTGTCTCTTATTCCTTACAACATGACGGTAGCATTTAAACATTTTTACCACTGTGCCTTAAAATAATGAGCAATATTAAAATAAAAATACATTTTTAAAAAGATATGACTGTTTACAATTTGATAACATTTCATAAAGTAAATACTGAACCTTGGTTTCAGTCTGAAGGCTAAATCCTCCCCTGCTGCTTACTTGCAGCTTTTAAGAGAGAGTGATTGCCCTAATCTGCCTGTGAGTTGTGAGTCTGGTAGGGGGTTTTTTCTGGGGGGTTTGTTAGCATTTGGAAATTTTTTTGGTGTGCTACCACGATCTTAAAAGTTCTTTTAGCAACATGGGTGTGGTTTAAAAACAGGGAGTGGCCAACACTGGTGTTGATTATTGGCCATCCACCAAGAACTCCAGCCAAATTCCAGCCCTCGGTACCGCAGAAATCGGACAGCACTGGTTTACACAGAATGATTTTAAATTTTTCCAACTCAGCCAAGAATTACCAGTGTTTTCATAAATATGTTTGAGGTAGCTTAATGCTCTTTCATCAAGGCAAAGTTTGCTTTTTATTCTCTCATACAGTTCGTCAATCCGTCTTCCAATTCCCTCATTAGTTCAAGCATCAGACAAACATTCCCACTGAATGATGCTTTTTCCTAAAGAAACATGGCAGCGGTTCCCTGTATCACTTCTCCTTGTGTTTTGATGGCACATTTTCCCAGGTAGCTCAGGCTGACTCCACGAAGTTACAGATAGCATTGAGGAAGTCATGGGTTTTGTCAGCATGTACCCAGTGCCCTGCTCCAAAAATATACTCAACATTGGCAAAGGGGAAGAGTCTCTCTATTTCAGGATAATTCTCTGAGCTGTCAAAAACAAAAAACACAACTTAATAGCTAAGTTTGCGTAACCTTAAACATTCATTATGAAAGACAAGTTGTGGGTTAATGGGCTAAGAAATAAAGATGCATGCGCTTTGGATATTAGGGTTCAGGTTTTTAAACAATTATATAGATGGCTAGGGTAGTGTGTGAATCTACAGAAGTAGGCACATATAAGTTATGCCACTGCTGGTGTCTAAAGTGCAATGCAACTGTTTACAAATATTAATTTTGATGTTTTTGGAGGTTGTAAATGAATATTGAGAAAGAAAATATGTTTGTGTGTGTGTCTTAATAATGTATAAGTATATAAGCACTTGCAACAAAGGTAAGGATGCTAAAGAAAATGTAACATCTGCACTTCTGTATGTGATACCCAAGGTTCACCAACACTTAACCTTAATTTCAGTTCTAGAACTATTGAATTACGTCCTGCAAGTACAGGACTGGGGACAGGGAAGCTCACCTGATATAAGGAGAATTTGCTCCTCCCAGAAATAGGACGGGTCCAGGATAAGGCTCCTGAAATTCTGGGAAATCTAAGAGATCCTGCAAATGGCGACTTATGACTTCCAAATTCACTCTCCATTTGAACGTTCCATTCTCTTGCACCAAATTAGTGAGTAGGAACTGGCGAATTGAAGCTTCCTGTAGGTAAATAACAAAGTACATCTGTTTGTGAAGAGATATTGTGACTGTCAGATCTGTGGGGAATTTCACTGTCCATATTTTGAGCTGAAGCACCCAGAGACTAAAACACAAATTATGTTCAGCTCAAGATGTTCTGTACCTAAGCGTTTAAGTATGAATCTGCCCACATTTTGACAACTTTGTGCCAAAACATATTTTTAATATTATAACATAATTTTAGAATAGTCATAATGTGACCTGAAGTCTTGTGACCGCCATTACTGCACTTATTCCCATGGACAGACACTCAATCATTTATTTTGCTTACACTGTCCATTCTTGCTGGCTGATTTTAAATAAACATTTAAAGTTCTACATACAATTTATAGATATTCATAAATTCACTTATACAGTTCTTAAAGCTTTAGGGCAATGACAGGCGGGCTGCTTTGTAGACCATGGGAAATCTCTCCTGCAGGTGACAAAGCACCTGAAAATACCCTGACATCTGGATCAATGCAATTGAAGTGTCATGCCAGTCATGAAGTTAGAAAAGCTTATATGGTTCATAAATGACGATGAAGCTTGTGTTATAGGAAACCTTTAATAAATATCAGTAGGTTTAAATTACAGTAGAACCTATGTAGCTTTTTGGGAAATCTGATGAAATTGCAAATACAACCCCAAGCTAATCACAGACCTTCTTTGAAAGGAAGGAAGGTAACCAAACGGTCATCACATACAGCCAAGTCTTTAGCGGTTTATTTGTTGTTAACCAAAACTGTATACATTAAATACTCATATCCAGATGGAACCAGAGTGCTAAATGTTAGCAAAAGTATGAACCAGTATAAACAATCGGATAGGAAGGTAATTGCTGTTAATATACCTTTACTGTAGAACTCAGCTGCTCATCTGCCAGTCTTCTGGCTGTGGAACGAGGCATCTTCTCTTCAAAATGTACTTTCTGCATGGCCGCTATGTAATGTGGGAAGCCAGTCTGAGGAACAGTTGGTGCAGGACTTATGTCCACTGATACTAAACGCTCCACAAGCTTAGGCTGCAAAATAAAAAGATAGCTGTGAAGTTAAAAATAAAAAAGTGCTGAATCTATTATGGGGTCCAGCATTGGGAATTCCTGCAGGAAAAAGACAGGAGACCATAAAATCACCCCTAACAAAGGCTTGTACCCCACCTTATTCCACATCCTTTAGTAATAATGATACACTGAAATACTTGTATTAAACTAGCTATAACTGAGAATTTACTTCAATTTATGTAAAATGACTTCTGGTTGCAGATATAGAACAACCTATGCATTTTTTGTTTCTTTTTAGAACCTGTCTCTGGTGCCCGATTAATTTTAGTACAAATGGCAATACATCATCATCATTTATTTATATAGCGCTGTCAAGATACGCAGTGCTTTACAATCTATTAGGTCCACACAGGAAGCACACTTGTGTAACTGACAGATTTGTCAATTACTGGCTGAAAAAACACTAATTTCCTACCCTTTCCTCCAACTCCAGTGCAACTGGGACTAATTTACTAACATGGGTACTAAACTGCAATAGTACATATTACCAATAGCAATCAGAGCTTTGCTTTTATTATGTTGGCTTTGAAGAAGTTTTCTAACTTGGACTCTTAGTCTATAAGCCTCATTGTTTTTTCCCCAATGATGTATTTGTATTGATTGCATTTTAAAGATTTGAAAATAAAACAACATTATGCCACATATGATTTTGTCTTTAAAATGCATATGCAGAACTGAATGTAATATTTCAAGATTTTAAGGAAGGTAATTAATGGGCTTTGTCGAAACTAGTGACATCAAACTAACAGGTCTTGGTTAAGCATTTCTAGGCACCTTGGCTTTGGAACTTCTGATTATACAGTATATGGAAATCCATACTTGTATTCGTTTGTGAAAGTTCTCATTCATCCAGGTCATGGCATATCTATAGAAATAAGTCAAATCAACTGGACTTGCTGTGTTTTTTCTTGAAGACGTTTCAACAGTCATCCAACTAAGAAAGCCAGTTGGATGACTGGTGAAACTTCTTCAAGAAAAAACACAGCAAGTCCAGTTGATTTGACTTATCTATAGACATACTTGTACTCATTTATAACACAGTTTTGCTACTTACTTCCTGCAGTGCCACAGTCATTGCAGTCTTGCCTCCCATGCTATGCCCAATAAGAACGCAGTTAGTGATCTGAAGCTGGTGCAGGATCTGGCATACATCAGCACTCATTGCAGGGTAGGTCATAATGTCATCATGAGGGCTACAGCCATGGTTGCGGGCATCCAGAGTTAACACCTATCAAAACCATTGAACACAAACAGATGGTGAGAAGGCAATTAAACTACAAATCTACATTTTTATTTATCACTTTTCTGTTTTTTTTGTTGTTGTTTTTTTTTTTTTTACCAAATTTGACATCTTTTCTGTTCACAACTAATTTTATTTGGCACTGTCCCTTCTGTTTTTCCCATATAACACAACCCCTGTTGTTCTTTCATTCCTTTTTTGTGATTACAGCTTAACCATATCTTCACCATCTGGATTCTGGAACTTTACTTGGCAGGCAAGAAAAGTATCTGAACGCAATACTTCGTAATATTGTTATTAAAGGCAGGGCCGGATTTACATAGTGGGCACCCCTAGGACCACTGCCGTTCGTCGCCCCTGTCCCCTGTCCTTTATTCGTGCAAATTATCATCTGCACTGGAGCAATGGGGAAATCTAAAAATGATTGTATCTCCAACGTATCCCTAGTGTTTTTGAACAAATGTGGGCGTGGTTGGACAGCTGCCCCCCTAAAATCCTGCCGCCCTAGGCTCACGCCTAGGTGGCCTTTCCACAAATCCAGGCCTGATTAAGGGGCAGATTTATCAAAGGTCGAGTTGTGTTTTCCCGAAACATTTGAGTTTTTTTAGGGTAATTTTCAGTCAAAAGCTCAAATTTTAGGGTTAAAAAAAGAAATTATTAGAGTTAGAATTACTAGAGTTATTGTAAAAAAACAATGAAAGTTTTTGATATTTATTATATCCCTGGAAATAGCTTGAATCTGAAAATACACCATCTAAAACCGGTCAAGGTCATGTAAAAGTCAATGGCAAATTTTCAGTGGGTTTCGCTCGAAAACTTGATTAATTTGAGAATTTTTTTCCAGCTTGAATGGCTGCCCCCATGACTACACAGCAGCTTGTTTATATAATCTATACAAGTCTTAATGAAGCAAACACACCAGTTTTACCAGTGCATGCTAACAGAATTTTTGGTGTTACTGATCCTTTAATATACTAATGTAATTTCCATGCTGATTGAAAGAAGTTAAGTACACAACATACAAGGCATTTTATCATCTGGCTAAGCTAAAAAATATAAACCACACTTTGGTTCTTCTAAAACAAAATCAAAGTTAAACTTCATAAACTAACCCCAATTGAAGATCTAAAACAACTTACAGTATATATTCATTAACCCTGGCATATAGCTGTAGATTAGCTGTTAAATACAAGCCAATATTAACTAAAGTTGTGTTCTTAGAAACAGAATTGCTTCTGCCATATCATCCTTCATAGAAGCTGTTGAACCTGATTTGATTATTTTTGGTGACCCTGAATCCGCAACACTGACTCTACAGCTCTGAAAGTCAAGGCAAAATAAGGTTGCAGAGGGAAGTTCCAACTTCAAGAGTATTATTATTTCAAGAGTTTGCAAGTCTGTTTGTATATGTTGTGGTTTATTAAAGGGGGACTATCGTGAAAATTAAAACTTAAAAAACGTCATCATACTGAAATAAGAACTTTCTAAATATGATCAGTTAAAAATTCTGTAGAATTTATAAATCAATCAAGTTTATCTTTACTATTCCTCTCTCAGCATCTGTTTCTCTTCCTCTTGTCTTCACACTGGAGTTGGGTGTCAGATTTTTATTAATAGTTCATTCAAATATATCTTTTACAGGGGCTCCCATTCCAAGCAGATGTATTAAAGCTCACTCAAATAACTGATTCCATGACAAACAAAACCTAACAAAATAAGTGACTTTGGCATAAACCCTGCATGTAGGGAAACAAGATTTCTGGTGATTTTAAAAGAGTGAGCAAAATAACCCCCTCCCCAAAGACTATATTCAAAATCAGACTTCCAACTCCTGCATGAAGACAGAATGAAAAGAAACAAGTGCTGAAAGAAGAGTAATTTTGACTTGATTATATTTAGAAAATGTCTTATTTTAGTATGATGAAACATATATTATTATGTGTAGAGTGTGTGTATATATGTGGTGGGTAGGCTGTAGATGTATTGTGTATACAATTTAAAATCTGTATGAGGTTGGGTATCTCTAGTAAGAGCACATACTATTTTTATTGTCCTGATATATGTGTGTAGCCATACCTTTCTGCCTGTCTTGCGCACCAAAGCTCGAGCAATTGTCTGAAAGTTAGATTTGCTGCCAAACAGCCCATGAAGTAACACCAGAGGGGGACCAAGAACACTTCCATCATACAGATCATAAGACAGGTCCACCACTCTAAGGATGAAGGGATGAAGAGGAGAGTTTGGTCAGTGCATGCTAGAATATAACATAGATCCAAGATTACTAACTATTATTTCTCCTCTAAAGGAATAACAGAAAGATGGAAATAAGACAAAGATGTATGAGCTTCTTAAAGAAGCCTTCTACTCTATAACATTTTTTGGAAAGAAAAAAAAAGTTCTTGCTCAAACATTTTAAAAAAACACTACTCCAGACAATTTATTGGCACCAAGAATAGGTAGAACAAGAATAGGTTTTCATTATCAGCTTTTTATTTTTTTTATCTGGCTCCCCTTGAAGTCAAGGTTGACATAACATATCCTTAAATGTTACAGTAGGAGTAGCAGGGATATGCTCAATGTAGGAAAGTTGCAAAGAAAAAAAATATATATGCAGGGTGCATACATCAAACATATACTGGGATTTTAAGCTCTATACCCCTGGGTGTTTCCAGTCATCCCAATACAACCATCATCTCTTCCTTCCCAATTCCTTTGCCTTCAAGCTGCCATTTCCGCTACAATAAAAATCTTTTCCGTTGCTTTAATCTTCATCATTTAATATCTTTCTCCTTCCACATTAGTCTTGGGCCCCATTTCAGACCATACTACTGTCACTTCCAGGATATAGACTCTTAGCAAAGAGATACACCTGCTTATCCAAATGGTTTTACCACTAACACATGTTTACCCCCACACAGAAGCAACACATATTTGGGGTTTCTTTGAACACTTTCAACTTCATTATGCTACATAAAAACCATCCTGGCATCCTCATAATCTTCTATACTGCTTCACTCTCACCTTGCACCCCTAACTGTTGACCAAATGGGCACACTGTTGCTCGCCTTTCAGCCAAAACATCTAAGAATCTCTGGTCATTGAATAAGGTAACAGACCTGTAAGAGAAATAATAGCAGACATGACTTCCTTACAATCTTAAGCCCTCACATAAATTCAGCGTTGCTCTATTGCTTCAATATCATATACTGCTGTGACTGTATGTAATAAATATCCCAATGGCTCTGAAGCTCAGATTTAGCCTTTCAATACAACCAATTGTCACCAATGTAAATGGATAACCTGTAACTGACCCTCTAAATGCCAAAACCAGCATCACCTTTCTAAGAACGTTATCCTTTGCCTTAGCTACTAATGTCCAGCACAGACTGAAAGCCATTCTCCAGTGTCCACTGGTGCTTCAACTTTCTCTCACTTCTTGATCTTACAACACTTGAAAATCCCCAATCATTTCTCCGATAAAATGTGAACCTACTGAGTAGAGCAGCGATTGCATAAACTGCAACAAACCTCTCCCCTCTGTTGGAGGGGTTTCTTACATCACCATTTTATCATTCTTTTCCGTGCTCAGATCAGCATAGTAAAGTAGCACTTAATTGTAACTTTATAACATTGTTGTGGCAGGTATTACAGCACAGTTGTTATCTCAATTGGCACTGCAGAATTTAGGATTTCCCTGACTTTCTCTGTTGTTATACAGGCTGTGGACAACCTACCGGCCCCTCCTAGTGTGTACATAAACTTGAATCTATAGCACCTCCTTTACTCGTTCCACTTACCGTGTAGCATGGGTGTTTTTATCAGTTGTTCTGTTCTGACAGAACAATGTTCCAGAGTTGCTGTGGGAATGAAAGGCCCTCCAGTGTTTCCATAGGTGCCAGCCCCTAGAACAATGGAAGCTAAAATCAGAAAACTGTATTAGCCACAGCATTGCACAGTAAATATATTTATTTTATTTTTTTGAACTGTACCAGCAAAAGGTTCTTCAGGCCTGTAATAGTAATGATCCATGTCACAGCAGCTTGCCATGTTTGGATCTTGTTAGAATATAAGTTCAGTAACAGTGGCACTGTAAATGCTCAGTGTGCTCTGGGCTACTAAGAAGGTACACTTGGGGATGTTCAGAAAGTGAGGCTGCATCTGTTATAGAAACTGAAGAACTTACAAGGCTATTAATTTATTCTGATTGTGAATGCACTGGTTTGATCAGCAATGTATGTATATATATTATATACTGTATATTGCGAGTTGGTCCATAAGCTCATGTAACTGACAGGAGCCCAGAGCATATGCTTTGAATCAGCAAAAATGATGCACAGATCTTCACTGCTAAAGGGCTTTGGTGACCTTAGGCTGGTACAGTATAATAACAATACATTTGTAGCCTTCAGAGCATTTTTTTAAATGGGGTGAGTGAAAGCCCCATTTGAAGGCAGGAACAAGTCAGAAGAGGAAGGCAAATAATTCAAAAACTATAAAGAAGAATATATGAAGGCCAGTTAAAACGTTACTTAGAAATAGCCATTCTATAACATACTAAAAGTTAACTTAAAGGAAAACAAAACCCTAAAAATTAATATGGCTCAAAATGCCATAATTTATATAATGAACTTATTGCACCAGCCAAAAGTTTCAGCTTCTCAACAGCAGCAATGATCCAGAACTTCAAACTTGTCACAGGGAGTCACCATCTTGGAAAGTGTCTCACATACTCAGTGGGCTCTGAGCAGCTGTTGAGAAGCTCAGCTTAGGGGTCGTCGCAAATTATCAAGCAGAAAATGAGGTTGACCTGTAATATAAGTTGATTTTACAGGGCTGACTATTAAATTCTGATGCTAGTTGCACTGGTTTATGTGCTGCCATGTAGTAATTATCTGTATTAATTACTAATCAGTCTTATATTGTGACATTTCTATTCTATGTGTACTGTATATTGTGAGTGGGTCTATAAGCTCAGTAAGTGACAGCAGCACAGAGCATGTGCAGTGAATCAGCAAAAAAGAAGATGGGGAGCTACTGGGGCATCTTTGGAGACACAGATCTTTACTGCTAAAGGGCTGTGGTTGCCTTGGGATGGTACAGAAGCCCAAAACATTTTGTTACTTCTTTAGTTACGCTTTAGTTCTCCTTTAAAGCAACTTACTTGCCCCTACCATTACTGTGGGACAGTAACAAAATACTTAAACACAGAAAAAAAGGCCTTGATCTATTTTTTTGAGCTGAGAAAGCTTCACTTCTTAATGTGACAATGTAATAAAAAGACAGTGTTCTAGTAACTCAATACTGCTGATCGGTTGTTATGAATGAATAGACCCAAGTCCGGACTGAGAATTAAAATAGGCCCTGGCATTTCAGGTACACCGAGGCCAATCAGCCCACACAGAGGCCCAAACAGCCCCCTCAGCCCACTAAATACTGACTTTCTATGGGACCTTATAGCAGCCCCTCTGGCCAGTCACTAAATAGGTTTCTGGAGAAGCCAACGTAAGCTCAATGGGCAAAATGGCCTCTGCCTATGAGAGAGGTACGCTTTATTTTTGCTTAGATTTTACACTGGAAATCCTACTCCAACTGACACTCAAAGGGTTCAAATTCATTTTAAAATATAATTACTTTCTGTGTTTTAGAACATTGGAGCCAATTAATAACGTCTTCATTGTTTTGTGTAAACTCAGTGTAAATGGTTCCAGTTAGTTGTAACTAGAATGGACAGGCTATAACAGACATATATATATATATATTTACCTTTTAAAAGTAATCATCTCTGGATGGTTTTGCGTTTCAGATCCTGTCAAGTTGTGGCAGGTCACAGAGACACCATTCTCCCCGGAAGCGCTAAATGAATGACATTCACATACCGGAAACCCGCCCCTCAGAATCACAAATCATTTGCCAGAGCTATAGCTAGAGTTGCCACCCAGGTTTTTCTAGCTACAGTCCGGTTTTGAAACTATCTGGCCGGGTATCTCAGTTCTAAAAAACGGACAAAAATGTTGCTGCTCTGCCTGCCCCTTATCCCCACAGGCACTGCGCAGTTACAATGCTCCCCGTTCTGTTGCGAGTGTTCCCAGCTTCCCCATCTGCCTGTCTGCAACGTTACATGCTGAGGAACCTCTTCCGTGAAATAAGATCTCCTATAGCAACTGAGCACACACTGTTTTGCCCGCCCACACCACGAAACCCTCACAAGCTCCATAAGTACGGAACGCATTTTAGGACATTCTGCGGCGACATACATCCCGTACATAAGTAACTTGCTCAGTCTCCAGCAGAGAGAAGAGACGTCACACAGCTGAATGTTTCCCTGGTTGTAACCCCCTCCCACATTATTCCATACTCCTCTGTGTGTGTAGGGAGGGTCAGAACATGTGCAGCATTCATCAAGTAACAACAGTGGAGACTGGAGTTGAGTGAAAGGACAATCAGTAGCACTTTTTGCTAATACAGTTAGTATTCAGTTTGTTGTAGTGATGTCTGACCATATTGTCTGCAAGCAACATGTATCTATCTCACTGCTAGCTAAAACGTTAAAGGAGAACTAAACCTTAACCAAACATGTAGTTTAGAAATGTTGTACATTATGTTTTGTGCTTCTGTACCAGCTCAAAGCAACCACAGCCCTTTAGCAGTAAAGATCTGTGTCTCCAAAGATGCCCCAGTAGCTCCCCATCTTCTGTTCTGCTGATTCACTGCACATGCTCTGTGCTGCTGTCACTTACTGAGCTTAGGGACCCACTCACAATATACAGTACACATAGAATATAAATGTTACAATATAAGGCTGATTAGTAATTAATACAGATAATTACTACATGGCAGCACCGAACCCAGTGCAATTTAGCATCAGAATTTAATAATCAGCCCTGTAGCATCAGCTTATATTACAGACCAACCTCATTTTCTGCTGGATAATTAGTGACGACCCCTAAGATTAGCTTCTCAACAGCTGCTCAGAGCCCACTGAGCATGTGAGTGTCACAGACACTTTCCAAGATGGTGACCCCCTGTGACAAGTTTGAAGTCCTGGATCATTGCTGCTATTGACAAGCTGAAACTGTAGGCTGGTGCTATCAGTTCATTTTATAAAACATGGCATTTGTAGCCACATTCATTTTTAGGCTTTAGTTCTCCTTTAAGTGTTCTTAGTGAGTGTTTTTTAGCATTAAGAGGGTTGAGATTAACTCATTATAAGGCATTGGGGCAGATTCAACAAAGGACGAAGGCAAACGCTAGCATCAATTCGCCAGAAATCCCATCCACAGGGACATCTAACAGGCTTAGAGGACAATTCGCTAGCAAAGGTGACCATCAGTCAACCTATCGCCAGACGACTTTTCAATCGTCGTAACTCTGCAAATTCACAAAGATGCAAATTTTACTGAACGTTACGTCTTTCGCCAGAGTTTCCTTCGCCACCTCGGACGAACTACTAAAACGAAGCTACATCCTCCTCAATCTTATGTCAGTGACATCATATCCTGTCTGTCGGAAATGCATTAAGGCTTGTGACAAACGGGCAGATTCAGGGAGATTTTGCCACTCGTGAGGCAACTTTGGGCGACTTTGGAAAACGAAGCGTTGCGTGTGCTTTAGCGCAGGCGACTTTTCATTATAGCGGACGGGAAGACACACAAAGGCAGTTCGGGGAGATTGTCGCCCAGAAGAAGAGCCGATTAGTCGCCAGGCAATTAAATCTCCCGAATATGCCCGTGTGTCACAAACCTCAAGTTTCACAATATCCAAAGGAATAGAAAAGAACCCCCACTTGAACAATCTAAACTAAGGCAGTCACAAAGTAATTTTGACACACTTATTAATAGTCGGTTAAATAGTAAGCACTTAGATAACTAGTTCATATATAATGGTGGTATGTACAAATAAAAATGTTCCTCAACATCCCTGTCTATATGGAAGCCCCTGATGTGGTATCATGAATGCAGGATTTGCAAGTAGAGAATTTGAGCTAGCCAGGGCGATTAACAGGGGTGTCTCGTCGTGTCATATGGCTCCGAGTTGCAGCGTGGGTGTCATGACAACGGCAGCACCAATAGAAGGGAGGCACACGTACTCCTCGCGATAGGTCTAGTGGGAGCATGTGAGCACGCGCGATCACAGGGTAAGATCTCGCGAGAACTCAGTAACGTGACGTAGGATGCGGAAGGAACTTAAACCATGCGTCCTAAGGAACATTTTCATTACACCTTGACAAAGCTAACATAGCGAAACGTGCGTCGGCGTTTCTTTTCCTGATCTTGGTTATCTTTTTAAACTATTTAAAAACTTGGGGTTAAACAATTTTCGTGGAGGGTGGTGGAAATAATCTTTGCTCGGTTCAACTCTTTCTCTGCATACTAAACTCCCAGGAGACCGTGGAATTGTGGTTTTATAGGATATATTAGCCTCTCAAATCAGCTTAGGGCTCAGTTAACTACGAGACCACAGTCTAGGTTACTCTGCCTTCTCCATCTTTGTGGTGTCCCAGGGATAGAACAAATAAGGTAGCAGTTTTGGGACAACTCCACCTCCTCTTATTTAATTTTCCTCCTTTCTTCATGAATTTGAGCATTTATTTTAGTTTTTATCCTATTTAATGGCAGTCTAGTTAATTTATAAAATTGAACCTTATTATTTAGGAATGATTATTAACTCATACAGCACTGCAGCACTTTATATTTAATGAATTAATATTCTCATCTTAGTAAATTACTTATAGAAATCAATTATAATTTTCTTTAGCATTATAATTAATTTAGAAATTAGTGATCAATCCAGGTATCACTCTATTAATTGGCTCAATATTATTGTGGTATTATAGATTCTTTGGCTTTTTGAGCTCCTTATAATTAACCCATTGCACTGCACTTTATAATTTATTGCACAGCACTTTACAAATTATTAGCAAGTGTTACATTTAACTTTATGCACTGATTAGTGGTGTTTATCTAAGTGCTTACTATTTAACCGACTATTAATAAGTGTGTCAAAATTACTTTGTGACTGCCTTAGTTTAGATTGTTCAAGTGGGGGTTCTTTTCTATTCCTTTGGATATTGTGAAATTTTGAATACTGACTGCAGTCAGACCTCTACTTGAATTAGAAGGATAAAAACCAAGGGATAGTGGGGCGATTCGTGTTGTTTTACAAAACCTAAAGTTGTAAAAACACTGCCGACTTTTACTTTTTTAAAGTGGGATTGCCTTCAAAAGTCCTGAATATTAAAGTTTTTTGTGTTGACAATTTTTTTCCACACATTTGAGGGAGATGGAACATTTGTTTTAGGGGGGCCTCATGTCTAGGGCATAAGAGGATCTATTTTGTCTTTATTCTGGTTCATTCGACATTAGTAATAAAAAGTGGCCACTTCAAGCAGTTTCAGCAACATCAGTAATAAAGATGTCCATACAGCTTTAATCTGGGTGCCCTATTCAAATTGACAGCTTAAGAGGACTAATGAAGTTTCATTAGGCAGAAATGAACGCTAGTGAAACTTCGCTATGAAATGCTCGCACTACCAATGTAACGCTAGCAAAAAGTCACCAGCGTTCAGCAGCTGAAACACAACTTCACATTTAATCGAATTAGTGTAGTGGTAACAAATTTGTGCCTGGCAAAGTGTTCGCTGGTGACAATTCATCATCATTTATTTATATAGCGCCGACAAGACACGCAGTGCTTTTTTTGCCCTTTAGTGAATTTGCTCCATAGTCATACCATGCTTTAAAGTATGTACAAAAGGTGGCAACCCTAGCTTAAGCCCCTCCCTGCTTTGCGTCCCTCTGTAGCAATATGAGTCTCTAGTAGAAAGGCAGCAGTTGTATAACGAGATATATAATTCCATACCTCACCCAGACCAGACGGATTGGGTTTAATTTATAGAGCGTTGCACTATGCTGCTTGAAATGCAACTCTGGTCTGCGGCTTCTGCTTATTATATAGTTACAAAATGCTAAACTGCCTTGGCGGCCATGTGGTATAAAAGCAGTGTATAACCCCAGTTTCCAATCAGAACCATGAAGTCACATTCTTATTCCTGATATGCGTGAGCATACGGAACGCATTTTAGGACATGGGGAGTTGAAATCGCTGTCCTGCATGCGCTGTCCTAAGCCAGAGGAATGCGACATGGCATGCTTTTTTACTCAACCATCCTCCGAGGCTTACGTCACACCTCGTTCCTCCCTCCTCAGCCATCCGTCCTGGGTCCTGGCGCCTCCCTTCTCCCTCCTCAGCTATCCGTCCTGGGTCCTAGCTTGTCCCTCCTCAGCCGTCAGCTCTTGCTCCTCACTCCTCAGGGGGCGCATATTCAGCCCTGTGTCCTGATTATAGTTACTTTTTTTTATGTTCCATTTTTTTTTTCATGTGATGCCATTTCTTTTAGCCAATAGGCGTTTTAGGTTTTTTAATTGCACCAATAAAATTTGAGCTAGAGCTGACGACTGAGGAGGGAGAAGCTAGGACCCAGAATGAATGGCTGAGGAGGTAGGAGTGAGGACCCAGGTTGGATGGCTGAGAAGGGAGGAGTGAGGAGCAGGAGCTGACAGCTGAGGAGCGAGGTGTGATGTCTACTTTGAGGAGGGGTGAGTGGAAAAGCAGGCAAGGTTGCATTCCTCTAGCATAGGAGATCGCATACAGGACATGGATTTACCCTGACGATGTCCTAAAATGCATTCCGTATGAGCACTGTTAATGGGGTGGTTCGCATTTAAATTAACTTTGAGTATGTTATAGAATGCGCAGTTCTAAGCAACTTTTCAATTGATCTTCGTTATAGTACGTTATTTTTTACGTTTTATTTTTACAGCATTCAAAGGTCACAGACCTAGGGTTGCCAACTTTTCCGGAAAAAATACCTGCCTTCCTATATATTTATCTTTTTTCCCTATTAATAACATTGGGATCATCCATCATTTTTACCAGCTAGGCCGGTAAAATACCGGCCAGGTGGCAACCCTACACTGACCCCATCTAAAAAGAAAAACAAATGCTATGTAAAGCTACAAGCTCATTGTTATTGCTACTTTTTATTACTCATCTTTCTGTTCAGGCCTTTCCTATTCATATTCTAGTCTTTTATGCAAATCAAAGCATGTTGCTAGGATAATTTGGACCCTAGCAACCTGACTGCTGAAACTAAAAAGCTACATAACTCAAAAACCACAAAGAATAATAAATGAAAACCAATTGCAAAGTGTCTCAGTATATCACATTCTATATCATATTTAAAACTGATATGAAGGTAACCAACTCATGATTTTTTCCAGCATTCAAATGGGGACCACTGACCCCCATCTAAAACAATTCTATGTAAAGCAACAAATGTTATTGCTACTTTTTATTGGCCATCTTTCTGTTTGGGGTCTTTCCTATTCATAGTGTAGTCTTTTATGCAAATCAAAGCATATTTGCTAGGGTAATTTGGACCCTAGCAACCTGCCTGCTAAAATTGCAAACTGGAGAGCTGCTGAATAAAAAGCTACATAAATCAAAAACCACAAAGAATAATAAATGAAAACCAATTGCAAAGTGTCTCAGAATATCACTTTCTATAACATTTAAACTTGATTTGAAGGTAACCAACCCTGATTTTTTCCAGCATTCAAATCGGGATCACTGACACCATCTAAAACACCACGATGGACAAGCAGTGACATGTATGGTACAGAGGTTTCGAGGCTGGACATGGGTGCAGTCCGTTACTATAATGATGTCTACAGCTTCCAAAAACCATTTATCTGTATGACTCACATGTGCACACTATGTCCTCATTCTCCCAGTCATCTTATGGACATGTCCTTGCTAAAGCATTAGTTCTATGTCACTTTATCAGTTTTCACAGTAAGAAAACCGGCGGCAGTGAAAGGTATGTGCCTGGCGTCCCCCAAGCTTTGCGCACTAGGCACATGCCTACTCCTAGATCCGGCCCTGATCTTGTGGTTAGCACACAAAGCACTTTTAATGGTGGTCTTATGCCTTTTAAAAATGGGTGTTGGTCTGGGGCAGTTTCTCGCCTTTAAAAGCTGCAAGTGAGGAAGGATTAAGCCTGTGGAACCAATGCTTTCGTCTTAGCAGTTTCTTCTTCTTATAAAAGCTAATGTTGAGGGAGGATCAAGCCTGTGACTGAGAACAATGCCCAAGTCTGGAGACACTTTTCCTAAGAAATGCTACCATACAGGGAGGTGCAAGCCTATAAAATAGATGACCGAAGGTAAATAGTTAGGACTGTGGGGTTTACCTTGACGTGATATGGTGGCTTGCCAATTTTATAATCAAAACTTTGTAACTAAAAACTCGAAAAATGCATATTTTCATGAATCCCGCCCATCTGTGCACTGACAGGCAGATGTCATGGCAATGCATTCATTTAGTGCAGGAGAAAGCAGATCTGTGGGGTTTTTTTTTCTCCCCAGTGTAGATACACCAGTGAAGAAAACACCAAAGGGCAGATTTATCAAGGGTCGAATTTGAAAAACGTCTAAATTCGAATTCAAAAAGAAGTTTTTTTGGCCGAATAGGCCGTTTTCGATTGAATTGGTCCGTTTTCAATCGTACGATTCAATTTCCCCAAAATATACGTAGATTTTTCAAAGTCCACCAATTGACTCCAAATAGGTTCTAGGAGGTCCCCCATAGGCAAAAAAAAGCAATTTGGCAGGTTTAAGATGGCAAGTGGTCGAAGTTGATTCGAATTTGGACTATTCTCTAGTCAAAGTACACAAAAATCAGGTCAAAATTAGAATTTGTTGAATTCGAATTTTCACTTCGACCTTTGATAAACCTGCCCCCAAGTGTGGCATGGCCCATTCTGTCTTTTTATATTAGTCGCCTATCTGCTGATTTGTTCCTATCCTACAGTGCAGTGTGCTGAGTGCCGCCGGACCCCTTGCACAGCCTGGGAAAGGAAGCAGCAGGAATTGGAACAGATGGGTGGGACTAGTAGGGTTTTTGCAGAAAGTTTGAATAAAGTAACCAGAAACACAACTTTTTCAAGCACATTCCTTCTATATCTAAAAGAGTAAAATGCACAGGCACATTCCTGTTTTTTACATAAAATGTCTCTTTTAACACCAAAACTAAAATTGCCCATGTCTAAGCGCCAATTTTTCTCTTACCCAGCCATGGCAGGGGTAAACACTGGAGGCAACCAGAAACACTAATGCTCATTTTATCTTTGCTTCCTTAGGGTAAGGCCACACTGGTCGCCTGGCGACTAATCTCACCAAGCACCTTCCCTCACTCTGTGCCGGCTAAAATGAAAAAATGCCGGCACTAATCACACACGGCGGTTCATTTTCCAAAGTTGCCTGAAAAAACTTCGGGCGACTTCGGAGAACGAATCGCCGCGTGTGATTATCGATGGCGTTTTTTTCATTTTAGCCGGTGCAGAGTGAGGGAAGGCCTTTTGGGAGATTGGTCGCCGCAAAGACGAGGCGATTAGTCGCCAGGCGACCAAATCTCCCCGAAACGCCCAGTGTGGCCTTGTGGCCTTAGTGTATGCAGGAATTAGAAATAGAGTAATCATGTAAACAATCCTCCCTTTTCCATGACATAATCAATTTGCACTTTTTGTTGTTGTGAAACCTTTATACCATTTCCAGCACAACGTGCTATCTGATAGTATACTTAATGGCATCTGTATCTTCCATCCGTTTATGCAATTATTCATTGAACTTCTTGAACAACCATATTTACCTAATTTGAATAACGCCTGATAACTGTTGCTTAGAACAGGGGAAGATAATTTACAGATTGCAAAACTGTATGTGATAGTTTTATCTATCATCTAGCCAGGAGGTCTATGTGTTATCAGACATGGGCTGGTGTGTCTCCTGCTCAGCACATAGTTATGGTGGACAAGAGGTCATCATGGAGGTAGTCAGTTCAGAGTTACATAGCAGCCGAGGAATAACCATGAGGGGAGAAGTCTGTACAGTTGCAGGACTGCTGTATTGCCGCAATATGCAGCAGCCCCATGACAGCATAAACAAATTAACAGATTTTATATTAGAGTTTAGTTATTTGCGAAATAATTTTCTTTTTCTTGTTTGTTTTTATACCATTCTGTGCAGCTTCCCCCTATTGAACCACAATCTTTCTATATAAAACAATGACTGTTCTCTTTTATTTCTTACTCTGCACAATGACTTCTGTTCCCAGCTAAGCCTGTCAAGCACTGCCTGTGGCATCTTCAATAACATTATGCAGTGTCTGTTCTGTTTACTCTACCCTTACTGACCAATGTTTTTTTATTTCAGAACAGCTCATTAAACACCGACTTACTGTTCAGGCAGACATAATTAGGTACTCAGTCCTGCTCCCTCCCATATTGAGATTGCAGGTATGGGACCTGTTATCCGGATATCGGTTATCCAGAAAGCTGAATTACAGAAAGGCCGTCTCCCATAGACTCCATTTTATCCAAATAATCCAAATTTTGAAAAATGATTTCCTTTTTCTCTGTAGTAATAAAACAGTACCTTCTACTTGATCCCAACTAAGATATAAAAACTCCTTATTGGAAGCAAAACCAGCCTATTGGGTTTATTTAATGTTTACTTGATTTTATAGTAGACTTAAGGTATGAAGATCCAAATTACAGAAAGATCCATTATCTGGATAACCTCAGGTCCCAAGCATTCTGGATAACAGGTTCCATATCTATATTAGCTCTTCAATACAGGTACGGGACAACCTATCCAAAATGCAGGGGACCTAGTGTTTTCAGAATAACGGATCTTTTTGTAATTTGGATCGTTATACCTTAACTGGTCTGCTAGAAAATTATCTAAATATCATCCATATAAAAATGATTTTTAGAAGGCATCAATTTATGATATCATGTTTCCTTTGGAATACAGGCTTCCAATATTGCTTCCAATAAGGATTGATGACATTTTAGTTTGGTCAAGTACAAGGCACTGTTATATTATTACAGAGAAAAAGGAAATCAATTTTTAAAAATGTGGATTATTTGGATAACATGGAGTGTATGGGAGGCAGACTTTCTTTAATTTGGAGCTTTCTGTATAATGAGTTTCCAGATGAGAGATCCGATACCTGTACCTACTTTTTTATATGAATCAGAACAGGTCCAGTTCATGGAAACTGGGTTCACATGAGGTAGACATGTCCTGAGTTGCAGACCCCAATTGGCTTCTAATGAAATTCACCTTAATGTATGAATAAGAATCTTGCTTCAGGCAGCAGTTAGGATCCAGTTACCAGGAACTGCCTCTGGTGAGCTGAATGTGATAGAGACCTTAGATTGTATGCTCACTGGGGCAGGGACTGATGTGAATGATGATCAATATCTGTACACAAGCCCGGGTTTGTGGCGACAAATTTTCAGGGTTGGCATGCCGCCCAGCCGCATCGTAGTGAGCACCAGGGAGTTGCAGCTCCCCAGTGATCCGGCGCATGCGTGCTCTCGCACAGGGATGAGGGCGGAGCGCAACAAAGCCGGCAGGCTCTAGGACCTGACGGCCTAGGTGCGCCAGACAAGGAAGTCCGAGTCTGTCTGTACAGCATTGGGGAATATGTTGGCACTAAACAAAACAAAAAGCAAAATAATAATAATAATGTGTGCCGTCCTGCATGTTGCCAAATCACACAAAGACTTGGAATAAGAGGGTGCTATTGCAGTAGGAAGTGACTCATGATGATCCATGGTGATTTATTTGCTCTTACTCAGAAGCGACGATCAAAATTACTGATATGCCATAGCAAAAGAACAAGATGTAACTATTGCATTTTAAAAACAAGACGCAATATGAAATAACGTAAGTGCCTGTGGAAGCAGATGTAATAGGCACAAGGGAGCAAACCACTAGGTGCAAAATGTCAAGGATTAAAAGGTCATACAGAAAGAAAAAGAGCTGTTTTATTGTGGAAAATGGCAATGAATGTTGTAAAATTTCTGTATACTGTACATGATGTACACTAGCATGGCTTGTGCTTTGTGGCATAAACACAATTTTGTGGCAACTAGCTGACATTCTGGGGAAAAAGGCTTGGGAAATTATTGGACTTTGCCCTTAGCCCTTCTTTTTTAACAGGCCAAGTATTTTTCACCATTTTTCTTTACTTAACCCCGCATATTTTATGAGTAAAAATATAGCTGCTATATTAATAGACCACCACAAGAAGGTGCTCTTATGTCACCTACGTGTTTGAATTCAAGCCTTTGGCAGCTAGAGTGCTTTTCATTACCCTTTAATTTCAGTGTTGTAGCCCAGACAATTCCTACCTGTTTTCCAGAAAGCTCTGAATTATAGGAAGGCCATCTCACACAGAGCCCATTTTTTTTTTTTAAACTCTTTATTTAAGCATTTGTAAAAAAAGGGGGGGAGTAAGGATACAGAAAGAAAGAAATGGGGGGGGGAGGGTGCAAATACGAGTTAGTACAATAAATGGTCTTCATTTTGAAATTACAAAGTCACATTAGTATTAGATTAAGTTCAGATGTGAGAGAGCATATATTGAAATAGAGCATACATTATGAAAGGAGAGATTCAATGGTTTCTTTTCCCTAGATAAGGACAGGCTGATCTATCTGTACACTTCCAACTCTTAAGTATGAGTGACTATAAAGCAATTAAATTAAATTACTTGATGGGTCTTTCCTAAAGTTTAACCAACTTCAGATAGCTGATCACACAGAGCCCATTTTAATAAAATAATTCACATTTTTAAAACTGATTTAATTTTCCTCTGTCTTAATTAAACAGTATCTAGTACTTGATCCCACAATATATTTTTAATCCTTATTCGAGACAGAACAAGCCTATTGGGTTTATTTATTTATTTTTTAAACATACAGAAAAAAGAAGACAAAATTAAAATAATGACATATTTCAGTATGGAAGCATTTGACATTGTACAGTATTGTATTAAACATTGATCGCTTTCTAACCCCACATTACATTTTCATTTGCAATCTGCAGTTGTGGAGAATTTATTATATCATTGAGAAGAAGAAAAAAAATGTAACAAGACAGAACAAATAAAGTAACTTAACAATCATAACTGATAGCATTGTGAAGTTTGTATCCGTTGGGGGTAACGTCCATACAAATAAAGGTACATACATAGTTATACCAATAAATTGGGTGTTCAAGGATTATACTTCTGCTATTAGTGAGACTTAAATGTCAGACTGTTACGCCTCTATAATGAATCCATAGATCCCAAATCTTATGAAAATTGTCTAATTCACCACTAGATACCATAGTAAGTTTCTCCATTACCATGTAATTATCCAGTCTAGTTTTAACTATTTGAAGGTCAAGAGAAGGTGTTTTCGAAGCCTTAGCAATGGTTTGTGTGGTAGCAGAGAAAATTCTGCTAAAAAGCTTTCTACCACATTTGTTATATCCTGCCACTCTTCCATGTAGTGCTTCTGCAGGAGTTTTACTTAAATGTAACTTTTGGGTTTATTTAATGTTGAAATTATTTTTTAGTAGAGTAAAGGTATGGAGATCCAAATTACAGAAAGAACCCTTATCCAGAAAATCCCAGATCCCAAGCATTCTGGATAACAGGTCTCATGCCTGTATAAGAAAGGAAACCTGATAGCATAAATTGGTGCCTTATAAAAATAATTTATATATGTATGATATTTCCCCTATTGTAAAATGGAAGGATATTAGAAGTTACTGAGGAGTTCCAGAGATGAGTTACATGACCATATAAAGGCAAGAGAGACTGAAGGCCAAGTGCTTTTATAGCGGAGAAGCATATTCATGGGAGTGTATTATAGTGAAATAATTTTGAATGCACATATTTACTTTTTATGTTCATTTACTACATATGATACTGACAAAAGGAGAATAATGGGCTTGTTCTCTTTCTTTCTTATTTATAGATTTTTTACACATTGCTTTGTGATTTAGAGAATTAAAGGGGAACTAAAGCCTTGTGCAATGAAAAGTGAATTCCTGTTACATAATAGTGTCAGAGACCTATGCCATATTAAAAGAAGTCACCCTGATGAGCCTCCAATTGCCATTTAGGATTTATCTGGCACAACCCTCCTCCAAGACTCTTTGTGGCATAGGATACTCAATTAAAAAGTCACTTTAGGTGGATTAAATAGGTGCTATTATAATATTGGGAATCTCTGGGCACACAGATGTGTTAATACTCCATAGTGATCATATAGTGTTATTATCCCCTTAAAAGAAGCTAGCAAGTGGTATGTTGTACTTGTAAATTATTTTGACTGATTGATTAATCTGATTATTAAATGGTGCAGTGGCATAACTAGCTGGGAGCAGACCCAACGGGTGATTGGTCATAAAGACCAACATGCTGACTTCTCAAAAAAAAATCACTTTCAACCCAGGGGCGTAACTACAGAGGAAGCAGACCCTGTTAGCCAGAGTCCATTATACATGGGACTATCTGTACACTGGTAATCTAATTATCTACCTAGCAAGAACTAAACATGGAGTAGCTTCAGGTTCCCCGTTTTCCCTGTTTAACTCAAGAGATAGCAAAAACTGATTTTTCATGATTAAAACAATAGGCAGAAAGTATGTTCATCGCAAGCCCTGTTCATTGCACTCATGTTGAACAAGGGGGGTATGGTTTAAAAGGAATGAGATTCTAGAACTCCATCCATCATCTGTGAAAAGCTCATTCAATGGAAATCTCCACTGTGGGGCACTGCAGAGCAGCAGCTGTGTACTGTGCTTGGAAAAGAAAATCCTGTGCCCTAAAGATTTATTTCTTTCCTCAGAAAGAATAACAGTTTTGGGATAATTGTTCTTTATAACACAAGATGGTGTCAGTAACCTTATATATGCATTTTTTACAATCTTCAGTTATTTGTAGCATGTGAAACCCATCTGTTTGGATGATCCATGTTCATTTATGAAAGGTGAATTAGGGAGAAGGATCAAGTCATTTTTAAAAAATGAAATGAATAAAACAACATGAGCATATTGCGTGTTATAGATTTACATGTCATTTTGTCCATGAAATTTACAAGTACAATAGGTGAAAATATGCAGAAACAAATAAATTATTTTAAATAATGTGCCTTTTCACTAGCATTGTAGGTTTAATATAATAACCAGAGTAAGCCAATGTTACTTCTGGCTATCATGAAAATCTTGGGCGGCGTGACAGTAACTCATTAAATGCCAAAAGGTCTCCTACACACACAAGCCTGGGGGCAGATTTATGTGCAGGAGATCCCATTAACAGCCATATGTTCTACAGGAAAATACACATAATGATTGGCCGCATGGAATGTAAATTGCTGCTTCCACTGAAAGTATACTCGTCAATATTGTGACTGTTCCTACAAATAGATGGCAGGGTAAAGGGTTGGGTAGAACAAGTAAACAGGGAATAATTATGAAATGCACCTTTCAGCCCTTATTCATCTAGTGAAAGCAGTGCAGATGACTGAAAGTAGGTGATGCGCTAATCAACATAGGGTGAGTCACATCCGAAACGCTCTGCTGCAAAGGATCAGTAGTTTCCCTGAAACAGAATGGTATCTGTGAAAGCAAAGTTGTTTAGGGCAGGCAGATAAAACGTTCTTATAGTAAACATAGTTCATGCTATTAAAATCATCTATATGCATTTTTCCTAAAAATAAACCAATTTTAAAATCCACAGAACTTTCATTATAAGTGTTGAATGGAAGTATGAGAAGGTAAACATACAGTTATTTTCTTCATTTCCCTCCCCTACATATTCTGAAAGTGTTGATTGCACTTGCATTAATGGCGAATGGACAAGTCAATAATCAGTTTCACTAAAATAGTAAGTGAATCGGCCTATAAATGACAAGGTATTCCTATCAGCAGTCACTCAGGGCCCATATATATACATTATATACGAGCCATGAATATTCTGTATATTATATAGTGAATAAAGTACCCCCCTTGTAAATTATAAGGATATCCTTATAATACACAAAAGCCATGAATATCTTGTAAATTATATCCTTACAAACTGTGAGTTCTGATGTCATCAGTTATAAACGGTGAGTTCTGATGTCATTTCTGTCCCATGACTCACTGAAATTTGTGTATTATAATAAATAAAGTACCCCTAGTTGTAAAATATGAGGATATTAGAAGTTACCTTGGAGTTTCATGACCTGTTTAAAAACATTCGGCCTTTGGCCTCTTGTTTTTATATTGTCATGAAACTCCTTTATATTGTCATGAAATACCTCAAATGAACTCAAATGAAATCACAACTCAGTGTAGTGGGGGTAAAAAACTAAAATATTCGAATTGATCAAGTTTTCGGCGGAAAAACTCGAAGCACACAAATTGATTGAGTTTCTGACTAAAACCCACTGAAAAGGCTACAAATATCTTCAAATAGTTCAAGGGATCTCTGCCATTGACTTCTACATGACCTCAATACGTTTTAGATGGTGTATTTTCGTATTCCAGCTATTTTGGAATATAAGAAAGAGGTTTTTTTTTTTAACCCAAAAATTAGATTTTCGACTGAAAAATTCCATTGAAAACTCAATTTTTTCCTGGAAAAAACAACTCAACCTTTGATAAATAACAGTCCTAACAGTCCCCTCGAAGTTTTATGAGCTGTATAAAACCACTCGCCCTTTGAATTTGTGCTTTTAAACAGTCATGGAATTTCTTAGTGACTTATAATATCCTTATATTTTACAATATGGGGGATTATCATTTACTATATATACACATACAGATGCCAATATCAACATTAATGTTTTTACATAATGCAGCTGACCTTTCATATAACAGGGAAATCAATGCAGACTCTTTAGGAGGCTAGTTGGTGGGGGTTAATTGGTTTGAGTGAACTGGTAACCCAGTCATAATAATTAGCCTAATCCCTTCCCATTGTCATGTTTCCATCCTGCATCCATTACACATTAGGCTGCTTTTATTCCTCAATATATAATACTTATAATGCTGAGCTCTAAAACAGATACTATCGGGAAGTTTATTTTAAGTGAAAATATAAATTTATGGCTAGCAATATAATTTATGTTTTGTTACTTAGAACATGTATGTATAGGAATATGGATTCTGCTTTAAAATGCTGTTGTATTTTGTTGAAATGAAGAATGTTTTTAAAAGAAACTGAGCAGAAGCTTCATGGTTAAAATATTGTGTATTTTAGCATTGTTTTGCTCAAAGGGCATTGTCTTGATGATCATTTGTTTGGTTGCCTCTGTGTTTGTTTAGAAGGTGCCAGTGCCTACCATGTTGGCTCGCCCTCCTTAGGAACATCTTGTGCCAGGAGCTGGAAGGAATTTGTCTTGGTAAGGACAGGCTGGCTGCATGCTGGACGGACGTCCTTATGTGTATGAGAACAACATGCTGATAACAGCAGCAATGTGTTATACATTCACTTGCAACTGATATTGTTTATCCTGGGGCCAAAATTCTGCATACGCACCCTTATTAAAATGTTGTAATCTAATTACAATGATCTAACATACAGCAATGGAGTGTTAAATGCCCCAGATATGAAACCTATTGTAACAATGACTAATTCCTTCTTTTTGGCACGTGAATGAGATGAATAAGGGAGTTCTCTCTGTTGATTGTAAGAAAAGGAAGAGGTTAATTCCGCAGTGTTTATTGCCCGCCCCTTCTGCACCTGTCACAGTATCGGTCATGTGACCTGATGGTTTCACCTGGCTACGGAGAACAGATATAATCCATGGGGAGGCTGTGCAGGAGTAAGGGGGGGGGGGGTAGATAAACATCAAAAGTACATTGCAATCATATGAGTTGGGAAAGAAACCAGTGTCTTGTTTATAACTAAATGCCTGGGGTTAGGATATGTACGCTTGTGTATTAGGGGCAAGAAACAAATGAATCAATTGCATATCTCGCTATTCGTGAGTCATTGTTTAATCATTTCCAAGTACTTTATCCTGCGGCAAAATGCAAAACCTAAAACAGAGAAATTAGTAGCTGTTTATAAATTAAAGAGCCAACAGGTAACAGCTCATAAAAAGGGAGAGCCTCAGGCATTTTAAAAAATAATTGCCAGGGTCAGCCAATAGATTAGCAGTAGGATGTGGATTTCTCAGTTTAACAGAAGAGTGTAGAAAGAATCACTGGCCTATGGGAGTGTAACATGCAACAAAAATACATTACATACGCTAAATTAGCCTGGCCTATGGGTATGAGTAGTACGACGATCACGATCTGCAGCTCTCTTTTAAAACACAAAGGGAGCCACGGATAGCCTGTACGGTTGGTAGGGCAGATTTATCAAAATGTGAGTTTAGAGGTTAATAAATAAAAACTCATTCTGTTCATTCCTATTAGATTTTTAGGATTGTGTTTATCAATGGGTGAAAGTTAGGACCCCAATTTTCCCTTTTCCAGGGGACCAGAAAAAAATGGTCTAAAATCTGGGAAAATGTAAGATCAGAGAAATGCATTATGTATTCTATATTGGTTGGACCACAAAAAACAGTATAAAATGATGGAAAACCTAAATTATGGGGATATAAAATTGAGGTTTCACTTTATATAAACAGTCAGGAAAAACACCCACGGGGCTGGAAACATGGAAGTTCCTGAAGCCACTTCTGTAATAGTATATGGGAATACCTTCGCACAGAGGAGCTGGTATCAATATTAAATGGCAACGTCTGTGTTCTCTCCCAGGGCTCAGTCTTTACATGTCTACTGGTGACCACAGTAATCATTAGATAAACAAGGCACTTGGCAGATAAACAAATGTAAGCCTTGTATGAATTTGGTCCATGTTGCCTTATTGTCACCTAAACTTATGAATTTCCCTAACCACCAACCACCTAACAAGGAGACCTTCAGGTTCTCGGTCCTGAGTGTAATTTCCAGTTGGAGGATATGGTAGCATTGTGACAAGCACCATGGCAGATTCCACACTTTTGTATATATTCAAATATTCAAACTTTAAATCCTGCTGGCAATAAATACAGCTCATTTTGCCCTTTGTTAATATATAACATTTAAAACTGTGAATTTTATAATTATTAGTATTATTATTATTATTATTTTTTTTTTACAAATGCAGACATAGAATAGAACAGGATTCTTTTATTTCTGAAGCAGTTACTTTTAAGCAAACACTAGGTTTACCGCCCTGAAGTCATTTAAGGATAAAGGGAAAGTTTTTTTTTAATATGTTAAACGTCACAACTGCGTGCATCATAGACAGGCACTGGCTCTCCCGGAATTGCTATCTCATTTCATGAAACTCTCCCTACACATTGTGCTGGAGATATTCTGACCTTTAAATGATTTTAAAAAACAGCTTCCTTAAGTGGCCACCCTCCCCCATCCACAGTTATAGCCCAAGCAAGCGCTACAGCTTTCTGTTTCACACTCTAACACCTGAGTTTTATTTCATATATGGGAGCATTTAAAATCACACGCAAATGTGTTCAATTATTGTGAAGGGGGCTGTACGCACACAGACGCATGTAAGCGACAAACGCAGGTGGATCGCTGCAGGTTGCATTTCACCTGCATTCGGCACATACATGCATCTCTGTGAGTACAGCCCCCTTCACAATAATTGAGTATCTCCTGCGCTCTTCTGCGGCTGATCAGAAGAAATCGAAACGCAGGGGAGCGCAGGAAAAACTGCCCGGGTGTAAGAGCCCTTAGAGCACTGGCACTCACAATGTTATGACAACCACTACTTATAGCAGTGATTACAAGGGGCGCCTACCTGCAGAAATCCTACTTTAAAGGAAAGCAGCATGCCAAGGGTTCATTGTTCCTGTTTACTGCACTTTGAACCATGCATTTCTTATAATAAATGACCCCTATAGTCAGCAGAATAAGAACAGGACCATCTTAAATGATGGAGGCCCCAGGGGCTACATTTTGTGTTATCAAAATAATGCAGCATAAAGCACATATCGGAAAAATCAAACTGTGCCCATAGTGCTTTTTTAGTATATTCAGTATAATGGGAATTACAATGTATTAATAATGTGTTTAAAAAGGCATCTCAGGCAACACAGTACATTTATAGGATTATAGAGTTATCTTTTAATACTGAAGGGCATCAATAACTATTGAGTGTGATTTAGCCATAGAGCAAAACCAGATAGGTTTCATATGTCATTTATGCCCTTATAGGGCTTCTTACTCTGGCCTATATACACTTTGGTATAGTAATATGGCTCTTTTCACTAAAATAGCCGGTTGGACAGTAATTGCTCATTCTGGAGCACTAAGGGACAGATTTTTTCCTTTTCCAGAATTGTACTTTTTAGCACTAAAATTGTGTTTTTAACTAATTACTCTAAACCACAAAAATTTCAGTATTTATTAAAGGGGTGGTACACTTTTAGTATGCTATAGAATGGCTAATTCTAAGCAACTTTTTTTTAATGGTAAACGTTTATTGAGTTTAACAGCAACACAAAACAGAGAAAACATAATCTGCTGTCTAATAAAGAGTAAATTGCTTGATGCTGGGTCAGATACAGATATGTACAGGTAGGAGGGTTCCATGGATGGGTACAAGTGATAGCATACATACAACTGAGATCAATGGTATGGAACAAATTACACCAGATTTAAGGGATAGGTTACAAGTCTAGCAGGTATTGGCCCCACCCGTCCCCCCAAATCTTGTTTAATTTATGAGGTGAAGGGCTCCATCCACCAGTTGTCTCCGAAAGGACAGGGATGGGGGGTACCCTCTATTCAGTGCATTATTACTGATTTTTTGGCATAAGAGTGAGAATACATAATCACATTCTAGCTGTGTTGCTGGGTAGTACCTCATCTATTACCCCAAGCAAACAGATTGTTGGGTTTGCTACCCGTGGTGTGCCCAGTTCATTTGCTAGGGTCTCCATTATTTTTTACCAGAATTCTTGTATGGGAGGACAGGACCAGGCCATGTGAATTAAGTTGGCTCCAAGAGCTTTACCTCGTGGGCAGAGGTCATCTTGTCTCCTACCGAATTTCTTCATCTTGAGAGGGGTTATTTAGGTTTGGTAGAGGAATTTGTACTGTATCTTTGATTTAGATTAGGAAATTATAGGCATTGTCTGTGGCATCCTCCCATTGATCATGGTCGAGCCCCGGAATGGTCTTCACCCACATGTGATAGACTCAATCAAAGGGTGGCTTAACTGATATCATAATCTCCCTGTTCAGTCTAGATAGAAGTTTGGTTTCGACTGGGAAGTAAAGGATTTCCTCTAGGGCCACTTCAGTGCAGGGGAGAGGTTGTGGAATTGCGATTGGAAAGTATGCCTTAACTGGAAGTATCTATAGACTTGTCTTTAATACAGGGGCTTGGTGTTCTATTTTACATTTATTTGTATCATTAAATTCTGAAAATGCCTACGCTGTGGCCATACTACCTGAATAATTAATTTGCTCTACATTCTTAGTTCTTGTGAGAAGATCCTTCTAATATTCTGATTAAACATTTATACTTTGTATTTGTTAATTAACATCCACCCTGTTGAATTGCTAGAATTTCTCTGCCTCAAACCAGAGACAGCAGGCAGTGCATAGCCAAGATCCTTAAGTGGAAACAGTAATCAAAAAAATTAATGCAAATAAATGTAAATATAAGTCATGGAACTTTTTTTTTTTAATACCCTTCTTGTTTAAAACACCGGGTACATGGGTACAAGTAACACTACTAAGCATTGATATCACTAAACAACATTTATAGAGTATATGTTTGTGATATTCATGGCTCTTGTGTATATATTATTAGAAAGTGTGCCTTTATAAGGCTATTACTGAATTCTAATAGCCTTATATCTGGTGATATAAGGGTGAGGGAGGGTTTCTGTGTGTACATCATTTACCATATACATACAGACAACTTTTATTACATGTCCCTTTTGAATGACACTTACTCCATAACACCCCCCCACAAAAGGGAATATGTTATAATAATGATGAAATATATTTCATTTTAAAGCATCAATTCTAAACAAAAAACACAAATCTACTCTGACAATATAATTTACAATAATACAATACACAATCATTATTTATAGCGAGGGAAAGCTTTCCTTATTTATTACAGTGTTTATCACTTACATGGCTCCTCACTGTCTTGTTTCTAACTCAACTACTGAGATAGAGCTATTTAAACTGTGTAGGAGCAGGGCTAATGCAAATACTGTGTGTAAATTTGCACAGGTATTGCCAAACAGCACACCTGAGCATGAATAAAGTAGCCATTTAATTGCTGTTATAGCACTTTGCTTAGAAGTGAAACAAGTAAAAAGATGTGAAAAATGTGTGATGAATCAAGAGTTGAGTCTTTTTTTGAGCCAAAACGGAAACAATGTGTATATTTCGGGAAGCACATTAAATTTGCTGAGTTGTTCCAATTACATCGGCTGTGGAAATCAAAGTGGCAGGTTTCAGCTAGGTAGGTGATGGATGGGAGACTTTTTTAATACCCACCTGATGCTAATGTTATCTTAGATACATACTAGTGAATTCAACACTAGGGGGCACATTTATCCAGGGTCGAATTTCGAGGATTAATAAACCTTCGAATTCGACCCTCGAATTTAAATCCTTCGAATTCGAATATCGAATTCAAAGGATTTAACGCAAATGCTTCGATTGAAAGTAAAAATCGAACGATTTTAAGGGGCTGATTCACTATGGGTCGAATATCGAGGGTTAATTAACCCTCGATATTCGACTAGGAATTGAAATCCTTCGACTTAGAATATCGAAGTCGAAGGATTTAGCGCAAATTCTGCGATCGTACGATCGAAGGATAATTCCTTCGATCGAACTGTTAAATCCTTCGAATCGAACGATTCGAAGGATTTTAATCCAACGATCGAAGGAATATCCTTCGATCAAAAAAAGTTAGGCTAGCCTATGGGGACCTTCCCCATAGGCTAACATTGACTTCGGTAGCTTTTATCTGGCGAACTAGGGGGTCGAAGTTTTTTTTAAAGAGACAGTACTTCGACTATCGAATGGTCGAATAGTCGAACGATTTTTAAGTCGTAGTCGAAGGTCAAAGTAGCCCATTCGATGGTCGAAGTAGCCCAAAAAAACCTTTGAAATTCGAAGTTTTTTTACTTCGAATCCTTCACTCGAATTTAGTGAATCGGCCCCTAAGTGATCGATCAAAGGATTTTTCTTCGATCAAAAAAATGTTAGAAAAGTGCTGGGGAAGATCCCCATAGGCTAACATTGAACCTCAGTAGATTTAAAGTAGCAAAGTATGAAGTGGAAGTATTTTTTAAAGAGACAGTACTTTGACTAGCGAATGGTCGAATAGTCTAGCGATTTTTACTTCGAAACGTTCGAATCATTCGATTCGATCGAATTTGATCCATTCGATGGTCAAAGTACCCAAAAAAATACTTAGAAATTTGAATTTTTTATCATTCGAATTCTTCACTCGAGCTTAGTAAATGTGCCCCTAGCTATTTGCTAGGAAAATTCTGACCTGACCATTTACATTGCTGGTTATAATGATAAGGTAGAACGAAGACATATTGACTAAAAGGAAATAAGTTAGTTAAAGCACAAAGTTAGTTAATGCATACAAATGCTAAAGTCATCTGTAAAATGTTTCTGAGATACTGGGGGATTTTTAAATCTGACCCTAAATATGGTAAAGTCTTTAGCCAATCCCAACTGATTTCAAACAAGAGAGGAAGGTGCATTAAGGATTATATAAAATCTAACACGAAAATGCATAGAAATAAATTGGCTGCAAAGGTAAACTCTAATGGTACTTTTCCGTGCAGAAACTGTGGCCACTGCAATGGAATTATAAAGGGAGACTATGTGCAGCATCCCTTAAAAGGAACAAAGCATGCTATAAAAGGGTTTTTTACATGCAACAGCAATAATGTTGTGTACTGCAATAAATGTCCCTGTGGGCTTGCTTATATTGGAGCAGAATTATGAAAGTATGCCTTAAAGAACATAAATCAGTAATCCATAATTATAAACCTCAAACAATTGAGGGGGGTCTGGAAGGCTCTAAATTCTGGAGAAGGTTCAGGTGGAAAACAGTAATGAGTTAAAAAGAAAATTGCTACTAAGAGAATTTTTTGGATATGGTTGTTACAAACTAAAAAACCGAGAGGACAATATGAAAAATTCAACATGACTTGTATAATATAATATCTCTTTTGATATCCCATTGTTGCAACATGTTCTCCAACTAATTTACTGTTCCATGTCTCATAGATTGTTTTAATGAACAGAACTCTTTCCAGGATCAGTTCAATGATAGGGTAAGTTACATATTTTTTGTTTGTATATTATGTTGTGTTCCTTTTAGGTTTCTAACCTTAATTTACATAGAAACGGGAAAACCTCACAATTGGCATTATTTTGTGTGCTACTATTAATGGACTTCTAATACGGGCTGGTGTAGCACTTCACAATTCTTGGAAACAATTGTGTGATCCTATGCACTTAGCAAATTACAGCACACTCTAACCTTGGAAACGGATGTTGGTACTATGGGTTTATTAATCCAGATTGAATTGAAAATTGTTTTTTTTATCAATGGACTATATTGTTATTTTGCCTTCTGAACATTATTTGCTTAATTGATTGGTGGGTGGAGTTTCACAATTTGTTGAATTGTCTGGGGTAAATATCCCTTATCTAAATTTACTTCTGCATGTCTGATGAAGGGGCCTGCCCCCGAAAACGTACATTTAACGTAATATATGTGATGGGGTATCACCCCATTTCAATTTGCCTTGTGTGTGCTTAGTACAATTTGTCTCGCAATACAGTGGGAGAGGTGCCAACCTCTCTAACCAGCACCAGGCATTCGTTAATGAGAGGATGGGAGAAAAAGGATAATTTGTGTTTCAACTCAGAAAATAACCAAACACATCACAGTGACACCCTTCTAGATAGAGTCAGATTGGAGCTTGTGCTTAGACCGTGAGATAAGACAGACACAGATATCTTGAAACGGGATTGGTGATTGAATGGGGTGAATCTGCCTGATATGAAAATGGTTAGGAAAAGGGTTCTTGGATATTTCTCCTCTTGTTTTATAAGGAGCAATTATTTTGTACTCAGTATTAATACTCTGCATTGGTGATTACCTCTAATAAATCTGTCCTGATAAATACAGGTATGGGACCTGTTATCTGGAAATCAATTATTCAGAAAGCTCCAAATTACAGGAAGGCCGTCTCCCAAAGTCTCTATTTTGTTGAAATAATTCAGATTTTTAAAAATGATTTCCTTTTCCTCTCTAATAATAAAACAGTACCTTGTGATCCAAACTGAGATATAATTAATCCTTATTGAAGCCAAAACCTTGGGTTTATTTAATGTTTAATTTTATTGTTTTTATTTAATGATTTTTTAGTAGACTTAAGATATGAAGATTCAAATTCAAATTACGGAAGAATTATATAAACTATTTCTGAAGCAAACACACAGCTTTTACCAGTGCAGGGCAACACTATATTATATTGCCATTCCTATAAAACACTTACATTTTTTTGTGTTATTTTTCCTTTAAGCCCCTTAATCTGGACCAATATATCCAAAAGTTTTTTTTGTAATTCTGTGCAGTAAGTGTCCACCTTTAAAGGAATAAAATGTGCAGCCATTTATAATAATCCTGAATAATCTTAGGCTCCATAAAAAATAGCAGAAAGTATTGACTTTCACCATTGTTTCAAACTATTTTCTGAGTGCCAGTGACAAGTGGCAAAAATCAGAATGTCCTTCTACTTATACTTACGTCTCACTTCTCTTGTTTTTAGGCCCAGGGATGGTCTAAACTCTAGAACACTATAACTAGTACAGTAAGGCACAGTAAACATGCAACTGATTTATAGGAAGTGTTTAATATAGTTTCAGTCAAAAGGTATTTTAATATATACAGTTGACAATAATGATATGTGTCTACATTACTTAGTGTACAAACCCAAGTATAATTCTTTATTAACACAATACATTTCTTCATACACCATCACTAGCATGAATACGATGAACTCCTAGATACTGGGTCATACAACTAGAACATTTAATATTTACCTGTTCACTAACTGATAAAAAAATGGTTCATATATAACAGTGGTATTAATAAAAGGAATACAAATCGTACAAATTATTGTTTAGCGTTAGAAATGCTGTTCAGCGTCTCATCCAAACTGTAAAATGTTTCTGTGATTGTTGATTAGTTGATGAAAATATAAACAGAAAATAAAAACAGAGCTACTAAAAATTGTGGACCTATACATTTATACATGTGTGTGTATAGTATATATAA
The DNA here is from genome assembly GCF_017654675.1 of Xenopus laevis. Lineage (NCBI taxonomy): Eukaryota > Metazoa > Chordata > Amphibia > Anura > Pipidae > Xenopus > Xenopus laevis. The sequence goes on along the minus strand of NC_054373.1, from coordinate 42,794,050 downwards.
ACATATATCCATCTATATATATATTTATATGCATATTTCTGTACAGTTAATGTGCCTCCACTGTTAAAATACAAAAAAATTGTATCTCTGGGGTAGGGAGCCTACAACATTCCATCTGTTCCATGTTCCATAGCCAGTTAACGGCCATGGGACTCATAGTTCTTGGCAAATACTAGATTAGAATGGCCTCCTGACCTTCCCACTCAAATAATAATGTTGCTGTGACTGTTAACTTAATTAGAGCATTGATTACTTGATCCTCATTAGAAATACATAATTGACTGAGTTACTGAAATTATATCAAAGAACATGGTAATTAAAAATGGACATTAAAAATCAGGGTAGTTAGGGAAGAGCTAAAATTCCAGTGCCATATCTAACATGGAAAGTACTGTGAGAGAGAAGTGATATATCTGGGCTGTTATACATTAACAAGAACACTGTTAATATGCCACTCTCAAGCTCAAAGTAACTCCTAAAAAAACAGGTAGTTTGACCCTACTCTGCAGGATTATGTACATAAAGCTTAACAAGGGATGGGTTGTGTTTCAAATCCAAGATAATGAGAAGGTAACATTGCCTCACCATACAATCAGCAGCTAAAATAGAGAGGAAATGGGTCAAATTCCAGCCTGACATGTAACCTACAGTGAGAAAGGGAATAGGAGGAGGAGGAGTAAGAGCAGAGTACAAAGAAAGAACAAACAGACAAGAAACAGAAGGCACACTGTTATTTTAGGATACATTATCTCTATTGTGGAAAAAGAGAATAAAATATAGACCATCAAACACTCCTAGAAACAAAATTGATTCAAATGGGAAATTAAGTATGAATTCAGTAGAGTATGAGGTATACCAAATATATAACATTGCATTCATCAATAGGGTTGCCACCTGGCCGGTATTTTACGGGTCTGGCCGGTAAAAATGATGCTTGATGCCAATGTTATAAAAAACGTCGAGAATATAGGAAGACCGGTATTTTTTTCCAGAAAGGGTGACAACCCTATTAATCAACAATATTGTGTGGTTAGGGAAGTGTCCAGTATCCATTGGGACAGAGCAGTTTAGCATATTTGCTTTGTATTTAGACAGAAGAGTTAGTTGCTTTTATGGAAATGGTTAATGAAGTACAGCCACCTCATCTCTGCCACCAAATGCCCCTCCCTGTTCAGGAATATTCTACAAATGCCACGGCAATGGAAAACATCAATATATCTGTGCACATTCAGACACTTAACACAACAAATGCAAACTGTGCAGTCAAAAGGGGCAATAAATCTAAATATAATATATAGCACATATATAACAAATATCGACAAATGCCGTTCCTAGATGAATAATTGTAAATGTCTATAGAGGGGGTAACGTCTTCCTTTTGCTCCCTTTTGGTTGTCACAAGGCAGTCCTGCAGTCCTTCATAATCTCCATTTCAGACGTAGTCTTTTTTGTCATAACCAGGATTTGTTGACCTGGCAGCTGTATAAGCCACTCTTGAAGGAGGGTACTTGTCTTTTGGGGGGCAAGAACAGCAGAGCATTGCTCCTCCAAGCATAAGAAGAGCAGAGGCTGCCCATCCAAGGTACATTGAGGAGCCAAGCTCTCTCTTTTGTGCATCCACTACCAAAGGATTGTAGAAATCACGGATTATAGTGTTTGCAGACCAGGACACAGGGATAAGTGTCATCAGTCCAGCAAGGATAAAAATAACTCCAGACACAATCATAATTTTGGCTTTAGCTGACTCATCCTGAACACAATTTGTGCACTTAGCACCAATGATTGAAATGAGAACTCCCAGCACAGCAATTACAATTGAGATCACAATCAGGGCGCGAGCTGCCTGAAGATCTTGAGGAAGAGCTAATAGCGAGTCATACACTTTGCATTGCATTTGCCCCGTGCTCTGCACCACACAGTTCATCCACAGTCCTTCCCAAATAGTTTGGGCAACGACAATGTTGTTTCCAATGAAGGCAGTTACTCTCCACATAGGTAAAGCGCAGCATACCACACTTCCTATCCATCCGACGATAGATAGCGCCACACCTAGAATCTCTAGTCCCATAGACATGTTGACAAGTAAGAGATGTCAAGACGATGGGGAGGTTGACCAGGATATAATCCTCAGAGAAACAGCTGCTTTCCTTTAGAAACGCCTGTCTTTAGTTGGTCTTTAGCAATCTGTTGAGCCTGTCTGGAAGGTACCCTTTGTAGCGAAGTCTCTGCTGAAATATATTGATTTGACCCTTGTCTCCAGCTGCAGAGTTGCTGGTGGTTCTATTTCCTTTGTATGTTTGAGACTTTTTCTCCTTGCTTGTTTCTTCTGTACTAGTGCAATGACTTGTTCAGCCCTGTATCTGGCTGACTGCTCTGCTTGGATGAGAGCCCAGGCTGCCCAGTAGAGAGTGTCTTTCAGGTAAATAGACGGGCGGGTTCCTCTTGTCTGATGAAAGACTGTGCGAGGGCTGGCAGGTGTGTAACGGATCCTGATACCTGTGCTTTATATCTGCATCATGTGCAGCCTATGTCGACGTATTAGTGGGGAGGAGGAAATCCTTAAAGGAACACTCCCGTGTTTTTCTCACATCAAACAAAGGTAGAAAAAATATGTGGGATTGAACAGAGAATTTCTTTGGTAATCCCCACAATTAAAAAAAAAAGAACACAAAAATAAATACAAAATCAATTAAAAAAAAATGTTTTGCAGACATTTGCATCTAACACAAATGCCGGCTATATAACTTCACATTTAGATGTATTTTAAAATCAATGAATAATTATATTTCTAGAATTCTTTTTTTTTTTCTGTTGGAGCTTAGGACTTTGTACAGGCATGGGACCAATTATTCAGGATGCTTGGGACCTGAGGCTTTCCAGATAAGGGATTTTTCCATAATTTGGATCTCCATGCATTGTCTTCTTAATATGAATTTAAACATTAAATAAACCCAAAATTATTGTTGTGCCTCTAATAAGGATTCATTATATCTAAGTTTCAAAAAGCTTCAATGTACTGTTTCTTTATTATAGAGAAACAATCATATTAAAAAATCTGAATGATTTAATTAAAATGAAGTCTATGGGAGATGGTCTTCCCATTATCTGGAGCTTTCTGGGAAACAGGTTTTTGGATAACGGATCCCATATGTGTATTTACAGGTGTGACATCTGCTTCAGAATGGCTCATGTATTCCCAGAGATTATCAGTGGATGGTTTTTAAAGGATTAACGATCCCAGTGTAGTTTAAGCCCTTAAAACATGCCTTATCTGCAAAGAGGATTCTGGGACTTGTAGTTCTGCTACAGTGGTCCCTTTTATACACATTCTCAGTGTCACTATTTATTTTATATTCAATTTATAAAGTCACTCACTTGGTTTCTTTCTATCCAGCATAAAGCCTTAAGCCGTGTATCATCTGTGTGTATTTTTGAATCCCATGAGAGTTTAATGTATATGAAACTACCAGTCTCATCCAGTATTTCCTCTAATGGGAGGCTATTCCTTGCACAATGAACACAAAAGAAATCTCTCTGGTTACCTTTAGAGTATAAGAGACTGCTGAAAGGGCCCTGGTGAGCTCCTGTTACAGACTCAGCTCCGGTAACATCACACCACTGCACACTGACATTTGTTGCTCAAGCACTGTTTGCATGAGGAGGGACTACAGGAATAAAACATTAACTATTGAAAAAGAAAGGAGAGAATCAATTCACCTGTTAGTAACACTTGGGGTTAGGTAGTAACATGGGCAGAGTTTTCCCCAATGCAGTTACTTATGGCAACCAAGCAGCAGCCGTGAGTCATATTTGTAAACATGCAAATTAAATTTTACATCACAGAAATGTACTGAAATTTGGCTTAAAATGAATAGCATGTATTCAGAACAAAGTCTGTTGAAAAAAAAAAGAAGAAAAAAAAAAGCAGTGCGTAAAGTCACTTGCATAAGAGCTGCACTAGTTGCATTTGCATAAGTTTATTTAAAACTTTTTCCATTTATTTATATGTATAGAAAAATTTACTATGATCAAGATTAATACAATAACAATCATGTTTGGATACAAAGGGGGTTATTTACTAAAATTCGAATTGATCTCGAATTTTCTCTAAAAGAATCAGAGCGAAAAAATGTTGCAACAATATGTAGCATCAATTCATCATACGACTGACGCTCTGAAAACTCGACTTTATCGAATTGTCGATGAGAAAACTCAACTTTTTCGGATTATCAGACAAAAACTCACAACTTTATCGGATGATCGAGAGCAGATCACAATGTCAAGAAACAACTTCAGGGCCATAGACTTCTACATAACGTCGACAGGTTTGAGATTGAGATCCTTGTGTTGAGATTTGAGATTTTTGGGTTTGGGTTTTTAGCAGCTTTAGGGTATGATAAATGTCTAAAAATCCACGAAAAGGAGAACTAATTTAGAACTAAAGCTTAACAAAAGAAGTAGGCTAGAAATGTTTTACACAATGTTTTGGGCTTCTGTACCAGCCCAAGGCAACCACAGCCCTTTAGCAGTAAAGATCGGTCTCCAAAGCTGCCCCAGTAGCTCCCCGTCTTCTTTTCTGCTGATTCACTGCACATGCTCTGTGCTGCTGTCACTTACTGAGCTCAGGGACCCACTCACAATATACAGTACATATAGAATAGAAATGTTACAATATAAGGCTGATTAGTCATTAATACAGATAATTACTACATGACCAGTGCAATTAGCATCATAATTTAATAATCAGCATTGTAGCATCAGCTTATATTACAGACAAACCTAATCTTCTGCTTGATAATTTGTGACGACCCCTAAGCTTAGCTTCTCAACAGCTGCTCAGAGCCCACTGAGCATGTGAGTGTCACAGACACTTTCTAAGATGGTGACCCCCTGTGACAAGTTTGAAGTTCTGGATCATTGCTGCTATTGACAAGCTGAAACTTGGTGCAATAAGTTCAGTATATAAAATATGGCATTTTAAGCCACATTCATTTGTAGGGTTTAGTTCTCCTTTAAAACCTTGACCAGATAAATTCAAAGTTTAATAAATGGGCCCCAAAGTGTTACAACACGTGCATACATTTCTTTATCAGATTTACCACCCTGCCAGTTTGAACCCCAGTTGGTTTTCTCCACACCATTGCTACAACTCTTTGGCTGTGCGTAATTGTTTTTTTATTTTCATTGTTTCTTATACCACTTTAATAAGGAGACATTTACTAGTATAATGCAATAACATCTGTACTGGGAGTCTGCTGCCATGTCAGTTGGATGTATTTTTAAATGCATTGAACAAGTTTAACTGACTTAATAATAATCATCATCATCATAATATTAGTGATGGGCGAATTTCGCAACTGGCGAAAAATTTGTGACGCTGACGCACATTAAAGTCAATGGGTGTCTGTTTATCATCACGGGCGTCTAAATTTCTAAATTTCGGCGGCGAAACGGGCAAATTCACCATGAATTCGCACCTGCCAAATAAATTCGCCCATCACTAATAATAATAAATACATCAAAATTAAAAGTTTTATAGAAACATAGAGCGCTGCCCCATTAACTACCCCTGGGAAAATGCTCCGAGAAAAGCTAATTATCCATCCGTGAGACAGTGAGCATCCACCCATATACTCCAGAGAAAAACTCATTAACTGCCATAGTGACAGCTAGCACTCAACCACCCTCTGTTGATATGAATACGTTTGAGAATGAATTCATCAGCCAGAGAAAGAGGACAAAGGGCTTACTTATTTAAACTACTACCGCCAAAGCTGCTTGCAGCAGTACATGCATGCCTATACTGTGTACATTGCATATGGTGCTTTGCTGAATAAGGGTCAGGCCACACTGGGCGTTATGGGGAGATTTGGTCGCCTGGCAACTAATCGCCTCGTTTTTGCAATTTGTTTTCGGAAGTCGCCCAAAGTTTCCTCGTGAGGCAACTTTGGGCGACTTCGGAAAACGAATCGCCGCGTGTGATTAGCGCCCGCGTTTTTTCATTTTAGCCAGCGCAGAGTGAGGGAAGGCATTTGGGGAGATTGGTTGCCGCAAAAACGAGGCGATTAGTCGCCAGGCAAATTTCCCCAAAACTCCCAGTGTGGACTGACCCTAAGTGCTGCCCTAGAATTATCACCTGCCCTAAGGAGGTGTTACAATCAAACCTTCCTTGTGTTGTGCCTACATAGAGAATCAAAGAAAGTTTGACTGTTTACCCTTCAATGCAGTTGCAGAAAAAATATTAGTTTGGCAGTATTCTTGTATGCACCTCCGCCGTGTATGCAAAAAATGTATCCGAAAAAATAACGTTAACAAGAAAAAGGCACTACAGCAGAATAATAATTTGTTTATTGCCACACAACATATTTCGAGCCTGTGAGGCTCTTGTCTTTTGCACAAAATTTTATAGACATTTTTTCTGAATTTGTCTTTATCCCTTACTACACCTGTCAGTCAGTCATCAAATTGGATTTTTTTGGGGAGGGGGTTTTATTTAACCTAGGAAAATTATACATCATTTTTTCAGGCTTTCTAAAACTGCCTACATGTTTGTGTAATTCCACTTCTGTAACAAGATCTAAATACAAGAAATGCTATTTGGAATAATATAGGGATTTGTATCAGAAATATGTTTCATTCTCTTAGGTCAAGTGTCTAATTGCTGCTAAAAAAATGGCTGGTAGGCTTTACTTTTCCTTTAGATAATATATTCACTCAAATTGCTGATATTGTCTCATTCATTAAGTTACTAGTAAAATAATGCAATTGTGTGTTAAAAACTTTTTACATATAAAATTGTATAAAACACACTTATTTTGTTTAATCATTGTTTTACTTATTTTGTTAATGAGGCTTTTACTCCTATAGGTTATTGAAATAAAAAAGCCAGCGCCAAAGGCACGGGAGACAGACAAACAGGCAAATAGGGTAATATAGTTTTGCGATGTTGCCACCTCTTGTGTAAGAAACAGACCACTTATTTCACCATATATGTGTTGCCCTCCTTTACTATCGACCTCCACCAAAGGGTTAAAAAACTTTCCTTAAAAACTTGTTTAGGTGGGTACTCACAAACAGGGAATATCAACTTGCACGTAAAATCATGAAGCGCTTCTCCTTGTATAAACTGTGAATCGACTTGCAGCAGCGAATAGTGTAAAAATACCTTTTTAATATTTTTTAAAACAAAGCTTAAAATGCACTCACATGGCAAAAGTTTAAAAAGAGCATATCTATGCACCGTCCACCTGGAGGCTCCCCCTATATGCACCAGTCCGCACGAAGAAAATCCCAAGATGATCAAGCTTGGGGAGATGAATAAGCGGTTGTTTGTGTTCGTTCCTCGTGTACGATGCTGGGCGCCTACCAGTGACGTCACCTGCCTTACGCGTTTCGTCTTGCGATCTTGCGTCTTGCGATGAAACGCGTAACTTGGTAACAGTAATTTGCGGACTTGGAGGGATACAAGTAGGAGCCGGCTGGGATTTGTGGACACAACCTTGGGCCTATTCTACTTTTAGGATACTTCCCTTTTACTCCTATAGGGTTAGACACAAACTTGTGCCCTGACTATAAAATGCTAATATCATAATAATTCCCCAATGGGGCACCTACAAAAGGTGTGAAATGAAGATTGGCTGAACCAAAGCAGAGCAGATTATATTACAGTTGATCTGACACATGGGGGCAGATTCATTAAGGGTCGAATTTCGAAGTTAAAAATACTTCGAAATTCGACCCTCGAATTGAAATCCTTCGACTTCGAATATCGAAGTCGAAGGATTTAGCGCTAAACGTTCGTTCGATCGATCGAAGGATTTTTCGTTCGATCGAACGATTAAATCCTTCGAATCGAACGATTCGAAGGATTTTAATCCAACGATCGAAGGAAAATCCTTCGATCAAAAAAAGGTTAGCAAACCTATGGGGACCTTCCCCATAGGCTAACATTGACTTCGGTAGGTTTTATCTGCCGAAGTAGGGGGTCGAAGTTTTTTTCAAAGGGAAAGTACTTCGACTATCGAATGGTCGAATAGTCGAACGATTTTTCGTTCGATTCGTTCGATTTCGTTCGTATTCGAACGAATTTAACCAATTCGATGGTCGAAGTACCAAAAAAATACTTCGAAATTCGAATTTTTTTCATTCGAATCCTTCACTTGAGCTTAGTGAATCGGCCCCATGGGGAAGAGTTATAATGATCTTTACTCCATTTTTAAAATGTTGGGAGGAAATGTTGTTTTTGTGCCATTTTTATGTCGTTTGAAAGACAAATTTATAAAAGTGTCTGTAAACCGTTTTTTTGTATTTTTGGCACTCACCCATAAACTGACAGAGAGGAGAAAGGGCACACAAATAAAAGTGGTCTTTTCCCCACAATTTTTATGATAATAAAGGCCAAAAATAGCCTCCCTCTCCATGCATGCATCCAAGTCAACCCTCTACCTGATACAAGACTGAACAGTGCATACTGAATGAGAAGAGATCACTCCTGGAAAGAACAACTACGGGGAACAATCTCTCAAGTGTTTTGAAAAGCCCCATAAGCAATTTTTAAAGTTTACCTATCCTTTAAGTAGAAGGTTGGCCTGACTGCAGGGGAAGGGGAGTACAGGCAGGTTATTATAGCAAAGCGGTACAGATATTTGATAAACTGTGCCCTGTATGATAATGCACCTCAGGCTCCGATATATTCTGCTTACCCATCATTCCAGCCTTGAGAACATTTGTTCCTCCCGTTATCTGTTCTAAATGGAACAATTTGCAACAAAAGTTCAAACTACCATGGGGTTAGACAACAAACATGTTATTACCTTTATCTTATCTTATTATCTTATAAGATACAGGAAACCAGTTAAATAAGGTGCCAGAATGGTAGAACATGACCTACTGTACCAGAAGATGTGCAGCTTGTGAGCAGTTGTACTCAGTAGCAGAATATTGTCCACAAACAGTTGCTTTTTAATATCCTCCTGATTGCTTTTTTATTTATATTTCTTTTAAATAAATTGTTAAGTAACATTTTCTCATGCAGAAATTAAGGACAATGAGGTATTGCTTCACCTGTAAGTTGTTTTTGAAACCTACACAAAGAATTTGGTCACAGTAGTACAGGTATGGAATCCATTATCCAGAAACCCATTATCCAGTAAGCTCTAAATTATGGAAAGGTTCTCCTTTACAGTTCATTTTAATCAAATAACCCCAAATTTTTAAAATTGATTTCCTTTTTCTTTGTAATAATAAAACAGTACCTTGTATTTGATCCCAACTATATAATGAATATAATGAATTACATGATTTTCTAGTAGACAACGTATGGAGATCATACAACAATTCCCATAGGGAGGAAGCACACCAAACATATGATTTTGCCTTTTAGGACATTTATTCAGCAGTGTTGGTTTGGTGTGCTTCCTCCCTATGGGAATTGTTGTATGAAAACCAGGCTTGGAAGTAGCTGGAGGAGTTGAATGCACCCTAAAGGAAAAAGGAAAAGTAAGTGGTGTGCCGAAGAATATGTATGAACGTATGGAGATCCACATTTTGGAAAGATCTGCTATCTGGAAAACCCCAGGTCCAGAACATTCTGGATAACAGACCCTATAGCTGTATCAGAATTATTTCTCAAGCCAAGAGTTTGTCATGACAATTCCGCATCACCAGGACTTTGTAAAATAAATCATGGGAGATATTATAGGGTATTGAAATGTGCAGTATTAACTTAACTTTTAATTCTATTAAAGAATTTTATACATTATATTATAATGTATTCAAAAGCCCAAATGCTGATGTTATCATGAAAAGTGTATTTGAAAAGCACCAACCTATAGCTCACCCTGCCCTAATTTGTTTCACCAGACTCTGGCTTCTTATATAAGAGGCCGATGGTGCAGTAAATTGCAGTCTAAGCTGGGCGTCTGTTTAGAGTAGTGGAAATCTTTCTATTGTTAAGCATATTTTCTAATAATTAAATGCTATTAGGCTACAGTATCCATGGAACTGTAACAGAGAGCTCCCCTATAAACACACCAAAAATCAGTTAGTTGACAAACCACTCCCCATTCTGAAGCCAGAAACACAGAAAGTGCTTACGCATCATTACATGCTTGAAAAATAAAGTGTGCACTGGCCCATCCATAGCAAGTGCAATCACCCATTACTGACTGCATGATGCAAAGTAGAACTAAAAATGTAATTTGATAAACTAACAAAAACCATGGAAAGCAGCATACCAGCTGAAGCTGTCAATGACATGATGGCAAGGAGAATACATTGATATTGATTGTACTGAAATCACTATGAAGACTATGCTTATAAAGACGTATGCAGGCAGGACTGGATAGGAAGCGGTTGTAGAAAAGTATGGCAGTATTAAAACCTAAGACCAATTATGCCTTTATGGGTAGCAAGTCAGAACCTCTCATTCAAAATCTTCACCAAGTATTTCCTTATAATCATTTCTGATCGTTTCATTTTACATGACTGTCACTTGTATGTTAAAATGCAGAGATTTATCATGCTAGAAGATTTATAGGTATCTTTATCACATGATAGGTTCATCTAGGAATTCCAGTAGGTCACCAACAGACATGGACTTGTCCTAAGATGGTAGAAAGTTGGGCAGTATTAATATGCCGTGTAAAGTGTGGATTATATCATTGTGGTAGGCATTGAATCCCTACTATATTTTTGACTTCACATAACAAATTACTAGTCAAGGCAGAGCCTCATGCAGAATTGCTGCCAAATGGGTATACTGTATTTATTTATAGTTGTAGCTTCTGTGATTTGGCTATCTTATACCTATTCTTTTAGTAAAGGCACAAATTAAAGGAGACATATTGTGTAAAAAAACAAGAACGTGCTAGTGAATTATATGCTTTTAAATATAGAAGGAATGTGCTTAAAGAATATGGGGTAAATTTACTAAGCTTCAAAATAAATATGCACGCACTCCTGCGTCCATGGCAATAGAGGTTAAAAATTCGTAACTTTATTCCATTTTGTTAAAAGGTATGCGTCCTAACGCGTTTCGTATCACGAATACGAAATGCGTTAGGACGCATACCTTTTAACAAAATGGAATAAAGTTACGAATTTTTAACATCTATTGCCATGGTCCCAGGAGTGCGTGCATATTTATTTTGAAGATTTATATTGCCTATGCTACGGGTTCGGGGCACGGCACCCAGGCCACCCGGCAGATTTGGTGAGTGACAAGCTCTGCTGATTTCTACTTTATTGAAACAATATTCAAGTGACGGGCCTGGGGTTTGGACACCCAGGTCATTCCTTTCCACTCGTTGAGGATCACCTCGTGGCTTGCTTTAATTTATGAAGTGTTTAGGTGTTTTACCCTGCATAAGCAAGTTTAGATTTTGATGTTGTCCTATTAATATTTAAATAGTCCAAAAGAGATTGGAGCCAGCTGCCTTTCTTGTTTGTATAAATTTACTAAGCGGCAAAAATTCGCCATCGCCGGCTTCGCAGCCATTGCAACACTTGCCAGGTAAAAATTGTTTAGAAAAAGCGAATTTACTAAAATGCGAAGTTGCATCCAGGGCTCTGAAAGCTGGTGAATTTTATGCTAGCGTTACTTCCGCAATCAAAGCGAAGATGCGCTAGCATTCAATTATGCCTACTGCAACTTCGTTAGAGTAACGTCCATTCGACTGGCGATAGTGTGAATGAGTGCTAGCGTCTGTCTCTTTTGCTAGTGAAGTTACGCCTGCACCCGTTAGTAAATCGGCAAAGTGCTTGATATCGGCAACACCCTTTATTAAATCTGCCCCTATGTGTTTTGGGCAGATGTATTGAGCAATTCCCCCAAAATCCTACTAGTCCCACCCAACTGTTCCACTTCCTGCTGCTGAATTCTCTGGCTGTGCAGGGGAGCTGGGGGCACTGAAAAATAGGAACCAATCATCTTGTAGGTGTACCTGAGAGGGAACTAAAGGGAGCTCCAATAAAGGGGTAATTTTTAAAGATATTATTAACTTTTAACCCTAAGTAAAACCGACAACATATATTATTCATTATTGCCTTCAAGATCTGAGGGTTTTTTAGTTATGCTATATCATACCTCCCAACATTTTGGAAATAGAAAGAGGGACAAAAAGATTTGCCACACTGAGCACAGCGATTTGTTGACCACACCACCTAATTACCATGTCCATTTTACAAAATTTGGCAGGTTAGGAAAGTTCGAACACATTTCTGTGTTTTTTATGTGTTATTGCAGTTTTGCTAATGAAGGTGAATTGCCCTTTAAACTGTGAGTCTAAGTTCTCCCAAGAGACCTTCTTATCTTGTTACAAAAGTATCGAAGTATCTGGGCTCTCTGCCAAAAGCAAGTTAAGTTAGAAACTTTGTATCTTTTTCTGGATGTTCAGTTCAGGAGATCAAAGAGAAAGTCGGGACATTTCAGTAATAAGCCCAGGACTGCGGGTTGAGTTGTCAAAATCGGGACTGTCCCTGCGAAAAATGGGACAGTTGGGATGTATGCTATATGTCTCCTTTAAACTATGTGTGCGCTTTTCTTTTACCTCATTTATGCTTTTAATGGTTCCTGAAACAAGAAGCACCTGGATTAATTTCGGTCACTAAATTAAGTAAATTCAGTGTCACCGACAAACACCCTACTTTGTCCACATTAATATATGATTTTTGATTGTAAATTTATTTAAGCGGCAAGCCAGGGACAAGATGGAGAGAATTTTTTATTTAAATAAAGCTAACTTTTAGTTTGTTATAGAATTCAAAGCCACTTTTCAATAAATTTTTTTCTGTTTTTATAGTTTTTGAATTATTTATCTTCTTCTTCTGACTCTTTCCAGCTTTCAAATGGGGGTCCATCTAAAAACAAATGCTCCGTAAGGCTACAAATGTATTGTTATTGCTTCTTTTTATTACTTATTATTTCTATTCAGGTCCTCTCCTGATCATATATCAGTCTCTTATTCAAATCAATGCATGTTGCTAGGGTAATTTAGGCCCTAGCAACCAGATTGCTGAAATTGCAAACTGGAGAGCTGCTGAATTAAAACCCAGATAATTCAAGGTGAACAACCCCTTTAACAAAATAATATGGGGATTCTGGTAGCTGTATAGCTGGGATTTTCCCCTGGTCTTCTCAAAATTATGTAGAATATTATATCCCTCATATCCTGTTTATTGCATTGAAAATATCTCCTAATTAGCTAGAATTTATTTTATGGGCAGGAGGGCACCTAATTCAGATGTGCAAATTAGTGACTGATTTAACTGCAGAAATTAGAAACATACATTTTTGTGATATTGGTATGGCCCGTAAAAAAAACGAATCAGTCATCAGTGACATTGATAAGTTTTATGGACTAAGGATAGTGAAATCTCTAGAAGGTGTTGATGCAGGAATAACAGGCAGTCATTGATATACTGTACCTTAAAGAAAACCAAGATATCCATGGAAAAATATACCATGTGGCACTTGGAGTAAAACAGCACTTTGAACTGCACAGCAAATCCTTTAAACTGCTAATTGAACAGTAATTACTATTATCAAATAATAGCCAGAGATACAGAGTATGCTGTTTAGATTAGCAAAGAGCTTTCTGTACTATACCGGTTTGTGTAGATTCAGTATGTTTTGGTCTAGCAGAATGAAGTGCATGTTTTCTTATTCAACACTGACCTCTAATGAGTTCTTAGGCAATACATAAACAACCATCACCCCCTCGTCAGTAACGTAACTACTACTGGTGGGGCACGGGTGCAGGATATGCAGGCTGGCCCCCCCTGCTTGCCTCCAGACACGATCTTTGCTCCGGATTTGGTTAAGATCTGGGGCTCTGGCGGGCCCCAAGAGGGTGTGGGCCCAGGTGCAATCGCACCCCCCCACAGCCCCAGTAGTTCCACCACTGACTCTTATACCGTAGTCCTATAGCAAAAAAAAAAAAGACATCTCGGTTTAAATCAGTCCCTGCCCCAGTAGAGGATACAGTCTTACGTCCCTATCACATTCACACACAGTAGGGTCATTTTATCTGGAGCCAATAATCTGCCTGTGTGTTTGTGGAGAGTGCGAGGAAACATACACAGACACAGGGAGAACATACAGGCTTCTTGCAGATATAAAGTTATTTATTTATTGCAACTATAAAGTTAATTATTTTGTCAGTTGGAGAACTACTGATTTGCCATTTTAATAAAAAAATCAATATAAATATTTCCCACTCCCAAGCAGTTTATGGATCTCATTTTATGCTGAGGAACAAGTTACAATGCCTTACTGTCTTTAGGCATAACAACAGGTGATATAATAGCTCTCACTAGTACTTATAAAGTGTGCATACCAACATTTCAGCCCCCCTGGGAAGATTGTGGCTTAATTCTTCTTCAATTTTTAGGGGCAATGGGAAAACAGCAAGATCATTCTCCAGGTAGAAGAATAGTGGAGTTGTCCCATTTTATTTTGGTGTTGGCATTTTATTTTTAAGTTAAAAGAACAACATTTCATGTTTTGTGTACATGCTGCATAGCCTAATGAAGGTATATAATACCTTTTCAAATTAAACATGAAATCCAATTTCTATTTTTTATTAAAGTATTCATAGCTGTTGTAAGCTCATCAGCTGTCAATCAAATATTGTCTGCCCCTCCTCTATGCCTTAGCATAGAGGCGAGGCAGGCAATTACTTTCACTTTCCATTCAGCACTTCCTAGATGTCACTGCTCTCCCTACATTCCCTCGTTCTCTTCACTGTTTAATTGTGTAACATGAGCATCGGGATGGACATCAGGTCCCCCATTCTGGTGCACAAACAAGATTCTGAGATGATGGAAGGCTTGCCCTAATAACAGTGTCCACAAAATGGCTCCCGCCTGCTTGCTGTAATTATGAATTCCCAGACTAAAGGAAAAAAGATTCAAATTATTTATATAGTGTAATTAAAGTTAATTTTGCTTGACTAATGTGATAAAATAGGATTTTGAATAATTGTTTTGGGTGACAGGTGACGAGTCAGGGCAACATGCCTTTTCTCTTTCTCACATTTACAACATGATTTAGTAAGTAAGGGAAGTAGGAAAGGGGCACTTAGTGCTGCCCTAACTCAGTAGTGTAAGTAGCAGACAGGGGGGCCCAGGGGAGAGGGAGGCCTGGACTGTTAAAGGCTACCTGTGCAAAATTCAGGGCTGGACTGGGCTGGCACGACATTGGGAAAAAAACTGATGGACCCCGACAACCCAGACCTGCTCCCGCCAAATGCCTTGTGTGCCCTGACGCTGGGTGAGAGGTGAGCGGAGGTTGGGGGGGGGGGGTTGTGGTGCTTGGTGAATCTTTTGGGTCAGCTGTTGTGGGCCTGGACCCCCTGGTCCGATGCTAGCAAAATTGTTTTCCAATAGTGTGTGGTGATAGAACCAAATACAAAAGGGTCCAAAAAGGATCCTCTAGGGAATTCTTAACAAGGGGTTGATTCTCCTATAAGAGGCTTGATAAAGGGCCCAGTGGGGTCCAAAACATTGCCCTTACTTTGTATGTACATGGGCTCAAATAAACAACAATTCACTTATTTCACTACAATCAGTGTTATTTCCTATAATGCACAAAATGTTTCAATGTCTTAAATATATTGGGTTGAGTGCAGAGGACCTCTTGTATTTGTCTTTATGAATTTTGTGGTCACAGCCTCATTGCACCCCTGCTTAATTTTAAAAATTAGTGGTGAACCTTTTTTGTTATCATTGATGGAACCAGCAATCTGTCTGGAGGAACGGATACTATTTTTGGCATAAAATGCCCCCAGCATGCGCTATGCTACCTGCACCAGAACCTCACTTCATGTTGGGTCACATGCATAATGAGCCCCTCTCCTTTAGCAGGACAGTTCATAGAACTTAAAGCAAAAAAGACAAGTTTTTTTTTAAGCAAGTCCCTTTATACCTTCCTTCAGAAAAGAAGTTTGCCAAGGAAGTCTACCAAACATATTGAAATATGCTTTCATTGAGTTTTTTTTCACAAATTGTGCTTCGTGGAATAGATCATTCTGCCTGTGTATTTTTTATCTTCTGTACTTTGAGCTCTGCTTTCTCTGGTGGCTGAAATTTTGTGACTAAAAAGAAAATTTGCCTAGAAAAGCAATTGACACTTTGCCCTTTGATAAAAATGTCCGACATGGGTGATTCAGAATGTTCGCTGCTGCCATGCCATGACAGGCTGTGTACAAAGGTAATACTACTACTACTGATTGGGAAGTTTTATTTTTTTTTTAATTGCAGATTTCCAGTGTGATTTACTAATCATTAAAGCCTAATATCATGTGGATTCAGGGCCGGATTTATTTTAGTGGGTGCCCCTAGGCCTGCTGTCTTTTGTCACCCTCGTCCCGTCCCTTTTATTCACTCAAATTTTCATCTCTGGGACTAGAGATGTCGCGAACTGTTCGCCGGCGAACTTGTTCGCGTGAACATCGGGTGTTCGCGCTCGCCGGAAGTTCGCGAACGTCGCGCGACGTTCGCCATTTTGGGTTCGCCATTGTTGGCGCTTTTTTTTGCCCTCTCACCCCAGACCAGCAGGTACATGGCAGCCAATCAGGAAGCTCTCCCCTGGACCACTCCCCTTCCCTATAAAAACCGAAGCCCTGCAGCGTTTTTTCACTCTGCCTGTGTGTGCTGAAGAGATAGTGTAGGGAGAGAGCTGCTGCCTGTTAGTGATTTCAGGGACAGTTGAAAGTTTGCTGGCTAGTAATCGTTTTGATACTGCTCTGTTATTGGAGGGACAGAAGTCTGCAGGGGTTTGAGGGACATTTAAGCTTAGGTAGCTTTGCTGGCTAGTAATCTACCTTCTACTGCAGTGCTCTGTATGTAGCTGCAGTGGGCAGCTGTCCTGCTTCTGATCTCATCTGCTGACTGCTGCAATAACAGTAGTCCTTGTAAGGACTGCTTTTATTTATTTTTTTGTTGTTTTACTACTACTACTACTACTACTATAAGAGCCCAGTGCTATTAGTCTAGCAGTGTTGGGGAGTGGGACTGGTGTGCTAATCTGCTGCTCCTAGTAGTTCAGCAGCACCAACTTTAATTTTTTTTTTTTAATATTCATTTTTTTTTTATTTTACTTTTTTTTATTTTACTACCGCTGTAGTAGTGTATAAGTTGACCTTTTAGGCATTATTTGCCCTGTAGGCATTATTTGCACACTGTTTTCTTCAACCCGCCATCTAGCTGTGTGACCTTGTTCACATTCTGTCTAAATATCCATAATATTACCGTCTCCAGAAAAAACACCGGAGTGACTTTTTTCAAGCAGCCATAATATATTTTACGTAATCCGTATCCACCGCTGTAGTAGTGTATACGTTGACCTTGTAGGCATTATTTGCACACTGTTTTCTTCAACCCGCCATCTAGCTGTGTGACCTTGTTCACATTTTGTCTAAATATTGATAATATTATCGTCTCTAGAAAAACCACTTGAGTTACTTTTTTTCAAGCAGCATTCATATATTTTACGTAATCCGTATCCACCGCTGTAGTAGTGTATACGTTGACCTTGTAGGCATTATTTGCACACTGTTTTCTTCAACCCGCCATCTAGCTGTGTGACCTTGTTCACATTCTGTCTAAATATCCATAATATTACCGTCTCCAGAAAAAACACCGGAGTGACTTTTTTCAAGCAGCCATAATATATTTTACGTAATCCGTATCCACCGCTGTAGTAGTGTATACGTTGACCTTGTAGGCATTATTTGCACACTGTTTTCTTCAACCCGCCATCTAGCTGTGTGACCTTGTTCACATTCTGTCTAAATATCCATAATATTACCGTCTCCAGAAAAAACACCGGAGTGACTTTTTTCAAGCAGCCATAATATATTTTACGTAATCCGTATCCACCGCTGTAGTAGTGTATACGTTGACCTTGTAGGCATTATTTGCACACTGTTTTCTTCAACCCGCCATCTAGCTGTGTGACCTTGTTCACATTCTGTCTAAATATCCATAATATTACCGTCTCCAGAAAAAACACCGGAGTGACTTTTTTCAAGCAGCCATAATATATTTTACGTAATCCGTATCCACCGCTGTAGTAGTGTATACGTTGACCTTGTAGGCATTATTTGCACACTGTTTTCTTCAACCCGCCATCTAGCTGTGTGAGCTTGTTCACATTTTGTCTAAATATTGATAATATTATCGTCTCTAGAAAAACCACTTGAGTTACTTTTTTTCAAGCAGCATTCATATATTTTACGTAATCCGTATCCACCGCTGTAGTAGTGTATACGTTGACCTTGTAGGCATTATTTGCACAGTGTTTTCTTCAACCCGCCATCTAGCTGTGTGAGCTTGTTCACATTTTGTCTAAATATTGATAATATTATCGTCTCTAGAAAAACCACTTGAGTTACTTTTTTTCAAGCAGCATTCATATATTTTACGTAATCCGTATCCACCGCTGTAGTAGTGTATACGTTGACCTTGTAGGCATCATTTGCACACTGTTTTCTTCAACCCGCCATCTAGCTGTGTGTATTATCGTTTCCAGAAAAACCAACTGAGTTTTTGTTGTTGTTGTTGTTTTTTTAAAAATAATGCCAGGCAAAGGCAGGCCGCCACGCAGAGGCCGTGCTAGGGGCCGTGCTGCTATGCAATCCTGTGGCCCTAGCAAATTGCCCAGTTTTAAAAAGCCAATGACCCTGAACTCCCAAAATGCTGAAGAGGTAGTTGACTGGCTTACACAGCACACCCCATCCTCTACCGTTTCTAACTTTACCACAACATCCTCCTCATCCTCCACTGCTATGGCCACCCCACGTAACACTTCCTCCACCACCGGTGCCCCTTCTTCACTGGGGTCAGAGGAGTTATTTTCCCATGAGTTTCTTGAACTGAGTAATGCGCAACCATTATTGCCAGAAGAAGATGAAGGAGATGAGGACCTTACACCAGATTTAATTCTGGCAGAGAACACGATAGAGATGGACATAATGAGTGATGAGGAGGAGGTCCCCGCTGCTGCTTCCTTCTGTGATGTGTCAGAAGAAATTGATGCATCTGAGGAGAATGATGATGAGGAGATTGATGTTTTGTGGGTGCCTAGTAGAAAAGAGCAAGAGGAGGGTAGTTCAGATGGAGAGACGGAGAGTCAGAGAGGCAGTAGGAGAATAAGACTTAGAAGAAGCAGGGAGGACAGCCCGCAGGGATCAGTAGGGCAACAACATGTATCGGCACCTGTGTTCAGCCGGCCAACGCACCCGCCATTGCCGCCAATGCCGCCAACTTCTACTGTTACCGCCAGATCGCACACTTCCAAAAAGTCAGCAGTGTGGGATTTTTTTAATGTGTGTGCCTCTGACAAAAGCATTGTAATTTGCAATGAGTGCAGTCAGAAACTGAGCCTTGGTAAGCCCAACAGCCACATAGGTACAACTTCTATGCGAAGGCACATGAGCGGCAAGCACAAAGCACTTTGGGAGCAACACCTCAAAGGCAACAGGCAAACTAAAAGCCACACTCCTTCTGGTCCAGCATCTTACTGCTCTACCTCTGCTCTCCTTGACCCGTCTGAACCACCCTCCACTCCGCCTTCCACCTTGACCACCTGTTCCCATTCCCAGTCATCTGCCACCAGCCAAGTTTCTGTGAAGGCCATGTTTGAGCGTAAGAAGCCAATGTCTGACTGTCACCCCCTTGCCCGGCGTCTGACAGCTGGCTTGTCTGCACTCTTAGCCCGCCAGCTTTTACCATACCAGCTGGTGGACTCTGAGGCCTTCCGCAAATTTGTAGCAATTGGGACACCGCAGTGGAAGGTACCCAGCCGCAATTTTTTTTCTAAAAAGGGAATACCACACCTGTACCAACATGTGCAGAGCCAAGTTACCGCATCTCTGTCACTTAGTGTTGGGCCAAAGGTCCATATGACTACTGACGCATGGTCCTCCAAGCATGGTCAGGGCAGGTATGTCACCTACACTGCCCACTGGGTGAACTTGGTAATGGCTGGGAAGCAGGGAATGGGTAGCTCAACAACAACAGTGGAGTTGGTGTCACCGCCACGGATTGCACGCGGTTCTGCCACCACCTCTACTCCTCCATCGCTCTCTACCTCGTCTTCTTCCTCTTCTTCTTCTTACTCTGCTGCTGGGTCCTCCTTCTCCTCCTCCACACCTGTGCACCCCCAGCTCCCCCTAGGCTATTCGACGTGCCAGGTACGCCGTTGTCACGCTGTCTTGGGGATGACGTGCCTGGAAAGCAAAAACCATACCGGATCTGTACTCCTGTCATCTCTGCAGTCACAGGCCGATCGGTGGCTGACCCCACACCAACTGCAGATCGGAAAAGTGGTGTGTGACAATGGAAGCAATCTGTTGGCAGCGTTGAGACTAGGCAATTTAACACATGTGCCCTGCATGGCACATGTGTTAAATTTAATAGTCCAACGTTTTGTCTCCAAGTACCCAGGATTCCAGGACGTTCTCACCCAGTCCAGAAAGGTGTCGGCCCATTTCAGACGTTCCTACACAGCCATGGCACGCCTTGCTGACATTCAGCAGCGCTACAACATGCCAGTCAGGCGTTTGATTTCTGACAGCCAGACTCGCTGGAATTCAACGCTCCTTATGTTGGAACGTCTGCTGCAACAACAAAGGGCCGTCAACGAGTACCTTTTTGAACTGGGTGGTAGGACTGGATCTGCACAGCTGGGGATTTTTTTCCCCCGTTACTGGGTGCTTATGCGCGATGCCTGCAGGCTCATGCGACCTTTTGAAGAGGTGACAAATATGGTCAGTCGCACCGAAGGCACCATCAGCGACCTAATACCCTTTGCTTTATTCCTGGAGCGTGCGACGAGTGACAGATGAGGCTGTAGACCAGCGTGACGAGGAGCTGGAAGCGCACGATTTCTGGTCGGAATCACCAGAACGAACCCAGGCACCTGCTGCAACGCAGGGAGAGGTGCCAGAAGTGGAGTCAGAGGAGGAAGGTGGCTTTGTGGAGGAGGAGGAGGAGGAGGACCAACAGGAGCAGGCTTCCCAGGGGGCTAGTGGTGACCTTTTGGGGACCCCTGGTCTTGTACGTGGCTGGGGGGAGGAGACCGTGGATGATGCAGTCCTTGATAATGAGGAAGCGGAGATGGATAGCTCTGCATCCAACCTTGTGAGAATGGGGTCTTTCATGCTGTCATGCCTGTTGAAGGACCCCCGTATCAAGAGGCTTAAGGAGAAGGACCTGTACTGGGTCGCAACGCTACTAGACCCTCGGTACAAGCATAAAGTGTCAGAAATGTTACCAACATACCACAAGTCCGAAAAGATGCGGCATTTACAAACCAGCCTGCAAAACATGTTGTACAATGCTTTTAAGGGTGATGTCACTTCAGGAACTCATCAACATTCCAGGGGCAGAGGTGCCAGTAATCCTGCCACGAGCACACCTGCAAGGACAAAGCCCTTTGGCCAGTCTGTAACGTCAGACATGCAAATGTTTTTCTGTCCAAGGCAGCGCCACAACCCTTCTGGATCCACCCTCAAAGAACGCCTCGACCGGCAGGTAGCGGACTACCTGGCATTAACTGCAGATATCGACACTCTGAGGAGCGATGAACCCCTGGACTACTGGGTGCGCAGGCTTGATCTGTGGCCAGAGCTGTCACAATTTGCCATGAACCTCTTGTCTTGCCCAGCCTCAAGTGTGCTCTCAGAAAGGACCTTCAGTGCAGCAGGAGGTATTGTAACTGAGAAGAGAACTCGCCTAGGTCACAAAAGTGTCGATTACCTGACCTTTATTAAAATGAATGAGGGGTGGATCTCGGAGGGTTACTGCACGCCGGAAGACTTGTTCTGACTTCTATGCAGCTGTCCTTCTCTTCAAGCCTCATGACTCCACACACAGCTGTCCTTTAGCGTCCTCCTCCTCCCTCCGCCACCGTTACAAACTAGGGTGCAAACCCTACTGGTTTAATTTTTCTGGCCTCTGTGCTTCAGTGGCTGCAACCAAAAAAACTGGGCAAACAATGTCTACAAGGTCAACGTATGGCAAAAAATGACTATTTTCAGCATTTATATGGCATATTTTTTCTGGCAACTGTGCTTCAGTGGCTGCGTCCAAAAAAATGCATATTTTCTGCATTTATATGGCATAATTTTTCTGGCCTCTGTGCTTCAGTGGCTGCAACCAAAAAAATGCATATTTTCAGCATTTATATGGCATAATTTTTCTGGCCTCTGTGCTTCAGTGGCTGCAACCAAAAAAATTTATATTTTCAGCATT
Organism: Xenopus laevis; assembly: GCF_017654675.1. NCBI lineage: Eukaryota > Metazoa > Chordata > Amphibia > Anura > Pipidae > Xenopus > Xenopus laevis. The sequence goes on along the minus strand of NC_054373.1, from coordinate 42,771,793 downwards.
TATATGGCATAATTTTTCTGGCAACTGTGCTTCAGTGGCTGCGACCAAAAAAATGCATATTTTCAGCATTTATATGGCATAATTTTTCTGGCCTCTGTGCTTCAGTGGCTGCAACCAAAAAAATTTATATTTTCAGCATTTATATGGCATAATTTTTCTGGCAACTGTGCTTCAGTGGCTGCGACCAAAAAAATGCATATTTTCTGCATTTATATGGCATAATTTTTCTGGCCTCTGTGCTTCAGTGGCTGCAACCAAAAAAATTTATATTTTCAGCATTTATATGGCATAATTTTTCTGGCCTCTGTGCTTCAGTGGCTGCAACCAAAAAAATGCATATTTTCAGCATTTATATGGCATAATTTTTCTGGCAACTGTGCTTCAGTGGCTGCGACCAAAAAAATGACTATTTTCAGCATTTATATGGCATATTTTTTCTGGCCTCTGTGCTTCAGTGGCTGCGGCCAAAAAAACTGGGCAAACAATGCCTACAAGGTCAACGACGTTGACCTTGTAGGCATTGTTTGCCCAGTTTTTTTGGCCGCAGCCACTGAAGCACAGAGGCCAGAAAAAATATGCCATATAAATGCTGAAAATAGTCATTTTTTGCCATACGTTGACTCAACGTATATGGCAAAAAATGACTATTTTCAGCATTTATATGGCATATTTTTTCTGGCAACTGTGCTTCAGTGGCTGCGACCAAAAAAACTGGGCAAACAATGCCTACAAGGTCAACGTATGGCAAAAAATGACTATTTTCAGCATTTATATGGCATATTTTTTCTGGCAACTGTGCTTCAGTGGCTGCAACCAAAAAAACTGGGCAAACAATGTCTACAAGGTCAACGTATGGCGAAAAATGACTATTTTCAGCATTTATATGGCATATTTTTTATGGCAACTGTGCTTCAGTGGCTGCGTCCAAAAAAACTGGGCAAACAATGCCTACAAGGTCAACGTATGGCAGTTGTTTAAAGAGAACAGTAGATTACTAGCCAGCAAAGCTACCTAAGCTAAAATGTCCCTCAAATCCCTGCAGACTTCTGTCCCTCCAATACAGAGCAGTATCAAGCAGATTACTAGCCAGCAAACTTACTATCATCTGTCCCTGAAATCACTAACAGCTCTCCCCCTACACTATCTCTTCCAAGCACACACAGGCAGATTTTTCAGATACATTTTTGCCCTTGATCCCCCTCTGGCATGCCACTGTCCAGGTCGTTGCACCCTTTAAACAACTTTAAAATCATTTTTCTGGCCAGAAATGTCTTTTCTAGATGTTAAAGTTCGCCTTCCCATTGAAGTCTATGGGGTTCGCGAACCGTTCGCGAACCGCTCGCGTTTTTGCGCAAGTTCGCGAATATGTTCGCGAACTTTTTTTCCGACGTTCGCTACATCCCTATCTGGGACCAGAGCAATGGGGATTTGTGCACAGGATCGTATCTTCTGTGCATCCCCAGTGTTTCTGAACCAATGCTTCTGAAGTTGGACCGCATGCTGCCCCTTACAATTCTGGGCTAGTGTGGGTTGTATTGGTAAAACCTAAACAGCTGCATTTGGAATTATAAAATTACTCCTATAGCTGTTTTGTACGTATGCTATATTTGAAGATAAGAAGCATAGTGTTGTATGAAAATTAGGGATGCACCGAATCCACTATTTGGGATTCGGCTGAATCCCCGAATCCTTCGTGAAAGATTTGGCCAAATACCGAACCAAATCCGAATTTGCATATGCAATTTAGACGCAGGAGAGAAAAAAGTTGAAAATATTATTCTTTTGTGACAAAAACACACGTGATTTGCCTACCTGTCCCTAATTTACATATGCAAATTAGGATTCGGGTTTGGTTTGGCCAGGCACAAGGATTCGGCCGAATCCTGGCCAAATCCCGAACCGAACATTACATTGAACTTGATCCCAACTAAGATAAAATGAATCCTTATTGGAAGCAAAACCATCCTCTTGGGTTTATTTTATGTTTGCATGATTTTCTAGTAGACTTAAGGTATGGGAAAACAAGTCCCATACCTGTACCTTGCTGCATGAATCCATTTTGGTGGCAAAATAATCCTACTGAGTTTATTTAATGTTTAAATTATTTTTAGCAAACTTGAGGTTTGGTGGTCATGGTCACATTACAGAAAGATCCACGTATCCAGAAAACCCCAGGTCCAAAGCATCCCGATAATAGATCCTTTACCTAAATTTTGGATTTTTGCGGAATGCCTCATTGTAGGGAATACAATCCCAGATTTAACCAAATCCATGTTTTTTTAATATAAAAAAAACAGCCAAATCTGTGCCTTCTCTGATTCAGCTAAATCTGAATATCTGAGTACTGAATCTTAACCCTAACTATTATGTTAAATTTAAGTGAGTTTAGACTTGATGTTTGTGATTTTTGTGTTATTTTTTTTCCCCATGCTTTGCTAATTTCCATATGCAAGTTAAGATGGCCATAGACACATAGATAAAGTCTAATGAAAGGAAGGGTCATAAAATTTTCGTACAATGGGCATTGGTTGTTTAGTCAATCGGACAGGTTAGATTTTCTGTCGGCTAACGATAATAGCTCTGACTATCCATCACTACTCTGTCAGACATAACTTTCGTACGATTACTGTCGGTCAATTCATGACATTATCTGATTTGTTCTTTTTCCTATTGTATTTAATCTGAATGGTTAGTTATAGGTTAGTACATGGAAATGAACGGTCGTGTGTCGTATATGGTAATAAAATCTGCACGTCTATGGCCAGCTTTAGGGTACAGATTCAGTTCAAGATTCAGTTAGTTGCAGGAGCAGATTTCTGATGAGGGTGCCCTCCCTCCTGCAAGATTGCGTAAGATTGCGCGCATGTGCATGTTTTCTTAGTCGAGCACTAAGGGGCAAATTTACTAAAGGGCAAAGTGGCTAATGCTAGCGAAAATTCGCCAGCGTGACGTAATTTTGCCACTTCGCCGATTTACTAACGGGTGCTGGCGTAGTGGACCTACTCTAGCGCTACTTCGCACCCTTACGCCAGACGAAGTTGCGCTATGGCGAAGGGACGTAACTATGCTAATTCACTAAGTTGCGGATTTTACTGAACGTTACCTCTTGCACCAGACTTGCCTTCACCACCTCAGACCAGGTGAAGTGCAATAGAGTAGATAGGGATTGCTTAAAAAAAAGTTGAAATTTTTTCTAAGTCCCAAAAAACCCTGGCGTCTTTTACTTTTTTAAGGGTGACAGGCTGAAAAAAATTGTAAATTTTTTTGTGGGTACCCACCTTCCCCCCTAACATATGGCCCCTAAACTATACAGTGGGCACATGTATAGGGCAATATAACAACTCTATTTTATTTTATGAAGCTTTTCCAGGCTTGTGTAGTGTAATGGATTTGCTGCTACATATACGACCATTGTACTTTAACTTGGCGCCATATGCAAATTAGGCATCGCTAGTGTAACTTCGCTTTGCTTGACGAATTACTGGTAGCACAACTTCGCTACCTTTCGCCTCCCTGGGCTCAACTTCAGATTTTATTGAATTTGAGCAGCCCTGGCGAAACTACGCCTAGCGAAGTGCGGCAAAGCCGTCTCTAGCCCATTTTCAGCGCTTAGTGAATTTGCCCTTAAGCGTCTATCGTGCTTAGTTCTCCGGGATCGCGACAAATACACCTGCGGCTGGGCAGCATGCTACCCCTTAATTTTTGCCGCCCTAGGCCCAGGCAAATCCAGGCCTGGTTAGTTGTGGATTCAGTATTTGACCAAATTCTTAAAATTGTGGATTTACTACAAACCTACATAAAAGATTCAACTGAGTAAACTGATTCAAATTTGAATGTTCAGATTCAGTTGCAATACCCCAAACTGCTTTGTGAATAAAAAATACACATTAGTTGTCGAATGGTTTAATCACAAGATTTGGATTTAGTTTGGCTAAATATTAAGGATTTTGCTGTTACATGATGCTCAAAGTAGTTGTCCAACAAAAGCTGGAGTGCCCAAGCTTAGGCACATTTAGTAAGTGTTATGCAAAGGACAACTGAAGAGCCTTTAAAATCTTTTAGTGTCGTTTTATTGAAGCACTACATGTTTCGGATCAGGCCCGGACTGGCAATCTGTGGGTTCTGGCAAATGCCAGAGGGGCTGCTATAAGGTCCCATAGAAAGTCAGTATTTAGTGGGCTGGTGGGGGCTCTTTGGGCCTCTATGTGGGCTGATTGGGCCTCTGTGTATCTGAAATGCCAGGGCTTATTTTAATTCTCAGTCCGGACCTGTTTCGGATCACACAGTTCCTTCCTCGGGTACAAGCATTGATTTGAATAAGAGACTGGAATATGAATAAGAGAGGACCCGAATATAAAGATGAGGAATAAAAAGTAGAAATAACAATACATTTGTAACCTTACAGAGCATTTGTTTTTAGATGGAGGCAATAACCCCCATTTGAAAGCTGGAAAGAGTCAGAAGAAAAAGGCAAATAATTAAAAAACTACAAAAAATAAATAATGAAGATCCATTGAAATGTTGCTTAGAATTGGCCATTCTATAACATACTAGAAGTTTAAAGAAAGGTGAACCATCCTTTTAAAAGGGTTCTTCACCTTTGCGTTAACTTCTAGGGGCCGATGCATCAAGGGTCGAATATTGAGGGTTAATTAATATGCTTGCCATATCTTCAAATAGTTCAAGGGACCTCTGCCATTGGCTTCTACATGAACTTGGCAGGTTTTAGGTGGAGTATAGTCGAATCAGGGCTGTTTCCATGGTCGACGTGTGATAAATCTCACATTCAAATTGAAATTCGAGTTGGTGGTTTTAAATTCGAATTTGTGATTTTTTTTTTTAATTTCAAATCCGAATTTACCATTTGAGTAAGTAAATCTACCCCTTAGTTTATGGTTTCAAACTTAACAGAGGTCTAAGAAGTGATGGGCGAATTTGCGCGTTTCGCCGCCAGCGAATAAATTCACGAAACGCCCGCGAAAATTCGCGTCAAAAACGGGCGCCGGCGTCGGAAAAACGGGCGCCGGCGTCAAAAACGAGATGCCGGCGCCGTTTCGCGAATATTTCGCCGTTTCGCGCAAATTCGACCATCACTAAGGTCTAGGAAAGAGGGTAAAGCACGTAAGGCCACATGTATAAAATGTAAAATCCGGCACTTACATGAAACAGAGAGAAGTGCACGTTGTGAGAAAATTCCATATGTCTTCACACTTTGACCAGTTTCGCAATGCTAAGCAACCAGATCAGTGATGTTAAATATAGATAAGGGTGTTACAACGTCCTCAGTCCAGGGAAATGTGAAAACTGATTAACAGGCTTTATCTGAGGCCCGCTTCTCATTTTCAGAAGTGGAAAGTATATACGGAAGCTATTTAAGGGCAGAGACACATGCTCCGATTCTGGGAGATTAATCTACGGGGCAACTAATCTTCCTGCGCTGCCTCCCACCGGCTAGAATGTAAATCGCAGACTGGATGGCAATCAGAGCGCTTCTTTTTATGAATTTGCCTCACGAGGAAACTTCGGACGACTTCGGAAAACGAAACGCTCCGGGTACCATCATGCCTGCGATCTATCCGGCGGAAGGCAGTTCAGGCAGATTAGTCTCCTTGAAGAAGAGGCAATTTATTGCTGGGCGACTAAATCTGCCCAAATCTGAGTGTGTGTCTCTGCCCTAAGGGTAATTGTCTCCAATGAGAATGAAATGACAAGCACTGGTGCCTCAACCCTCTGATAAGCGATTCTCATATGGAATAACTGAGGCTGATTATAATGATGTTTGTATGAGATTCATAGGGTGCAAGTCTGCTGCACCTTTAAATGCAGCCTGCAATAGGTATCCCAGTGACTGCTGGGAGTTGTAGTGCAAGAATGATGGAGAGCACTAAATCTGCAGTTTGCAGCAGCCATCTGTGGCTGCTTTTGTGCCTTCTTATAAGGATTGAATATCTTATCTGCTTTACTGCAAGGTGTGTAGGTGGGACAGAAAGCTTTTGAGAGAGAATGCAGCACAGCTCCCAGAATGCATTGTATCCACACATCCAGTCACTGTGGATAGGCTTCTTTACAGTTTAAAATGTTTTGTTATGTTACAGAATGTCAAATTCTTAGCAATTGTTCATTAGTCTTTATTGTTTTAAACAATAGTTTTTGAATAATTTGCCTTCTTTTACTAACTCTTTCCAGCATCCAAATCATTGATCAGCATCTAAACACTATTGCTCTGTGAGGCTACAGTTATTGTTACTTTTTAATACTTCTCTTTCTATTCAGTTTCCCTCCTGATCATCTTCTGGTCACTCACGGAAACCACAGCCCGGTTGCTAGGATGAACTGGACACTAGCAACTCGATAGTTGCTGAAATTCCACACTGGAGGGCTTCCTCAAGAAAACCAGCAAACAGTCTGAGAATATGAATGTCTTCATCCAACGAGAAGTTTATGTAAAGGTGACTCACCGCAACTGCTGGATGTTATTGCTTAAAGGGATACTGTCATGGGGAAAATGTTTTTTTTAAAATGAATCAGTTAATAGTGCTACTCCAGCAGAATTCTGCACTGAAATCCATTTCTCAAACAGATTTTTTTATATTCAATTTTGAAATCTGACATGGGGCTAGACATATTGTCAATTTCCCAGCTGCCCCAAGTCATGTGACTTGTGCTCTGATAAACTTCAATCACTCTTTACTGCTGTACTGCAAGTTGGAGTGATATCACCCCCCTCCCTTTTCCCCCCCAGCAGCCAAACAAAAGAACAATGGGAAGGTAACCAGATAGCAGCTCCCTAACACAAGATAACAGCTGCCTGGTAGATCTAAGAACAGCACTCAATAGTAAAAACCCATGTCCCACTGAGACACATTCAGTTACATTGAGAAGGAAAAACAGCAGCCTGCCAAAAAGCATTTCTCTTCTAAAGTGCAGGCACAAGTCACATGACCAGGGGCAGCTGGGAAATTGACAAAATGTCTAGCCCCATGTCAGATTTCAAAATTGAATATAAAAAAATCTGTTTGTTCTTTTGAGAAATGGATTTCAGTGCAGAATTCTGCTGGAGCAGCACTATTAACTGATTCATTTTGAAAAAATCTTTTTTTCCCATGACAGTATCCCTTTAATCACTGGATAGGGACATTATGTACAGACATGCTATTTCATTGGAAAAACCCTTTGCCAACAAGGTGGTCAGCTTAAAGCACATTGTATATCAATTTCATTTTACATCACAGGAAATCAGATAAAAGAGTGTAGCAGAAGGGGTTGTATAGTGATGTCGTTGGCAGGCCATTATGCTTCTACACAACAAATACTAATATCACACTGAGGGGGTTGTTTACTAAAATCCAAATTCATCTTATATTTTATCAAAACAACCAAACTCCCATACCCGATTTTAGGTTATTTATTAATAAAAAAAAACTTGATTTAATTGGATTGTGGAAAAACCTGATAAAATTGAGTGAAAACTCGAATCGCTTGAATTTTTTGGGCTTTTTTCCCGAATTACTAGATTTTTTTGGGGCTTTTGACCGAAAATCTCGAAAAAGTTGGATTTTCAGGCTAAACCCAGAGCAGACCTGAAAACTTCAAATTAAGATAGGTTCCTCTCCCATTGACTTATGCAGGACCTCAACAGGTCTGAGATGGAGGATTTTCAAATTCAGACTTTTAGCAGGATCGGGGT